>NC_133621.1:234426830-234757455 GCF_048593235.1 Sminthopsis crassicaudata
ATGAACTTACAAAAGGAGTTGAGGATACTTCCTTACTCACTGTCATTTCTTCCCTCTGAATCCCCTCACCTTTTGAATGGACAACTAGAATCCTTTTATACACAGATATATTACACAAGCTAGCCCTTATATACTTTTACCTTCAAGGCTTTCAGCTTAAGAGATTGGTGAAAGAGAGACTCTCTTGGGTGAGATAGAATTCTCTATCTTCTATTTCAGGTGAGATCTCATCTCATTTCCAGCTCATTTACTTTTTGTAGATTCTGCGTATTTTTTAAACTGATTTAAGTATATTGTTTTGCTTGGACAAGGAGGTACTGATTTTTCTTTATTTATTATATATACATATTATTGTGTGTTGCTTAACAATTAGTATCTTAGGTAAGATAACAGGCTAGATAATATAAGTTAAGGATTACCCTCCCTTTTTGTATATGGTCAAGGAAGTATCTTTCTTTCTGAACCCCTACACATTATACCCCTAGATACAGCTATTTGAAGGATGATGGAATCCTTCTCTCCATACATATGTTATAGAAGCTAGCCTTATTATGTAGAACCTTATCTACTGTTTTCTCAGTTGTCAGGCTGGTAGGGTCAGCATAGCCTTATTTTTGCTTTTCATAAAGATGGGTCAGATTTCAGATTATATCTATCAATGTTTCTATTGAGCCCTATAAATGTTTTTATTTAAATTAGGGATATATATATATATACATATATATATATATGTATATATATATACATATATATATATGTATATATATATATATATATTTCAGTAGTATATTATTTCTTTTCACTAGGATATTATATACATATGCTTCAACTTTGGGTGGAAGTAGGATTTATTAAGTATATGAAAAATTTTTCAACTTTCAAGAGATTTACAGGAGTCCATACATTCTCACTCATAATAACTCACCTATACCACCTTTAATTAACCATTAATTAATTCCTTTTCTTTCATAATTTGTGAATGTTCATTACACTCTATTGTAATAAAGACACTATCCTAATTTTTCTTAAAGAAAAAATAGACTTTTATAACGAATCTTTTTTATGATGTGAATTTAGTATTCAGCAACATAATGTAAATGATATATTCTAGCAATCGTTGGGCCATTACCATAAGATATAATATAAGTCTCTCCAAGCCTCTCTGTATTCATCTGGGTGATTATTTTTTACAGAACAATAATATTCCATAACAATCATATATCATAATTGGCCAATATCCAATTCATGGGCATCCAAATCAGTTTCTAGTTTCTAGCCACTACAAAAAGGGTGGCCACAAATATTTTTGCACATGCACATCCCTTTCCCTCCTTTAATGTCTCTTTGGGATATAACTGCTGGGTCAAAAGGCATCCACAGTTTGATAACTTTTTGAGCATAGTTCCAAATTGTTCTCCAGAATGGTTAGATCTGTTCACAATTCCACTAATAATGTTTCATTATCCCAGTTTTCCCACATCCCTTTCAACATTCAGCATTATCTTTTCCTGTCATCCTAGCCAATCTGACAGGTGTGTAGTGGTATCTCAGAATTATCTTAATTTGCATTTCTCTGATCAATAGTGATTTGGAACACCTTTTCATATGACTAGAAATAGTTTCAATTTCTTTATCTGAAAATTGTCTTTTAATATCCTTTGATCATTTATCAACTGGAGAATGGCTTGATTTCTTATAAATTAGAGTCAACTCTCTATATATTTTGGAAATGAGGCCTTTATCACAATCTTTAATTGTAAAAATTGTTTTTCCAATTTATTGCTTCCCATCTTGTCTGCATTAGTTTGTTTGTACAAAAACTTTTTAACTTAATATAATTTTGTAATCAATAATGATCTCTAGTTCTTTGGTCACAAATTCCTTCCACCTCCACAGGCTTGAGAGATAAACTATCCTATATTTTTCTAATTTATTTATAATCTCATTCTTTATCCCTAGATTATGAACTCATTTTGACTTTATAATGGTATACAGTGTTAAGTATGGATCTATGCCCAGTTTGTGCCATATTCATTTCCAATTTTCCTAGCAGTTTTTGTCAAATAGTGAATTCATATTCCAAAAACTGAGGTCTTTGGGTTTTTCAAATACTAGATTGCTATAGTTATAAACTATTTTGTACTGTGAACCCAACCTATTCCTCTGATCAACTAGTCTATTTCTTAGCCAATACCAAATGGTTTTGATGACCACTCCTTTATAATATAGTTTTAGAGCTGGTACAGCTAGGCCACCTTCTTTTGATTTTTTAAAATAGTTTCACTGAAATTCTTGACCTGTTGTTCTTTAAATAAATTTTGTTGTCATTTTTTCTAGGTCAGTAAAATAATTTCTTGGGAGTTTGATTGCACTAAATAAATAGATTAATTTAAGTACTATTATCATCTTTATTATACTCACTCCACCAATCCATGAGCATTTGATATTTTTCCAATTGTTTAGATCTTTATTTGTGTGGAAAGTGTTTTGTAGTTTTTCTTATATAGTTTCTGATTTTCCCTTGGTAGATAGATTCCCAAATATTTTATAGTATTGATTGTTATTTTAAATGAAATTTCTCTTTCTATCTCTTGCTGTTGGATTTTGTTAGTGATGTATAAAAATAATGTGGATTTATTTTGTATCCTGCAACTTTGCTAAAGTTGTAGATTATTTCTAATAGCTTTTAAGTTGGTTCTCTAAGTATACCATCATATCATCTGCAAAGAGTAATAATTTGGTTTCCTCATTACCTACTCTAATTTCTTTAATCTCTTTTTCATCTCTTATTTCCAAAGCTAGCATTTCTAATATAATATTGAATAGCAATGGTGATATTGGACAACCTTGTTTCACTCCTGATCTTATTGGGAATGGTTCCAGTTTATCCTTATTACATATGATGCTTACTGATATAAATATATGCTACTGACTATTTTAAGGAAAAGTCCATTTATTCCTATACACTCTAGTGTTTTTAATAGAAACGAGTATTGGATTTTATGAAATGCTTTTTCTGCATCTATTGAGATAATCATATGGTTTCTGTTAATTTGGATATTGATACAGTCAATTATGATAATAGTTTTCCTAATATTGAACCAGCCCTGCATTCCTGGTATAAATCCTACTTGGTAATGGGTATTACCTGGGTATTACTTTCTGTAATATTTTTGGTAATATTTTATTTAAATTTTTGCATCAATTTTTTGCAACATTTTGCATTTTGCACTGCATAATTTTGCAATAGTATTCATTAGAGAAATTGGCCTATAATTTTCTTTCTCTGTTTTCAACCTACTTGGTTTAGATATCAGTAAATGTCTGTGTCATAAAAGGAATTCCATATTTTTTCAAAAAGTTTATATAGTATTGTTGTTGTGTTCTTTAAATTTTGGGTAGAATGTAAATCCATCTGGCTCTGGGGACTTTTTGAGTTGATTAATAGCTTGTTCTATTTCTTTTTCTGAAATGGGACTATTTAAGCAATTTACTTCCTCCTTTGTTAAATTGGGTAATCTGTATTTTTGCACGCATTTCTCCATTTCACTTATGTTATCAAATTTATTGGCATAAAATTGGGTAAAGTAACTCCTAATTATTGCTCTAATTTCCTCTTCATTGGTGGAAAGTTCTCCCTTTTCATTTTTAAGACTAACAATTTGATTTTCGCCTTTCCTTTTTCTAATCAAATTTACTAAATGTTTATCTGTTTTGTTGCTTTTTTCATAAAATCAACTCTTACTTTTATTTACTAATTCAATAGTTATTTTTTATTTTCAATTTTATTAATTTCTTCTTTTATTTTTAGAATTTTAAGTTTGATATTTGATCGAGGGTTTTAATTTGCTTTTTTTGTATCTCCTTTTTAGTTGCTAGCCCAATTCATTGATCTTCTCTTTCTCTAGTTAATGCAAGTAAGCAACTAGAAATTTAGAAATTTTTTTTATTACTGCTTTGGGTGCATCCCACACATTTTGATATGTTGTATCATTATTGTCATTCTCTTGGATGAAATTATTGAACATATCTACGATTTGCTGTTTCATGCATTCATTCTTAGGATGAGATTGTTCAGTTTCCAAACACTTTTTGGTGTATTTTCCCTTTGTTTTTTATTTTATTTTTATTGCATCGTGATCTGAAAAAAAATGCATTCACTATTTCTGACTTTCTGCATTTTATTTTCAGGTCTTTATGCTTTAATATATGCTCAATTTTTGTATAAGTTCCATGAATTGCTGAGAAGAAAGTGTATTTCTTTCTGTCTCCATTTGATTTCTTCCAAAGATCTTTCATACCTAACCTTTCTAGTATTCTATTTACCTTCTTAACTTCTTTCTTATTTATTTTGTGGTTTGATTTATCTAGTTCTGAGAGTGCAAGGTTAAAATCTCCTGCTATTATAGTTTTGCTGTCTATTTCTTCTTGCATCTCTCAACTTCACCTTTAGGAATTTAGAAACTGTTTTTTTTTTTTTTTTTGTTTTGTTTTGTTTTTTACTTCACATGAACCATAATAGATTCTGCTCCTGCCTTTTACTTTTATCTATATGTATCACCCTGCTTTAAATGTGTTTCTTGTAAACAACATATTTTAGGATTTTGCCTTTTAATTCAGTCTACTATCTGCTTCTGCTTTATGGGAGAATTCACCTCATTCACATTTACTAATTGCGTATTTCCTGCCATCTTACTATCCTCAGATTATACTTTTCTCTTTCCTTTTTCCCTTCCCTCCTCCTTAGTCTTTAACTTATGAGCACTACTTGCCTGAAGGAGCTTCCCCCTTTAGAGTACCTCCCCATTTCTTATACCTTTTCCCTCCTATTTCTGTTTTCCCTTTTATTTAGCCTACCCCTTCCTTTTTCACCTTTGCTCTCCCACTTTTTAATGAAGTGAGAATAGTTTCTCTGTAAACCAAATACGTCTAATATTTTCTCTTTGAGCCAAATCTGATGAGAGCAAGATTCACACAATGTTCATCCCTCCCACCCAAATTCCTCAAATGTAATAGCTTTCCTTTACCTCTTCATGAGATTTAATTTCCCTCATTTTACCTTCTCTTTTCTCTTTTTCTGGTACAATTCCCTTTCCACCTTTAGTTTCGTTTTTACATTGTAATGGTTGCTTGCAATATTTTTTCCTTAGTCTGGTAGTTCTGCAGCTTGGCTACAACATTCTGTGGAGGTTTTTCTTTTCTTTTCTTTTCTTTTTTAGGGTCTTTTTCAGAAAGTGTTTGATGAATTCTTTCAATGCCTATTTTCCCTTGTTTCTATTATCTCTGGACAATTCTCTTTGATGATTTCTCAGATTATCTCTCCTAGATCTGTTTTCCAGGTCTATAGCTTTTCCCAGTAAATATTTGATGTTATTCTCCAGTGTTTCATTTTTTTGATTTTGTTTGACTGATTCTTGGTGTCTCAATGAATCAGTTATTTCTATTTGTTCAGTCCTGATTTTTAATGAGTTATTTTCTTCATTCACATTTTTTAGTTCTTTTTGTATATGTCCAATTGATGTTTTAAATGAATCATTTTGCTCTGTGGAATTTTTTTCCATTTCACTAAATTATTTATTTATTTATTTGTTTGTTTGTTTGTTTGTTTATTTTTTTAGTGAGCTATTTTCTTTTTCCAATTCACAAATCCTACTTTCTTGGGAATTCTTTATCTTTTATCTTTTTTTTTTTTTTAATCTTTATCTTTTACAATTCAGAAATCCTACTTTCCTGTGATTTTTTAACCTTTTCCAATTCACAAATTTTGTTTCCCTGCATTTCCTGTGAATTTTCTTATCTTTTCCAATTCAAATTTCAGGATGTTTTTATTCTCTAGGATAGCTTCTCTTTCCTTTACCCATTTATCTTCTAGCTCTCTTTTCAGTCTTTAATAGTCTATTCTAGGAGAGAGTTATATGATGGGGGCCAGGTAACATTCCCCTTCAAGGTATTATTTGGAGACAGTCTGCTTGTAACCTCCTCAGGGTTAGCAATCCACTCTTTTTCTATATAGAAGCTGCCAATCATTCTCTTCAATTTCTTACTCTTTTTTTAAAAACCTGTGGGGTCTGCTTTCTCAGTAGGGGGTTACCAGGTTCCTCTACAGAACAGAGATATGGAAGGCAGCTATCTTGTGAACAAACTGGAAAGGTAGGGGGGGTGCTCTGGAGAGAGGTTCCCCCCCACTGGAAGTGATTCAGAGTCGGGCTGTGGGTGTGCCCAGTGAAGAACCCCCGCTGTGTAGCCTAGCAACTGTCCTAAGGCTAGAGGCTGAACAGTGAAAGTGTCACAACCCCAGGCCAAAGGCCCCCCCCTCCCCGTGGGGCCTTGAATATTAGCAGCTGACCGGCAAATAGCCCCAGCACATAGCCCAGAAGTGTCTCTGCTTTTGGAAGCACAGTTGCTACTGTGGAAGTTTCACTGCTGTGCAAGTTCCACTGCCTCAGGCCGAGCCCCCCACTGTGAGATTGGAGGATCCCCCTGGCTGTGTCTCCCCTACTGCCTTGCAGGTTCTTAATTGCCCCAAGGAAAAACCCCAGATAGGATGCATACTGTGATCTGTGCTAACTCACTTCCCATTTGGGGTAACTATAGGCAGTTTCTGGAGGTTTTTTTTTTTTTTTTTTTTTTTTAAGTGGATTGATTTCTCTTCTGGTCTGCTGTTTTGCAAGCAGAGTAGAGCTATCAACCTATGCCAGAATCCTCTGTCTCGGTAGCTTTTCTAACCCCAGAGGCCTTCCCAACCCAATTGGCACAGTAAGTTAGCCTTTAGTCTATCACTGCCTGTGCTGGTCTTTTTTTCCCCCACCCTTCATTACAGACCTTTTCTGATGAAATTCCAGATTCTCTTCAGCTGGTAAGTTGTTGTGTTTCTAATCTTTGTGATTTTTACCAGTCCAATGCTATTTTTGAGGCTAAATTAAATAGTTGGTATTGAGGGTAAGAGAGAGCTTAGAAATTCGCGTATATCTTCTCCTCCATCTTGGCTTCGTCCTTCATCAACCTCTCTCTTGAGTCCTTCTTCAAAAACCCATCTCTTCAATCTACTTGTAAAGATAAACTAAAAAACAAAAAAAGAAAAAACATAAAATTATCTTAACCCCACAATGGGATGTTGTCTTCTTGTCTGTAAGATCAGCTCTCTTACTGTTATGTCTCTCTCTCTTGAATCCATCTCCAAATCCATTACTTTAAACTACTTGTAAAGATAAAATTTTAAAATATATATGTAAAATTTTCTAACCTCCCAATGGGATCTTATCTATTGTTCTGTTACTAGTATGTCAGTCTTTCTCTTAATACATCTCTTCAATCTACTTCAAACTACTTGATATGATAAATATAAAGAGAAGATAAATTTTTAAAAAATTAAAAAACAAAAAAAACAAAAAACATAAAATTATCTAACTTCCTAATGGGATGTACTTCTAAAAAAAAGCATCTCAGAACTACTGGCACAATGGTGGGAGAAATGCTATTTTTTTCCCATTTGGAAACTTTTACTCTTTTATAATTTTATTCATTTTCTTTATGCACATCTGTTTTCCCAAGAGGAGCTTGAACATTGCTGTTTTATTTTAAAAGCAATCCTAATGATATATGAGGCAATATCACCAAAAAAATTCTTGAGTATAAATTATGCTAATATTAGAAAGCATAACATAGGAACTGGTATTTTCAGCAGTCATGCTTTTGAATATGAAAATCTTGCAGTGACTCAGGGTGATTGCAATCCACTGCAATTATAACACACATTGATATAAAAGATGCATTAAACAAGTACTAGAAGTTGAAGGCAGAGAAAAAAGAAAACCACTTTGGCTAATTGAATATTCCAAATAATTACGTTGAATTCAGTTAATTAAGATTTTACTACATCTAGATGAACACAAAATATAAATTAAAAAGAGATTCTGCACTGCACAAAAATTAATTATAATAAGACACTTCTATATTATAATTCAGTTTACATTAAACAAAATTTACCAGAGGGAAAAATATTTCCCAATATGAGGTACACATGTACCTCAAAAGTTTCCAAAGAGGTTCTTCTTATAGAGGCTCCATGAACTTGCTGTTTTATGTTATAATAATCATATTTAAATGTAATTATTGCTTATGTATTTTACTTTATTTTATGCATAACATTAATAATAAAAACACATTTATATGATCTTATAATGTGCAGACATTGTGTCAAATGTACTATAATTATTATTTGGTGTGATCTTCACAACAATTCTGGGAAGTAGGGGTTATTATTAACCTCTTTTTGTTGTTGCTTAGTTTTCAGTCTTGTCCAACTTTTACATGACACCATTTAGGATTTTCTTGGCAAAGTGATTTGCTCTTTCTTTCTCCAGTCCATTTTATAGATGCAGAAACTGAAGCCAACAGTGCTGCCCAGACTCATACAGTCAGTATGTATCTGAGGACAGATTTGAACTCACATCTTCTTGACTCCACACCCAGTGCTATATCCACTGTGACATCTAACTGTCCTATCTTCATTTTAAATGAAGAAAACTGAAACAAAGATTAAGTGACTTGTCTAGGTCACAAAGTTATAGTAAATAGGTCTTCTCTGACTCCAGTCCTGTACACTCAAAAGCATTATTCTGAGGACATCAACTTAGCCAGATTTTCTGAGGTATACATTATACACATATATACACTCTCACAGAGCTCTAAGATTATATAAATCAAGATGTATCAAATGATATCTATTTAGGGAAAGAAGAAAAAAATATGAACCTATCTCACAGCCTTCAAATCTTGTTTTAGGAGGTGTTTAAGGATAAACATAAAACTTGTAAATAAGTTCAAATGTTTGTTTGTTTTTTTTCCAGAGGTAGTTTCACAATCTCACAATTAATATATTAGATAGATAGATAGAAAATTGATATTATATATATATAGATATTCCACTCATAAAAGTGGCCTAAAGCTAACATCTCAGAATAAAGTGAACATTTCCAGTGTTTTCCATGAGTAGTCCTCTAAATGAAGAGAAAATAATCTATGCCAACACCCACAGAGAGCACATTTAAACTCTCAGTGCCAGATGCTTTCCTACTATACCAGCAGAAAGGTTATTACCAGCCAATGTCTATCATCAGACTATTTTGAAAGCTGATCACCCTATTGTATTTGCTATCCTCCTGTTACTATAAATTCGACAGGCAAGAACAACATGCAATGAAAAAGAGTGTTCAACTAGAGGGGTTCTTGAAGAAAAGAAAAGTCTCTCAATTTCTGAAAGTGCCTTAAACTTTTACCAGACCCCCTCCAATATTTTCTGTGGCTTCTTAGCACTTCTAGTCTAACAAAGACATAGTGAGTTGTCTGCCTACCCCTATGGCAATATTTTCTTTGCAAAAGGACAGTTTCCATGGTTATATAATTTTGTGCAAATTGACAGCTTTTGTGCTTAGACAACCTGTATGGAAAGAAAACAAGCACAAAACTCGCAAGTTTCATCTGTGGTAAAATTTGCTAAATTCTCTGTTGAAAGTTGGAGAAACATGAAGGTTTCTTCAAAACACTACCAAACCCCCCCCCAAAATCCCCACAAACACAAACACACAACAAAGAAACGCATTTTTTAAAAATCATGGCCTATCTCCAATTCACAGAATTTTATTCAATATGATCAATCCTCTCAAGATCCACATGAGGCAGGTATAAAAAAGCCTTTATCCCTCATAGTCGGTGACATGAATACATTATAAAAACTTGGGTAAAACTCTAGTCTACAGGCATCTGTCTTGATGGTCACAAGTAGAAAACAAATGGAATGGAAGATATTTTTCATTCTTATGCTGTTCTCTTCACCATTCTCCACCCATTTCTGTACCTTACTTAAGCTATTGGTCTATCCATGGAATGATTTATCTATCTACCTTAATCTTTGCTTTCAGCAAAGTATCTGATAACTATATCTATAATTGGTATCTCCTCGGTTTATGTGGGTAACTTAATCTCATTCCTGTGTAGTATTGTTCACAGCAAAATACATCTTTGCTCTCAGATGAATAATTTCATTGGGTTGGGATTGTTAAGGTCATTCCCAAAGGTTACTCATTGGATATTGATATTACAGTAGATACAAAACCTTTGATGGTTCCCAGATTCATAGAGTTCACTTTCCACATTTTTAAATTTCCAAGCTCCTCAGAACAAAAAAGAATTAATAAGGCCAAGAAAGTCATTTTCTGGGTACCTAAGTATTTCAATGGGAGAAGACCCTATATACCTTCCCCTTAAAGTATTGCGTATTATTTGATACTGTTACACTATCTGAGTATAGCTGAAAACAAAGAGGTGAAGAACCACAAAGAAGCAGCTAGGACTGACTCAGGTCCTTTTCAAATTACCAATAATTATGGCTATGCCATCAAGGGAAGAGTAGGATGGATAAGTGGCAGGAGTAGTGCTAGATTAACTGCTCCACATAATTCTCTCACACATCATCTCAATTAGCCTAAAAGCAATTCTCTAGCATCTACAACATGGAAATGCCATCTTAACAAGCTAGCTACATATGTGCCAAAAGCATATATAGAAAGATTTCAAGGACAAAAATATAGGGAACAGATGCCTGATTTAATTGGCATCAGTAATTCCTAGACAAGGAAATTACTTCTACTAATGCAAATTAGTCTTAAAAGTTATCTCGAGCACTAAAAAGTTAAGTAAATTGCTCAAAGTCACACAGCCAATAGTTGGCCAAGATCAGTTTGTTTCTTACATTCAAAGATTTTTTCACTATGCTTTCATTTTTGTGGAAAAATAGTGAAACATGAGAGATAGCATAGACAGTAGAATCAAAGTTGATTGAACAAGCACAATTAAAATGTAATGAATTAGTGGCTGCCTCAAAAAGGTATTTTGTTCATGGTACTATGCTATGGTTCTAATTACTAGGATGATGACAAAGAAGGCAGCTCTATGATATAGTTGATAGAACACTGAGCTTGGAGTGAGGAACACCTGGGTTTGATTTTTATGTCATTGGACAAATCACTGAAATTAAATTGATTTCATATCATTTTTATTGGTTCTATTTCCACTTAATTGATTTTGTACTGTAACTCTTTAAGTCATGGTTCTTTGTCATTAAACATAGTTCAAAAATTCATCTGACCTGTAATAAGTTATGTTTGGAAATCGTTCTCTTGCTAAGCATTGTTTTATTTTTGTCTCAAGAAAATCTGCTATGCTTGGGGAATGTAAGTGTACACCAGGTAATAACAGCATTATACTTACAATGATACCTGTTTTACAATTTAAGGATTTCTGGCTCACTCTCTATAACATTGAAGATAGACTCAAACAATGAACTTTTCTTAGTCCTAAAAGATAAGGAGGAGATTTTTGTTAGCACTTAATTTCCAATTTCTAACAATCATAGTGTTTCCCATGCTTCAGCAATGTACCCAAGCATGTTATTCTTATATATATATATATATATATATATATATATATATATATATATATATATATATATATATATATATGTATATATATATATATATATATATATATATATATATATATATATATATACACACTATAAAAAGGTATTTTTTCTTCAATTATTCTGTTTTGTTATTGACCTAACAATAACACAAGTAGGCATAAAGCCCAAAAGAAATTTTTGTTTAAAAAAAAGGAAAAGAGGAGGGACAGAGCCACGGTGGTGGAGAGGACACACGCTTCATTCTAAGCTCTCCTTCTACCCTCACTACTAATTACCAAATTCAGCCTCTGAAACAGTGCTTTATTGGTAAAATCCATGAATGTTGGGGAGTGCAATAAATTAGCAGCTGAACATAATCTGAAAGACCACCAGAAAAGGTTTGTCCTTATCAGCAGGAGGAGGCCGGTGCAGGCAGGAAGGAAGAGCACAGAGGCTAGCACACTGAGTGGACTTGGAGGTGGTATGGTCTCCTGGGTGGAGAATTTGCAGGCAGGACTCTATCACAGGTTGGCTGCTCTGCTTTGGTTGCAAAGCAGTAGATCAGCAGAGAAGTTACACAAACACCAAAAATAGAGTGTACCCCCCAAAATGTCAGAATTTAACAGGACCTGGCCACACTCACCCAGCACCAGGAGTGACTCAGTATAGACCACAGCACAGCTGTGCAGCTGCATTCTGCAGCTCAGAGCTTTTGCCCAGGGCAGCCACAATTCTGCACAGCCAGGGGCTGTACCTGGGGCAGTGGAATTTCTGCAGTGTGACCGCTCTTCCCAGGGCAGTGACACTTCCACTGCAGGGCTCTTCACAGGGCACTTCAGCAGCTCAGCCTCTCTTTGCAGCCCATTTATAGAACAGCTACTGCCCATCTATCTATTCTTGTTCTGTAGAGGAAGATGGTAACCTCCTTGCCCTGAAGGCAGACCCTAAAGACTTTTTTAAAAAATGAGTAAAAAAGCCAAGTGAACTCTAACTATTGCTAGTTTCTATACAGAAATAGAGCAGTTTTCCAACCCCAAAGAGACTAATAGCAGCCAGTCTCCAGACAAAACCCCAAAGGGGGAAGTAACTGGTCCCCATCACACAAGGCTCTCCTAGAAGAAATTATAAAAGATTTGAAAAGAGAGCTAGAAGAAAAATGGGGAAAGAGAAGCTATGCAAGAGAGTACAGAAAAAACGTAAAACTCATTAAAAGAAAATTTTGATAAAGTGGAAAAAGAAAACAACTTCCTGAAATATGAATTGAAAATGTAAAGAACTCCCTGGGAAACAGAAATTTATGAATCGGTAAAGACAAATAAATCCTAGGAAAGTAGGATTTGTTAACTGGAAGGAAGAAAATAACTCAGTTTAAAAAAAAAGGAAATAGGAAAAAAATTACATAGAGCAAAACAATTCATTTAAAAATTAGAATAGACATACACAAAAAGAAGTAAAAAAGAAACTAATGAAGAAAATAACTCATTAAAAATCACAACTGAACAAACAGAAATGAATGATTTGTTGAAACATCAAGAATCAGTCAAACAAAACCACAAAATTGAAAAAAAACAGGAAAAAATGTTAAATATCTACTTGGAAAAACAACATACTTGAAAAATAGATCATACCTGAAAAAAAGATAATCTAAGAATTATTGGAATTAATGAAAATTATGATGAAAAAAAGAGCCTAGACACTATTTTACAGGAAATCATCAAAGAGAATTGTCCAGATATAATAGACTGTAAATGTGAATGAGATGAACTCTCCCATAAAGCAGAGGTGGATAGCAGACTGGATCAAAAGCCAGAATCCTACAATATGTTGTTTACAGGAAATACATTTAAAGCAGGGTGATACATACAGAATCTATTATGCTTCAGGGAAAGTAAAAAAAAAAAAAAAACAGAGGTAGCCATCCTTATCTCACATCAATCAAAAGCAAACATTAATCTCATTAAAAGAGATAAGGAAGGAACTATATCTCACTAAAGGTTAGCATAGACAATGAAGCAATATCAATACAAAACATATATGCACTAAGTGGTATAGCATCTAACTTCCTAAAGGAGAAGTTAAGAGAGTTGCAAGAAATTGATCAATAATGGACAGAATCAGCTACATCCAGGGAAGGACCACTGGGGAATGAGTGTGAACTGTTTGCATTTTTGTTCTTCTTCTCAGGTTATTTTTACCTTCTGAATCCAATTCTTCCTGTGCAACAAGAGAACTGTTCAGTTCTTCACACATATATATCATATCTAGGATATACTATAACATATTTAACATGTATAAGACTATCTGCCATCTAGGGGAGGGGTGGAGGAAGAGAAGGGAAAAGTTGGAATAGAAGTGAGTAAAAAGGATAATGTAAAAAATTACCCATGCATATATACTATCAATAAAGGACAAATTAGTCAATAACTTTAATAATGTAGTGTTTGACAAACTCAAAGACCCCAGCTTTTGGCGAAAGAATTTACTGTTTGACAAAAACTCCTGGGAAAATTGGAAATTAGTATGGTAGAAACTATGCATTGACCCACACTTAACACCATACACATAAATAATATATACATAAATAAATTAGAAGAAAATAAGATAGTTTACCTCTCAGACCTGTGGAGGAAGAAAGAATTTGTCACCAAAGAAGAACTAGAGATCATTATTGATCACAAAATAGAAAATTTTGATTATATCAAATTAAAAATCTTGTGTACAAACAAAACTAATGCAGACAAATCAGAAGAGAAACAATAAACTGGAAAAACATATCTACAGTCAAAGCCTCCTTTCCAAAAATATAGAGAATTGACTCTAATTAATAAGAAATCAAGCCATTCTCTGATTGATAAATGGTCAAAGGATATGAACAGACAATTTTCAGATGAAGAAATTGAAACTATTACTAACCATATAAAAAGATGCTCCAAGTCATTATTAATTAGAGGAATGCAAATTAAGACAACTCTGACATACCACTACATACCTCTTAGATTGGCTAGGATAACAGAAAAATATAATGCTGAATGTTGGAGGGAATGTGGGAAAACTGGGACACTAATGCATTGTTGGTGGAACTGTGAATACATCCAGCCATTCTGGAGAGTAATTTGGAACTATGCTCAAAAAGTTATCAAACTCTGCATACCCTTTGATCCAGCAGTGTTACTCCTGGGCTTATATCCCAAAGAGATCTTAAAGAAGGGAAAGGGACCTGTATGTGCAAAAATGTTTGTGGCAGCCCTTTTTGTAGTGGCTAGAAACTGGAAATTGAATGGATGCCCATCAATTGGAGAATGACTGAATAAATTGTGGTATATGAATGTTATGGAATATTATTGTTCTGTAAGAGATAACCAGCAGGAAGATTTCAGAAAGGACTGAAGAGACTTACATGAACTTATGCTGAGTTAAATGAGCAGGATCAGGATTCTGATTATTATATACTTCAAACAACAATAACATATGATGATCAATTTTGATGAAAGAGGCTCTCTTCAACAATGAGGTGAACTAAATCAGTTCTATTTTGTTCAATAATGAATAGAACCAGCTACACACAGTGAAAGAACTCTGGAATATGAGTGTGAACCACTACATATCATTTCCAATCCCTCTGTCTTTATCCCCTTGCATTTTTGATTTCCTTCTCAGGTTAATTTTACCTTACTTCAAAGTCCAATTCTTCTTGTGCAGCAAAATAACTGTATGGATATGTACACATATATTGCATTTAACATATACTTTAACATATTTAACATATATTGGTCTACTTGCCATCTGGGGGAGAGGTGGATGGAAGGGGGGAATAGTTGGAACATAAGGTTTTGCATGCAAAATTACCATGCATATGTCTTTTAAATAAAAAGCTATAATAATAAAAATAATAAATAAATAAATAAATAAGGAAAAGAACCTATGTGTACAAAAATATTTTTAGCAGCTCTCTTCTCGGGGCAAAAAAAAAAATAATTAGAAATTCAGGGGATGCCCATCAATAAATGTTGGTATGTGATTATGAAGGAATATTATTTTTCTATGGGAAATGTGTAACATGAACTCAAGTAAAATGAAATATATTTTGTGCAAAGTAATAGCAATGTTTGAGAATAATCAGCTGTAAATGACTTTGCTATTTTCAGCTGTACAATGATCCATGAGTACTCTGAAGGACATATGATGAAAGATCCTATCCATATCCAAAGAAACTAATTGCATCTCAATACAAATGGAAGCATATTATCTCTCTTTCTCTCTCTCTTTCTCTCTCTCTCTCTCTCTCTCACACACACACATATCCTCTCTCCTTTCTCTCTTTTTTACATTTTGAGAGTTTTTTGTTTTTGTTTTTGTTTTTGGGTAAGTGTTTTCTTTTACAACATGACTTTTATGGAAATGTATTACATAACTTCTCATGTAGATTCTTCATGGGACCTAGGAGTGAGGATAAGCAAGAGAATTTGAAAATCAAGTTTTAAAAACAAATATAAAACAACAATTTTTAAATGTAACTGGAATAAAATATTTAAACAATTTTTTTCATCAGTAGAAGACTTATGACCACTGTTTATTAGTTGACTCCCAGAGAACTAAATCCTTTCTAATATTAAATTCATTCCTGATAATATGATTTGTAATCTGCACAAGGACAGGACCAACCAAAAGAAAAAATAGTTCTACTGATAAGCACAAATACCCTCTACCTCACTCAAATGCTAGAGATATAAATAAAAAGCATTTCATTAGATTTTTATTTAATCTACTAAAGTGCAAAGGTCAGAGTGCTTTATAGGAAGATCACTAAGCTAGAAGAGTCAAGATGTGTCACATACTTGTGTCATGTATGACATTAGAAAAATAATTTATGCCATTAACCTTTCAATTTCCTCAAATGTAAATAAATTGGTTAAATTAAATAATCTATAAAGTCCCTTCCAGTTCTAACACTCTATGAGGATAGGAGAAACATGGCATGGCATTATCATATAATTCCTATGAAAACAATCTAGGGCTCTTAGTTTCCCAGAAGTTTATTGTGAATAATTTCTATGAAGCATAGTTTTTAAAATAATAAATGGGAATTTGGAATTATGCTCAAAAAGTTATCAAACTGTGTATATGCTTTAACCCAGCAGTGTTGCTACTGGGTTTGTATCCCAAAGAGATCTTAAAGGGAAAGGGACCTGTATGTGCAAGAATGTTTGTGGCAGCCCTCTTTGTGGTGGCCAGAAACTGGAAACTGAGTGAATGCCCATCAATTGGAGATTGGCTGAATAAATTGTGGAAATGAATATTATGGAATATTATTGTTCTGTAAGAAATGACCAACAGGATGATTTCAGAAAGGCCTGGAGAGACTTACATGAACTGATGCTGAGTAAAATGAGCAGGACCAGGAAATCGTTGTATACTTCAACAACAATAGTATATGATGACCAATTCTGATGGATGGGGCCATTTTCAACAATGAGATGAACCAAATCAGTTCCAATAAAGCAGTAGTGAACTGAACTAGCTACATGCAGCAAAAGAACTCTAGGAGATGATTATGAACCACTACATAGAATTCCCAATCCCTCTAATTTTGTCCACCTGCACTTTGGATTTCCTTCACAGGCTAATTGTACACTATTTCAAAGTCTGATTCTTTTTGCACAGCAAAACTGTTTGGACATGTATACATATATTGTATTTAATTTAATTAATTGTAATTCTCTAACATATTTAATATATATTGGTCAACCTGCCATCTGGGCAGGGGGGAAGGAGGGGGAAAAATTAGAACAAAAGGTTTGGCAATTGTCAATGTTGTAAAATTACCCATCCATATATCTGGTAAATAAAAACTATTAAAATATAAAAAATAGTAAGTGCAATCTTCGACATTGGTAGAAACATATTCTCTAGATAATAGAAATTAATGCACCCATTGTTCTTGTTAGAACACATATGAAATAATTATTCAGTTTGGTAAATTTTAAACTTGAGACATTGAGAATTAAATTGAGAATGATAAGGAAAATGAGAACTGTCAAAGGTTCTGAAGTCACTTAAACTCTCTGACCTACCTTTAATTTTTAGTCCTAAAGTTCTATGAGTCTCAGAACATTAAGTGACTTGTATAGGGTCATATAATTAAATGTTAGAGAGGATGTGAAAGCAGATCTTTCTGACTCCATCTATCTCCCCATGGGCTTCCTATTACATCACCTTATACCTACTTAAGTCAGTTCCAATTTATTCTTGTCACTATCATCTTTGCCATTACTGGTAAAGATAATTCTAACTCTTGTATTAATTGCTGATCTCTAGAATAGTTAACAATTTTGGGGATATGGAGTGGGATTATTCCCAAAAAGTTGAAAGCAAACTTCATCACTGACATGCTAGTAAAACAATTGACATATAATAAGAAAATCTTCATTCAGGAATACCTGCAAAACAAAGATAAGACTTTTTTATTCAGCTCTACATTCTGATTACATGTTATAACTACAGTACAATAATCTAACACTCAGATTTCAGGAAATGAAGAATGAAAATGGGATGTAAATTAAATTTAAGTGAGTTAAGTGTATATAATGCTATACCTATTAATAAAATGCATTATCTTTAGATTGCTAAATCTATGTTAGGGAAGACTTGCTTGCATATCCTACTTCAGCTGAATATAATTCTGGGCAAGTTACCTTCTTTTTGTATAACAATTTTAATAAACATAAAGTCTTTGTAAACAATATGTACAAATTATCAATACATTTAAAACATATTTTTATACTTACTGGTCTGAATACCTTGTGCATAATCTTTTGACTAAATAGCAAAATCAATTTTTCCTGTTTCTCATAAAGCTTAAAAAATAATTATTTTTGTTTTAAAACTATTGGACAAAGTTCTGACTGCTCTTATGATTGTTCCCTCAAAAAATTTTGTCTCCCGAATGAGGCATTCTCAAAACACAGTCAAAAATGTAAAAGATTGGCCAAAGGGATCATACCCCCACTCCTACAGCACCCTTTTCTGAAAGGGGATGATTGTCCTGCTCACACAAGAATGCTGCCACCTGGTGTGAAGGTGACTTTAAAAGGCAATGCACACATCTTGAAAATCCATCCTTCAACAGTTCTTTTAAAACAGTAGCCTGTACTCCTTACAATAAATAAAAGATATTTTATACAAAAAAAAAAAGACTCATTTTTGTTATCTGTAAAATGGTGATAATAATAGCACTTGTTGTGTTATTATATATATATATATATATATATATATATATATATATATATATATATAGAGAGAGAGAGAGAGAGAGAGAGAGAGAAATATAAATTATTATAACAGCACAGTCTATAAGGATGAAACATCATGATGTATATGGTGTACTTTGCAAGCCATAAAGAACTAAATAAATGGAAATTATAATTACTAGTATTATCAATGGCTATCATTATGCCTTTCTACATTAAAACCATCTTTTTGACACACCCCTCACCTCATACATACACACACACACACACACACACACACATACACACAACACACATACACATACTTCAAAAAACTAGGATGCTATAAGGTACTAGGTGGACAAGGGTTTTACATGTAGATAGGATTAAGTGGAAGAAAAATGTTAAAATAAAAAGAACATACTATTATAGATAGTCAATAACTGAAAGGGTCCCTCAAGCACTTATCTTTCATCTAATTATCTGTCCTCTATCACTGTCATATTCAACGGTGTTTCTAAGTCAGGATGATTCCCTACCCTCCTGATATTTCTGACTTTGTCTTGTCTAGCTATTACTTGGATACTATTATTGAGTATTCTTGAATAAATTTCCTTACTTCATCTACTTTCCTTCAAATTCTGATCTCTCATTCCATTCGCAGACTGGGCCCAATTTCTAATTAATAACATCTCAGCAGGAAGAGCCCACGGTCCTGTTCCTGTATACTAGGTCACCTTCAGCTCTCTTATTGCCATGTTTCATTCTATTCCCCTATTAGTCTCCCTTGCCCTTCATTCCTCTCAAGCAGTCTTTTTTATTCCTGAAGTGATGTGATTTAGCCCCTGAGAGCCAATGTCTTAGGCTCACTTCCTTGTAATTTCAATTTATGTTAACTACTGTTCCAGCGTGAGAACCTTGCTAACTTTCTGTCTAGCAAGATTATAAGTGCAACTATCCCATGCTTCAGAAACATTTGTAGATTTTGTAAATTCCCTGCAACACCCTGGGGAAAATCTCTATATTAAATATTCAAAGAGGTTACTTTGTTGAAATCTATACTAAGAGGTACTTTTAAAATGAATAATTAGCAGTGGAATTAATTTCCTTATGTTTCTTTTTCTGTTTTCTATTTCATTTTCTCTTTGTTGCTTGCAAAACTCTTAGTGGGACTTTAAATTTCCCCCTGTCCCTAATGAATGTGCCTATATAGCCCACACTTATTTTTCTATTATTTTTTCATTATATGGGCCTAAACAAAAGCAAAGAGTAATCTGGCCTTTTGAAAAAATTAATGCCTTTTTTGTTTTTCTTCCGAGGTTATTTTTACCTTCTGAATCCAATTCTTTTTGTGTAACATGAAATTCAGTTCTGTACACATATATTGTATCTAGAATGTACTATAACATATTTAACATGTATGGAACTGCCTGCCATGTAGGGGAGGAGGTGAAGGGAAGGAGGGGAAAATTTGGAACAGAGGTGAGTGCAAGGGATAATATTGTAAAAAGTTACCCATGAATATGTACTATCAAAAAAAAAGTTATAATTATAAAATTAATAAAACAAATAAAGTAAAAAGAAAAACTTAATGCTTTTTACTCTGACATTATAAGGCATGTTTTTTTTTTTTTGTTTTTGTTTTTGTTTTCTAGCTTACTTTTTAAATGAAACAAGCAGGGGGAAGAAATAAAATGAATATTGTGAAAAGAATTGATTTAGAGTTGGTTGCATTGTACTTAATATTATAAAAATTATGAAAAATGAAACCAAACATTTAATTCTTTCCAAGAAAAATATATGTTAGAAATCTAATTTGATTTCCCTTCATTCAGCAAGTACTTATTAAATGTTTACAGCCTACAAAGTCCTGTGCTAAGTACAGTGTTTGTATATACAGAAAAACAAAAAAGTCTTATCCTTTGTTCAAGGAGTTTACATTCTAGTAGGTCAGAGGATCTTAACTTTTGTCTTTTTTGCTTAATGTTCATTGATTCCTTTGGCCATGCATTGAAGCTAATGGAACCTTCTCTCAGAAAAAAAAAAAAAAATGTCTTTGAATAATTAAAGAGATGTGGATGATGTAGACCAGTGGTCCTCAAACTTTTTAAATAGGGGGACAATTCACTGTCCCTCAGACTATTGGAGGGCTGAACTATAGTAAAAACAAAAGCTCATACTCTGTTTCTGCCCCTCAGCCCATTTGCCATCACCTGGCTGGCAGCATAAACGCAGCGGACCACATCTGGCCCGCAGGCCATAGTTTGAGAACCCCTGATGTAGACACTGGATGATGATAGGCACCAAAAATTGGGGTTCAATCATGTGAAGAATTCACAATAGCCATTCTCTTTGGCAAAAGGTAGATATATTTAGGGGAAAGGTTACAGACAAAATAAAGGAATACAATAGCTACCAGGAATGGCAAATATGAAATAGAGGGGGAGAGCATATGAAAGACAAGTTCCTCAATGAATATCACAATTACCCAGTAGAAAGTCAGCACCTCATGAGGCTGGGGCATATCCTTAGCTGGCAGGCTAAATCCTGAAATGGAGTTAGCACCCTAAAAAAGTTAGCCATGGCAAGCTGACCCAAAGGAGGGCAGCAACCATGGGATGGCTCATAAGTAGATTTTGTAGGGAAAATTTAGTCTCAGGAACACGAATGGAATTTTTGACAGGACATATTAAGGTGAGACTTCTCAAGACCCCTACAGAGGATGGGTCTCAGGGGTTTGACATAAGTTGGTCTAATTGGACAATCTCACCAGAGGGTGGAATGATGAAGCTAAATCAATGTCTTTTCCCTGCTTGCCTCAGGGACAAATTCTTTAGTTTCTCTCTGTCCAACACACCATTCAGGACCTCATCAAAAGGAAATTATTAAATTTCAATTAGAGGTTAATGAAAATTATGAAGTTTTTCTTTCCATTCACATTCTTGGACACGCCACCAAAGAAGAGGTGAGGGACTAAGAATGTACTTAAGAAAGGAGTATGTGTAGGTATAATGGAAGATAGAGAATCATGGAGGTAAAAGAAAGTTCCAGAGAAAGTATTCAAGGAAGATATAAAAAGAGAAGTTATCCACTAACCCAAACTATTTTACTAATTGAGAGATAAGAAAAGATATTAGACTTTCCCAGTACATTATAGTTAATATGTCAGAGACTGGATTAGCATTCAGATCCTTTGATACTTAAAGATTTTTAAAGTTTGTAAAGCACTTGGTATATATATTTGATCTTCATAATGACTTCATGAAAGCTATTCTTGCTAACACTCCTAACCTCACTGTACAATTGAAGAAACTCTGTCATCATGACTTGCCCTCAGTCATAAGACAAGTGTTCAAAGATGAGATTCAAACATAAGATTTTCTGCTACTAAGGCTATTCACAGGGTTAAGTGGTTTCCTGTAGAGACATTGATTCTGAAAGTTTTAAGACATGGGCCAAGAATCTTTTAAGGGAAAGTCCTATACAGGAATTCAATTATTAAAATTTTATTTATATTTAGTATGTATTATATAAAATTCTTCTTTATATTATATATAAGCTTTAACAATTTAAAACAGCACTAAAACTTTTTAAATGCTTTGCAGAACAAAATAAAAAAAAGTAAAAATCGTGTAAAGGTAGAAAGTCACCAGGACCAGAGTCTCCAGGTGGACAGAAACCCTTACATGGCCAGAAGGATAGCATGTTTGGGGGGCTTCTGCAAAGAGTGGCCTTGAAGGGTTTCCCTTTTTATAATCTTGAAGGTGGGTAGAGTCCCAGGCTCCTGGCAGGTTTTCAGCCAGGGTCAGCATTGAATAGAAGTCAATGAGTTTTTAGATAAGGAAGAAACTGTTTGTGGGGGTTGGGGAAACCTGAGCAGATAGTGTAGGTCTGGGAAAACCCAAGCCAGCTCAGATCCAGTGGGGGCTGGGTAAAGCTCGGATAGCATTGGAATTCAAAAGGGTGCTTTTTGACCAGGATTTGTAAATCAAAGGTCAGCCATGGGGATTGGGGAATCAGAAAGGAATCTTAAAGGGACTTCAACCCCCATCAGAACCACAATCAGGATTACACAGGACCTAGCAGCTTCCACTTTAAAGGATCAAAGGGCATGGAATCTGATATTTCAAAAGGCAAAGAAACTTGGATTACACCAAAGAATCAACTACCAGCAAAATTGAGCTTTATTTTTTTTCAGGGGAAAATATGGACATTCAATGAAACAGGTGAATTTCATTATTTCTGATGAAAAGACCAGAGCTAAATAGAAAATTTGATCTTCAAATACAGATTTCAAGAGAGGCATAAAAAGGTAAAAGGGAAAGAAAAAAATAACTTTCTTTTAAAAGTTAAAAAGCTTATATTCCTATAAGGGAAGATGATAAATTTAATTCTTGAGATCTGTATCTCTGTTATGGGTATACTTAGAGGGTGCAGATATAATTTGATTTTATTGTGATTATTTTAAAAGAAATTAGAGAAAGAAAGGTGCTTCTACTGAAGAAGAACAAAATGGAGTTAAAATAGGATAAATTACATCTCTTGAAGAGACAAAAAGATTTATTATAATTGAGGGAAAGAAAGGAGGGTGATAAGTATTGTGTGAATCTTATATGAGATTTAGCTCAAAGAGAAGAATATCAGATACATTTAACTTCACAGAGAAGCTTATCTCATCTTATAGGGAAATAAGAGGGCAAAGGGGGAGGCTAATAAAAAGGAGAAAAGCCATAGAAGGGGAAATATGTAAGAAAGGGGGAGAGAATGTAAAAGGGAAGGGCTGTTTGAGAGAGGTGATGATCTGAAGCAAGATACTGGGAAGAAAAGGAAGGGGGAAAGGAAAGAGAAAAGTATAACTGGGGGAAACACAATAGCAGGAAATACAGAGTTAGTAATTTTAACTATGAATGTGAATGTGAATGGGATGAACTGAAGTTTATAGCAGACTGGATTGAAAGCTAGAATCCTACAATTTGTTGTTTACAAGAAATACATTTAAAGGAGAGTGATATGTTCAGAGTAAAGGTAAAAAGCTGGAGCAAAATCTATTTTGCTTCAGCTAGAAGTAAAAAAATAAAAATTTTAAAAAAGCAGGAGTAGTGATCCTGAGCTCAGATCAAGCGAAAACAAAAATAGATCTAATTAAAAGAAATAAGGAAGGAAACTATATCCTACTACAAGGTCCTATAGATAATGAAGTAATATCAATAATAAACATATATGGGGGGCGGAGCCAAGATGGCGGAGAAGAAACACACGACTCTGTGAACGTCCTCACTCCCTCACAACCAATTAGATAAATTAAGTCTCAGAATTAGCCCAGGACTGATAGATACCACAAGGACTGGAAGCACGACTTACCAGCTGAAGAGAATCTGGAGTTTCAACAGACAAGGTCAGTCCCCAGGGGAGGAAGAAGAGAGGCCAGCACAGACGGCTGGGTGCTCGCATACTGCGCCCATTGCGCTGGGAAGGGCTCTGGGATCATAGAAGCCACTGAGGTAAAGGAATCTGGCACAGGCTGTTAGCTCTTCTCTGCTAATTATTTAGCAGTTCAGAAGAGAAAGCCAAAATATTTTAAAACTCAGATTAGATTTTCCCCGGACCCTGGAGGTGACTCAGCAGATCTCGGCACCAGGGGGTGTGGCCTCAGCTACCACCTGAGAATAGCTAAGAGATTGACAAGTGGGTGGATACGGCCCAAGGCAACACACACTGCCTAGCTTAGCTGGAGGGAGTGGAACTCAGCTCCAGGAAGTCCCAGAGAAGCGGAACCTTTGAACTAGGGACCGCGGTTTCTGGCAGACACTTCCAGTTTGAGCACAGGGGCTTTTCATGTCACCTGTTGCAGACATCCACTCCCCACCCGGACACATAGGCTGGGCTTTGTGCTGTCTTTACTATTCAACGCCCTCGAAGCACAGTAGTGCTAATCACCTCTGAGGCACCTCAAAGGAGGGGGTGGGGAACTCTCAGAGCTCTATCTTAGCTCAGGTGCAGGAGCCCCTGCATCCATCCGGTCTGGGAGGAAGCTGGTAAAGAAGTAAATAAATAATTTCCTACCCCAGGGACAGACCCCAAAAGATTTTTTAAGTATGAGCAAAAAGCCAAGAAAAACTATAGATTCCTTCTATACAGAGAAAGAGCGGGTATCCAACCCCGAGGAAGTTAACAGCAGAGAGACAGCAGATAATAACCTAAAGGGGAACGATTCCTGCCCCCCATCACATAACTCTCTCGTAGAAGAAACTCTTAAAAAATTAAGGGAGATTGAAGAAAAATGGGGAAAGGAAAGGGAAATTGGAGTTGGAAAAAATAAAGAATTCACAGGAGATGCAGGGAAACAAAATTTATGAATTAGAAAAGGTTAAAAAAACACAGGAA
Source organism: Sminthopsis crassicaudata (assembly GCF_048593235.1). Classification (NCBI taxonomy): domain Eukaryota; kingdom Metazoa; phylum Chordata; class Mammalia; order Dasyuromorphia; family Dasyuridae; genus Sminthopsis; species Sminthopsis crassicaudata. The sequence goes on from NC_133621.1 coordinate 234,451,902, forward strand.
AGTAGGATTTCTGAATTGGAAAAGATAAAAAAGTCTCAAGAAAATAGAATTTCTGAATTGGAAAAAGAAAATAATTCTCAAAAAAAAAATTAGGGAAATGGAAAAAAATTCAATAGAGCAAAATAATTCATTTAAAAACGAAATTGGGCATTTACAAAAAGAACTAAAAACTGTGAAAGAAGAAAATAACTCCTTAAAAGTCAGGATGGAACAAATAGAAATGAATGATTCACAGAGAACCCAAGAATCAGTCAAACAAAACAAAAAAAATGAGAAGCTGGAGAACAACGTCAAATACTTACTGGGAAAATCTATAGACCTGGAAAAGAGTTCTAGGAGAGATAATCTGCGGATTATTGGACTTCCAGAAAACTATGACCAAAAAAAGAGTCTAGATTCTATTTTACAGGAAATTATCAAAGAGAACTGTCCAGAGATAATAGAAACAGAAGGGAAAATAGATGTGGAAAGAATTCATCGAACTCCTTCTGAAATAGACCCTAAAAAAAGAACACCACGGAATATAGTGCCTAAGCTGCAGAATTACCACACAAAGGAGAAAATCCTGCAAGCAGCTAGAATAAAACAATTTAAATACCAAGGTGCCACAATAAGGGTCACCCAAGATCTGGCTGCCTCCACATTAAAAGATAGAAGGGCCTGGAACCTGATATTCCGTAAGGCAAAAGATCAAGGACTGCAACCAAGAATGAACTACCCAGCTAAGTTTAGCATCTTTTTCCATGGAAGAAGATGGTCATTCAATGAAACAGAGGAATTCTATATGTTTCTAAGAAAAAAACCAGACTTAAACAAAAAATTTGATCTACATCCACAAGACTGAAGAGAAACAGAAAAAGGTACACAGAACCCTTGAGAACTGTAACTCTGTTGTGGGTATATAAAAAATACTCAAGGATAATTTGATTTTACTGATATAAAAGAAAAAAAGGGGGGTGTAGTAAAGGGAAGGAGGTCGGTTCAGAAAAAGGGGAAGGAATGATAAAAAGAGGGAAACTACATCCCAGGAAGAGGCATAGAAAATACACCATATCTGAGGGAACTTAGTGAGGGGGAGAATCATTGTGTGAATCTTACTCTCATCAGGAGAGGCTCAAAGAGTAAATAATTAACATATTTGTTTTTCAGAGAATTTTCTCTCACCTCATTAAAAGGGGGGAGAGGAAAAGGGAAAAGGAAAAGGAGAATAAGTGAAGGGACTTGGAGGGAGGGGGGAGGGATCCTAAAAAAAAAAAAAAAAAAAGAGGGAGGGTTGCGCGTCACAAGGGGGGTCTGTAAATTAAATATCGGGGAGGGGGATCAGGGGGGTCAAGGGAAAAAAGCATAATCTGGGGATAATACGATGGCAGGAAATACAGAATTAGTAATTTTAACTGTAAATGTAAATGGGATGAACGATCCCATCAAACGGAGACGGATAGCAGATTGGATCAAAAAGCAGAACCCTACAATATGTTGTCTACAGGAAACACACTTAAAGCAGGGAGATACATACAGAGTAAAGGTAAAAGGTTGGAACAGAGCCTATTATGCTTCAGGTAAAGCCAAAAAAGCAGGGGTAGCTATCCTTATCTCAGATCAAGCAAAAGCAGAAGTAGATCTCCTTAAAAAAGATAAGGAAGGAAACTATATCCTGCTGAAAGGTAGCATAAATAATGAAGCCATATCAATACTAAACATATATGCACCAAGTGGTATAGCATCTAACTTTCTAAAGGAAAAGTTAAGAGAACTGCAAGAAGAAATAGACAGTAAAACTATAATAGTGGGAGATCTCAACCTTGCACTCTCAGATTTAGACAAATCAAACCACAAAACAAACAAGAAAGAAATTTAAAAAGTAAATAGAACATTAGAAAAACTAGGTATGATAGACCTTTGGAGAAAACTGAATGGCAATAGAAAGGAATATAATTTCTTCTCAGCAGTTCATGGATCCTATACAAAAATAGACCATATATTAGGACATAAAGATCTCAAAATTAAATGTAGGAAGGCAGAAATAATAAATGCCTTCTTCTCAGATCACAATGAAATAAAAGCTACATTCAGTAAAAAGTTAGGGGTAAATAGACCAAAAAGTAATTGGAAACTGAATAATCTCATCTTAAAGAATGACTGGGTGAAAGAGCAAATTATAGAAACAATTAACAATTTCACCCAAGATAATGACAATGATGAGACATCATATCAAAATCTTTGGGATGCAGCTAAAGCAGTAATAAGGGGAAATTTTATATCTTTAGAGGCTTATTTGAAGAAAATAGAGAAAGAGAAGATTAACGAATTGGGCTTACAACTTAAAAGGCTAGAAAAAGACCAAATTATAAACCCCCAACCAAAAATTAAACTTGAAATACAAAAATTAAAAGGAGAAATCAATAAAATTGAAAGTAAAAAAACTATTGAATTAATAAATAAAACCAAGAGTTGGTTTTATGAAAAAGCCAATAAAATAGATAAACCTTTGGTAAATTTGATCAAAAAAAAGAAAGAGGAAAATCAAATTGATAGTCTTACAAATGAAAAGGGGGATCTTTCCACCAATGAAGAGGAAATTAGAGAAATAATAAGGAGTTACTTTGCCCAACTTTATGCCAATAAATTTGATAACTTAAGTGAAATGGATGACTTCCTCCAAAAATATAGGCTCCCTAGATTAACAGAGGAGGAGATAAATTGCTTAAATAGTCCCATTTCAGAAAAAGAAATAGAACAAGCTATTAATCAACTCCCCAGGAAAAAATCCCCAGGGCCAGATGGATTCACATGTGAATTCTACCAAACATTTAAAGAACAATTAGCCCCAATGTTATATAAATTATTTGAAAAAATAGGGGATGAAGGAGTCCTACCAAACTCCTTTTATGACACAGACATGGTACTGATACCTAAACCAGGTAGATCGAAAACTGAGAAAGAAAATTATAGACCAATCTCCTTAATGAATATTGATGCTAAAATCTTAAATAAGATATTAGCAAAAAGACTTCAGAAAATCATCTCCAAGATAATACACTATGATCAAGTAGGATTTATTCCAGGAATGCAGGGCTGGTTTAATATTAGGAAAACTATTAATATAATTGACCATATTAATAATCAAATTAATAAGAACCATATGATCATCTCAATAGATGCAGAAAAAGCATTTGACAAAATCCAACATCCATTCCTACTAAAAACTCTTGAGAGTATAGGAATAAATGGACTATTCCTTAGAATAATCAGGAGCATATATTTAAGACCTTCAGTAAGCATAATATACAATAGAAATAAACTGCAACCTTTCCCAGTAAGATCAGGAGTGAAACAAGGTTACCCACTATCACCATTACTATTCAATATACTACTAGAAATACTAGCCTCGGCAATAAGAGCCGAGAAAGAGATTCAAGGAATTAGAGTAGGAAATGAGGAAATTAAACTATCACTTTTTGCAGATGACATAATGTTATACTTAGAGAACCCCAAAGACTCTGCTAAAAAGCTACTAGAAATAATTCAAAATTTCAGCAAAGTGGCAGGATACAAAATAAATCCACATAAATCCTCGGCATTTTTATATATCACTAACAAAATGCAACAGCAAGAGATACAAAGAGAAATTCCATTCCAAACAAATGTTGAGAGTATAAAATATTTGGGAATCCATCTACCAAAGAAAAGTCAGGAATTATATGAGAAAAATTACAAAACACTTGCCACAAAAATAAAATCAGATTTAAATAATTGGAAAGACATTCAATGCTCTTGGATAGGCCGAGCGAATATAATAAAGATGACAATACTCCCCAAACTAATCTATTTATTTAGTGCTATACCAATCAGACTCCCAAGAAACTATTTCAATGACCTAGAAAAAATAACAACAAAATTCATATGGAAGAATAGAAGGTCGAGAATTGCAAGGGAACTCATGAAAAAAAACTCAGAGGAAGGTGGTCTAAGTGTACCTGATCTAAAGCTATATTATATAGCAGCAGTCACCAAAACCATTTGGTATTGGCTAAGAAATAGACCGGTAGATCAGTGGAACCGATTAGATACAAAGGACAAAAAAGGGTACATCTATAGCAATCTAATCTTTGACAAACCCAAAGATTCCAACATTAGGGATAAAAATTCATTATTCGGAAAAAACTGTTGGGAAAACTGGAAATTAGTATGGCAGAAATTAGATATGGATCCACACTTAACACCATATACCAAGATAAGATCAAAATGGGTCCATGATTTAGGCATAAAGAGAGAGATAATAAATAGATTAGAGGAACAGAGGATAATCTACCTCTCAGACTTGTGGAGGAGGAAGGAATTTATGACCAGAGGAGAACTTGAGATCATTATTGATCACCAAATAGAAGATTTTGATTACATCAAACTAAAAAGTTTCTGTACAAATAATACTAATGAAAACAAGATTAGAAGGGAAGTAACAAATTGGGAAAATATTTTTAAAAACAAAGGTTCTGACAAAGGTCTCATTTCCAAAATATATAGAGAACTGACCATAATTTATAAGAAACCGAACCATTCTCCAATTGATAAATGGTCAAAGGATATGAACAGACAATTCTCAGAGGAAGAAATTGAAACTATATCCACTCACATGAAAGAGTGTTCCAAATCACTACTGATCAGAGAAATGCAAATTAAGACAACTCTGAGATACCACTAAACACCTGTCAGATTGGCTAAGATGACAGGAACAAATAATGATGAATGTTGGAGGGGATGTGGGGAAATTGGGACACTAATACATTGCTGGTGGAGTTGTGAAAGAATCCAGCCATTCTGGAGAGCAATCTGGAATTATGCCCAATAAGTTATCAAACTGTGCATACCCTTTGACCCAGCAGCGCTACTACTGGGATTATATCCCAAAGAAATACTAAAGAGCGGAAAGAGACATATATGTGTCAAAATGTTTGTGGCAGCTCTTTTTGTTGTAGCTAGAAACTGGAAGATGAATGGATGTCCATCAGTTGGAGAATGGTTGGGTAAATTGTGGTATATGAAGGTTATGGAATATTATTGCTCTGTAAGAAATGACCAGCAGGAGGAATACAGAGAGGCCTGGAGAGACTTGAATCAACTGATGCTGAGTGAAATGAGCAGAACCAGAAGATCACTGTACACTTCAACAACAATTCTGTATGAGGATGGATTCTGATGGAAGTGGAAATCTTCAACATAAAGAAGATCCAACTCACTTCCAGTTGATCAATGATGGACAGAGGTAGCTACACCCAGAGAAGAAACATTGGGAAGTGAATGTAAATTGTTAGCACTAATATCTGTCTGCCCAGGTTGCATATACCTTTGCATTCTAATGTTTATTGTGCAACAAGAAAATGATATTCACACACATGTATTGTACCTAGACTATATTGTAACACATGTAAAATGTATGGGATTGCCTGTCATCGGGGGGAGGGAATAGAGGGAGGGGGGGGTAATTTGGAAAAATGAATACAAGGGATAATATTATAAAAAATATATATATAATAAAAAAAAAAGTATAAGTCAAATGGCAAAAAAAATAAATAAATAAATAAACATATATGCACTAAATGTTATAGCATTCAAATTCCTAAAGGAGAAGCTGCAAAAAGAATTACCACTATACTACTAGAGGATCTCAACCTTTCTCTCTCAGAACTAAATAAATCAAACCATAAAATAAATAAGAAAGAAGTAAAAGAGGTAAATAGAATTCTAGAAAAGTTTGGTATGATAGACTTTTGGAGAAAATTGATTTGAGACAGAAAGGATTAAGAAACTTCAAAGACTCTTTAATTCCTAGAGTAGAGATTCTTGATATAGGGACCATGGAATTTTCAAATATAATTTGATAAATGTATTTTGATATAATTAAATTCGTTTGTAATCCTATGTACTTTATTTTTGTATTTAAGTATTATATTGAGATTCTATATTATCCAGAGAAGATATTTAGGTTCCACCAGACTACCAGAAGAGTCTATGATCTGAAAAATATTAAGAACTTTTCTAGATTAAAACAAAAATTCTGTAAGGCATTTAAATCCCTTTATAGTCTCACTCCACTTTATTTTTCCAAAGCTGTTCATTTTATTAACCCTCTGTGATCTAGTCAGATTGACCTTTCATTTTTTTCTCCTCACCATGCCTACTTTCCCACAAACATATTATTCCATTTCCTTCAATTCAACATTTTGCATTTTTGATCCCCATACTTAGAATGTTCTCCCTCTTCTATTTCTTGAACTTCCTATCTCCCATAAAAAAAAAAAAAAAAACAACAACAACAACAACAACAAAAAAAAAACAGCTTAAGTGCCAATTGCAAGAAGTCTTCTCTGGCCATTTGCACCCAGCAAGAGAACTGTGGGGAATGAGTGTGGATCAAAACATAGTATTTTTACTTTTTTTTGTTGTTGTTTATCTTCTGTTTTGTTATCTTTCTTATTTTTTCTTTTTGATCTAAATTGTCTTGTGCAACATGAGATTTGTGGAAATACATATAAAATAATTGCACATATATTGGATTACTTGCCATCTAAAAAAGGGGTGATGGAAAGGGAGGAGAAAAAAGTGGAACATAGGGTTTCATAAGGGTAAATGTTGAAAATTATGTATGCATATATTTTTAAAATAAAGATTTTTTAAAAAGAAAAAAATTAAGTCTTCTCTGATCTTCATATTTGTAATGTCTCCTCAGCCACCTTGTATTTAATTTGTTTTTGTTTTATAACTATTTGCTTGTTCAAATCAGTAGGGTCAAATTCAAACCTAAATAGGGACCATGATTATATATACAAGGATTCATGTAGGTTTCATGATAACAATATTACCTGTTTTATTAAATTTTTAATTGCTTCCACATAAATCCTCAGCATTTTTATACATTACCAACACAATCCAACAACAAGAGATACAAAGAGAAATTCCATTCAAAATAACAGTCGATAGTATAAAATATTTGGGAATATATCTACCAAAGGAGAGTCAGGAATTATATGAGCAAAATTACAAAACACTTGCCACAAAAATAAAGTCAGATTTAAATAATTGGAAAGGCATTCAGTGTTCTTGGATAGGCCGAGCAAATATAATAAAGATGACAATACTCCCCAAACTAATCTATTTATTTAGTGCTATACCAATCAGACTCCCAAGAAACTATTTTAATGACCTAGAAAAAATAACAACAAAATTCATATGGAAGAATAAAAGGTCGAGAATTGCAAGGGAACTAATGAAAAAAAAGTCAGAGGAAGGTCTTCTAAGTGTACCTGATTTAAAGCTATATTATAAAGCAACAGTCACCAAAACCATTTGGTATTGGCTAAGAAAGACTAGTTGATCAGTGGCATCGGTTAGGTTCCCAGGGCAAGATAGTGAATAAAAATAGCAATCTAATCTTTGACAAACCCAAAGATCCCAAATTTTGGGATAAGAATTCATTATTTGACAAAAGCTGCTGGGAAAACTGGAGATTAGTATGGCAGAAACTAGGCACGGACCCACATTTAACACCACATACTAAGATTAGATCAAAATGGGTCCAAGATTTAGGCATAAAGAATGAAATCATAAATAAATTGGAGGAGCATGGGATGGTTTACCTCTCAGACTTGTGGAGGAGGAAGGAGTTTGTGTCCAAAGGAGAACTAGAGACCATTATTGATCACAAAGTAGGAAATTTTGATTACACCAAATTAAAAAGTTTCTGCACAAACAAAACTAATGCAAACAAGATTAGAAGGGAAGTAACAAATTGGGAAAATATTTTTACAGTTAAAGGTTCTGATAAAGGCCTCATCTCCAAAATATACAGGGAATTGACTTTAATTTATAACAAATCAAGCCATTCTCCAATTGATAAATGGTCAAAGGATATGAACAGACAATTTTCAGATGATGAAATTAAAACTATTTCCACTCATATGAAAGAGTGTTCCAAATCACTATTGATCAGAGAAATGCAAATTAAGACAACTCTGAGATATCACTACACACCGGTCAGATTGACTAAGATGACAGGAACAAATAACGATGAATGTTGGAGGGGCTGTGGGAAAACTGGGACACTGATGCATTGTTGGTGGAGTTGTGAAAGAATCCAACCATTCTGGAGAGTATTCTGGAATTATGCCCAAAAATTTATTAAAATGTGCATAACCCTTTGACCCAGCCATACTACTACTGGGCTTATATCCCAAGGAAATACTAAAGAAGGGAAAGGGACCTGTATGTGCCAAAATGTTTGTGGCAGCCCTTTTCGTAGTGGCTAGAAGCTGGAAGATGAATGGATGTCCATCAATTGGAGAATGGTTGGGTAAATTATGGTATATGAATGTTATGGAATATTATTGTTCTATAAGAAATGACCAACAGGAGAAATACAGAGAGGCTTGGAGAGACCTACATCAACTGATGCTAAGTGAAACGAGCAGGACCAGAAGATCATTATACACTTCAACAATGATACTGTACGAGGATGTATGCTGATGGAAGTGGATATCTTCAATATAGAGAAGAGCTAATACAATTCCAATTGAATAATGATGGACAGAATCAGCTACATCCAGAAAAGGAACACTGGGAAATGAGTGTAAACTGTTATTTTTACCTTCTGAATCCAATTCTTCCTGTGCAACAAAAAATTCGGTTCTACACACATATATTGTATCTATAATATACTGTAATATATTTAACATATATAAGACTGCCTGCCATCTGGGGGAGGGGGTTGGGGGAGGAAGGGAAAAAATCTGAATAGAAGTAAGTGCAAGGGATAATGTTGTAAAAAATTACCCATGCATATGTACTGTCAAAAAAAAAAAGTTATAATTATAAAATAAAATAAAAATTAAAGTATAAAAAAAATTGAAGAAAAAAAATAATTTAACACATAAAAAATTTTTTTTAATTGCTTTTGTTAAATATCCTTCTGGAGGGCAGAGCCAAGATGGCGGAGAAGATACATATGAATTTGTAAGCTCCCTTCTTCCCTCATTACCAATTAGTTAAATGAGCCTCAAAAATAACGCTGGACCGATAGAAACCACAAGGATTAGAAGCACAACATACCAGCTGAAGAGGATCTGGAGTCTCTACAGAAAAGGTCAGTTCCAAGGGGAGGAAGAAAAAAGGCCAGCACAGACAGTTAGGTGCTAGCACACTGTGCCAATCAGGCTGGGGAGAACTCTGGGATCAGAGAAGCCACTGAGATATGGGAATCTGACACAGGCTGTTAGCTTTTCTCTGCTTATAAAACAGCAGTTCAGATGAGAAATCAAGCCACTTTAAAATATAAAGCTAGATCCTAGAACCACCCCAATCTGGAAGTGACCTGACAGATCTTGGCATGGCTGGGAAGCCGCCTTCTGCTGTCCGGGGCTTCACCTTGGGGTAGTTAAGAGCTTGAACAGCTAGGACACAGCCTGAGGCAAAATCTAATCTACATAGGGCCAGGCTTGGCCTGAGACTGGGGAACTCTAGCAGCCTCAGAATTCCCTGAGAAGTGGAACCTTTGAAGAAGGGATCAGGGTTTCCAGGCAGACACTTCCAGGGGCTAGTCATGTCAGCTGCTGATATCCACGCCCCACGGAATGCATTGGTTGGGCTTTGTGTCGCTTTTACTGTTCAGGGCAGTAACTATGGCACACAGTGGGGTCCTTCACTGGGCAACCCTCACAGCGCAGCCGTATCACCTCTAACGCATTTCCAGGGAGGGGGGAGGGGACCTCTCTCCTAAGGCTCTCTCTTAGCTCAGGCACAGGAACCGCTGCATCCATCCAGTCTGGGAGGAAGCTGGTAAATAAGTAAATAAATAAACTTCTTACCCCAAGGGCAGACCCCAAAAGATTTTTAACAATGAGTAAAAAGCTGAAGAGAACTATTGATTCCTTCTACATAGAGGAAGAGCAGGTATCCAACCCCAAGGAAGTTAACAGCAGAGAGTCAGCAGATAACACTCTAAAGGGGAACAATATCTGCCTCCCATCACATAACTCTCTCCTAGAAGAGATTATTAAAAAGTTAAGAGAGTTTGAAGAAAAATGGGAAAAGTAAAGAGAAGCTTTGATACAGAATAAGAGTGTCCTGAAATTTGAGTTGGAAAAAAAAAAAAAAAAAAAGAATTCACAGGAGGTGCAGGGAAACAAAATTTTTGAATTAGAAAAGGTTAAAAAAAAGTCACAGGAAAGTAGGATTTCTGAATTGGAAAAGATAAAAAAGTCTCAAGAAAATAGGATTTCTGAATTGGAAAAAGAATTAAAAAAAATTAGGGAAATGGAAAAAAATTCAACAGAGCAAAATAATTCATTTAAAAACTCAATTGGGCATATACAAAAAGAACTAAAAAATGTGAATGAAGAAAATAACTCATTAAAAATCAGGACGGAAGAAATAGAAATGAATGATTCATTGAGAACCCAAGAATCAGTCAAACAAAACAAAAAAATGAAAAGCTGGAGAATAATGTCACATACTTACTGGGGAAATCTAGACAACCAGAAAATAGATCTAGGAGAGATAATCTGAGGATCATTGAACTTCCCGAAAACAGGGGAAAACTATGATCAAAAAAAGAGCCTAGATTCTATTCTATACTGTCCAGAGATAATAGAAACAGAAGGGAAAATAGGCATTAAAAGAATTCATTGAACACCTTCTGAAAAAGATCCTAAAAAAAAAACTCCACAGAATATTGTGGCTAAGCTACAGAATTACCACACAAAGGAAAAAATATCGCAAGCAGCTAGAAAAAAGCAATTCAAATATCAAGGGGCCATAATAAGGGTCACTCAAGATCTGGCTGCCTCCACATTAAAAGATTGAAGGGCCTGGAACCTGATATTCCGAAAGGCAAAAGATCAAGGATTGCAACTAAGAATAAATTACCCAGCTAAGTTTAGCATTTTCTTCCATGGAAGAAGATGGTCATTCAATGAAACAGAGGAATTCCATTTGTTTCTAAGAAAAAAACCAGACTTAAACAAAAAATTTGATCTACATCCACAAGACTGAAGAGAAACAGAAAAAGGTAAACAGAACTCTTGAGAACTGTATCTCTGTTGTGGATATATAGAAAGTCCGCATGGATAATTTGATTTTACTGATATAACAAAAAGGGGGGGAGTAGTAAAGGGAACGGGGTAGTATTAGAAAAAGAGGAAAGAGTGATAAAAATAGGCAAACTACATCCCAGAAAGAGGCATAGAAAATCTACCACATCTGAGGGAATTTAGAGAGGGGGAGAAACATTGTGTGAATCTTACTCTCATCAGAATAGGCTCAAAGAGTAAATAATTGACATATTTGTTTTTCAAGGAATTCTCTCTCACCTCATTAAAAGGGAGAGAGGAAAAGGGAAAAGGAAAAGGGGAATAACGGAAGGGACTTTGAAAGAGGGAGGAGGGATACTAAAAAGGGAGGGCTGTGCATCACAAGTGGGGTCTATAAAGTAATATTGGGGAAGGGGTTCAAGGGGGTCAAGGGAAAAAAGCATAATCTGGGGATAATATGATGGCAGGAAATACAGAATTAGTAATTTTAACTGTAAATGTGAATGGGATGAACTCTCCCATCAAATGGAGATGGATACCAGACTGGATAAAAAATCAGAACCCTACAATATGTTGTTTACAGGAAACACACTTAAAGCAGGGAGATACTTACAGAGTAAAGGTAAAAGGTTGGAGCAGAATCTATTATGCTTCAGGCAAAGCCAAAAAAGCAGGGGTAGCTATTCTTACCTCAGATCAAGCAAAAGAAGAAATTGATCTAATTATAAGAGATAAGGAAGGAAACTATATCCTGCTAAAAGGTAGCATAAACAATGAAGCCATATCAATACTAAACATATATGCACCAAGTGGTATAGCATCTAACTTTCTAAAGGAAAAGTTAAGAGAATTGCAAGAAGAAATAGACAGTAAAACTATAATAGTGGGAGATCTCAACCTTGCACTCTCAGATTTAGACAAATCAAGCCACAAAACAAACAAGAAAGAAATTTAAAAAGTAAATGGAACATTAGAAAAACTAGGTATGATAGACCTTTGGAGAAAACTGAATGGTGATAGAAAGGAATATACTTTCTTCTCAGCAGTTTATGGAAACTATACAAAAATAGACCATATATTAGGACATAAAGATCTCAAAATTAAATGCAAGAAGGCAGAAATAATAATTGCCTTCTTCTCAGATCACAATGCAATAGAAACTACATTCAATAAGAAGTTAGGGGTAAATAGAAAAAAAAAAGGAATTGGAAACTGAATAATATCATTTTAAAGAATGACTGGGTGAAACAGCAAATTTATAAGAAATCAAACCATTCTCCAATTGATAAATGGTCAAAGGATATGAACAGACAATTCTCAGATAATGAAATTGAAAGTATATCCACTCATATGAAAGTGTTCCATATCACTATTGATCAGAGAAATGCAAATTAAGACAACTCTGAGATATCACTACACACCGGTCAGATTGACTAAGATGACAGGAACAAATAATGATGAATGTTGGAGGGGATGTAGGAAAACTGGGACACTAATACATTGTTAGTGGAGTTGTGAAAGAATCCCACCATTTGGGAGAGCAATCTGGAACTATGCCCCAAAAGTTATCAAACTGTGCATACCCTTTGATCCAGCAAGTGCTACTATTGGGCTTATATCCCAAAGAAATACTAAAGAGGGGAAAGAGACCTGTGTGTGCCAAAATGTTTGTAGCAGCTCTTTTTGCAGTGGCTAGAAACTGGAAGATGAATGAATGTCTATCAATTGGAGAATGGTTGAGTAAATTATGGTATATGAAGGCTATGGAATATTATTGCTCTGTAAGAAATGATAAGCAGGATGAATTCAGAAAGGCTTGGAGAGACTTACATGAACTGATACTGAGTGAAATGAGCAGAACCAGAAGATCACTATACACTTCAACAACAATACTGTATGAGGATGTATTCTGATGGAGTTGGATATCTTCAACATAAAGAAAATCCAACTCACTTCCAGCTGATCAATGATGGACAGAAACAACTACACCCAGAGAAGGAACACTGGGAATTTAATGTAAAATATTAGCACTATACCCAGGTTACTTATACCTTCAGAATCCAATACTTAATGTGCAACAACAAAATTGGATTTACACACATATATTATATCTAGGTTATACTGTAACACATGTAAAATGTATGAGATTGCCTGTCATCTAGGGGAGGGAGTAGGCGGAGGGAAGGGAAAATGAAAATTAGGATCAATTCTCTATATATTTTGGAAATGAGACCTTTATCAGAACCTTCAACTATAAAAATATTTTCCCAATTTGTTACTTCCCTTCTAATCTTGTTTGAATTAGTATTGTTTGTACAGAAACTTTATAGTTTGATATAATCAAAATCTTCTATTTTGTGATCAATAATGATCTCTAGTTCTTCTCTAATAATAAATTCCTTCCTCCTCCACAGGTTTGAGAGGTAGACTATCCTCTGTTCCTCTAATCTATTTGTGATCTCATTCTTTATGCCTAAATCATGGATCCATTTTGATCTTATCTTGGTATATGGTGTTAAGTGTGGGTCCATATCTAATTTCTGGCATACTAAGGGAGGGAGTAGATGGAGGGAAGGGAAAATCTGGAAAAATGAATACAAGGGATAATACTATAAAAAAAATTACTCATTCATATATACTGTCAAAAATGTATATTTATAAAATTAATAAAATAATAAATAAATAAATAAATATTCTTCTGGTTAGGACATTTGAGAATGGCAGGTGGCATGCTAAGCATCTCTGGTGTAAAAAAGTCTGTTGTTGTTATTGTGTTGTTTTCTTTCCAGTAGGCAATGATCTCCTAGAGGACAAAATTATTTTTTGCTGTTGTAGTTGTTGAGTCTTGTGCAGCTCTTTATGATCCCATTTGGGAATTTCCTGACAAAGACATGAAAGTAGTTTGCCATTTCCTTTTCCAGCTCATTTTACAGATGAGGAAAATGAGGTAATTAGGGATAAAAGACTTGCCCATGGTCATTTAACTAGAAAGGCTGGATTTGAATTTAGGTCTTCCTGATTCCAAAGTAGACATGTTATCTTATGTCACCTAACTGCCCAAAACTTTCTCATTTGAATTTTTATGCCCAATATCAATCATGTGGTAAAATCTAGTAAAAAAAATTGCTGGAAATTATTTGAATGAAATCAATAGAATTGAATTGAATTTTCTGGGTGGATTAGGTGATCTCTAAGATTCCTTCTCCCTTTAATATTAGATCAGTTTAAATTCTATAGCTCTTAAGGTAGGATTGCAGAGAAATAATTGCAGGAAAATATTCTTCCCTATATTTCCAAAGGATAGGGATATTTTCACATTCATTCACAACCATTTAAGGCTCAGCAAGCTCCCCCTTGTTTTGCAAAGTCTTTAGCAGAAAAAATTGTATCTCACTGACATAATTATGCAAGTAAGTAATAATGACCACACCAAAGATCACTTTCTAAGAATTAGTGGCAGTTTGGGAGGAGGTAATATCTTTGACAACAGTGAAAGGTCATTAAGTTCTGGATGTTGACAAATGAAGCAAGAACTGTCCAATGAAAAACAAGCCAGATTCTGTTTCATGAGAGTTCATCAGCATAGCATTCTTGTATAGATTTTTTTTTTTGTGGCCAATATAGTTTCAATTTAATTTCAACAGGGAATTTCTAGGCAATTAATGTTCCTTTTTAGCCAACTGGATTATTTGCATTACTTTTCAACATTCCTTTCAGTGTGGAATTAACAACAATCTAAGGAGGTGAGTGAAAATGTATTATACATCATAACATTTAGGTCGTTAAAGGCTCTACCTAACAGGAGAGCTGTCAATAGAAAATTATATTCTCTATTATCTTTTATCTAAGTTAAATCTAATGGAAGAACAGATAGAAAAGTCCTTTTATTCTGAAATAAAACAAAAATGAGATTTCAATTTCATTTTTTATCTCTGTAATATTTTCTCTAAAAATGGTCTGAGAGATAAAATCTTAATCATCACTACCTCAGAAGATACATTAAAAGCTCAAATACCATATGCTGTGTACATATCAAGTGGCAGTGAATTTCTTTGTATGCCGCTAGCCCATATTTCTAAAATAAGTCTTCAAAAATCTTACAAGAAAACCTTAGTCTCTGCCATTTACCTTAAAACGGTCCCTGAGCTGCATTTTCTTCTATTATCAAGTTACTGGTTATAAAAATGGGTTTGGAGTCCCATGTCAGTTTTTTTTTGTTTGTTTGTTTGTTTTTTGCCTCCAAATCTCTGGACCAAGAACTACCTTGACAAACATATTAGAGATTTGTTTCAACTGACTTTTTAAAAAATTTCTGATTTACCATTCTTGTTAATATCCATATCTAACATTAATAGCTTCTCTTTGTGTTAATAGTTTGCTGCCATGAGGTTCTTATAACACATTTTTTGATACTTAGAAATCCATTAAAATGGTTGTGTATATTTGTTTTAATTTCTTTTTTAGGCCCAAAGTTGAGAAATCTAGAGTAGGAAAAAAGAGTTGTGTATTTCTCATTAATATGAATACTAGGTTTTAAATGATCCCAAGAATACCATTTGATTCAAATATTTATTAAACATAATAATGTATTCTGTAAGAAATGAACAGGAGGATGATTTTAAAGAGGCCTGGAAGGCTTACATGAACTTATAATAAGTGAAATGAGCAGAACCAGAAGATCATTATAGACAGCAACATCAATATTATATGAGTATCAATTCTAATGAACATGACTCTTTCCAACAATGAGATGACTAATGCCAATTATAATGATCTTGTGGCAAAGAGAGCTATCTATGACCCAGAGAGAGGACTGTGGGAACTAAATGTGGATCACAATATAACATGCTCACTCTTTTTGTTGTTGTTTATTTGCATTTTGTTTTCTTACTCATTTACTTTCCTTTTTGATGTGATTTTTCTTGTATAGCAAGAGAATTGTATAAATATGTTTACACATATTGGATTTAACATATATTTTAACATGTATAACATATATTAGATTGTTTGCCATATAGGAGAGTGGATAAATGGAAGAAAAGGAAATTATGAAACACAAGGCTATTCATGGGCCAATGTTGAAAAATCATCCGTGCATATGTTTTGAAAATAAAAAAGCTTTAAAAATAAAAATAAAATAAAATAAACATAATAATATATATCAGGAGTAGCCTAGTGTTACACTCCAGAATTCTGAACTTGAAACAAAGGATTCTTACAAGGTACTAAGTCAGTGAAATTGATAGAGACAATAGTTATCTAACTTAGCATGGTTCAATATGATTGATTTAATCCTACAAGGAGATTGTTATGGGCCAGAACTTGAAATAAGTTATTAAGTGGAATTAAGGAGACAAAGGTTAAATCTAGTTTAGCATTGATTTAATCCTACAACAAATAATGGTTTCCTAGTGATATAATAATTGGTTTGTACTCAGTGTGTAGCATATAAACTTGAAGCCTCAACCAGGGAGACTCAGAGATTCAGAAACAAAAGGACAGAAGGCTGGAGGCTGAAGGCTGGAACACAAGCCCAAGCCCTTGGACTCAGACATATTCATCCCATTTCACACAACCTTGGTGGCAGCCTCTCCTCCCTTCACTTCTCTGCTGAAACCAAGACTCTGGAAGGCCTCCAGAAAACCAGCTGAGCCCCAAGTGAAGGAGATAGGACTTTGAAAGAGACAATAAAGGATTTGGACTTTAATACCTGGCTGCACTTGTAGTGATTACTGAACTGAAAGAAAGGCTGCTTCCAGAGACCCCCAAGAAAACTTCAACAGAGAACACTACATTTTAGAGAGAACACTAAAGCCTAGTTATTGGGGATTTGTGGACCCAAACAAAAACAAAATTATTTCTGCCTTCAAGGAGCTTATATCCTCCTGTAAGGATACCATTTCAAATTCCTACAATAGTTTTAAGTTTTATTAAGCATATATGTACAATTAAAGACAATTGTAAATATGAGCTTCCATATATGAAAAGTGAACTTATTACTAGTTCACAAAAGCATAAGAAGAGTCTATTTCTAAAGCTTTGTTATCACTAAATATGTTATGGAAAATTAGTGGACTAACAAATTATATCAATTTAGCTTGTTTATGGATTATCTGTATCATTACACAATTTTTTTTTCTATCTCAAGAACAAGGACAGATTTTAATATTTTCTTCATTTTACCTTCCATTTTTTATTGATTAAAATCTTTATTTCACTTTAATTTTCTGGACAACACCTAAGTCACTTTTGCTTATATGCCTTCCTCAAATTCCCTGGTACTTGAGTGTATTTTGCTAAAGTTAACTTTATTACTTATCATGCTAATCTTAATTATGTGTACTAGTACAGCCCATTACACTTTACAAAATACTTTTAATCTACAGTATCATCTTTGATACTTACCATCCTGAGTTAGATAATATAAAAAGATAAATGACTTATTTGGGCTCTTACCTCTAATAAGTGACTCAGTGGGTATTAAACCCAAGTCTTCATACTAAATTCTTCTGCCATTTCCATAATGTCACACTATGATTTAAGCCAAGACTAGAGATTTAGGGACTGCTCATTTGGTTTTAATTTAAATAACCTTTTATCTGTTCCTTTTCAAAGGATTTGGTAATGACTAAGAAATACATTAATGGATCAGTAGAATAAATTAGAGACACACAACACAATAAACAAGCCCAATAGCAATCTAGTATTTGGTAAACCCCCAAATTCCAGCTTCTGGAATGAGAAATCGCTATTTGACAAAGTTTTCTGGGAAAACTGGAAAATAATATGTCAGAAACTTGGCATAGACCTACATCTCACACCCCCCACCAAAATAAAGTTAAAATAGAGACATAATTTGGGCATAAAGGAAGATACCATAAAAAAAAAAAATTAGGAGAACAAGAGATAATTTACCAATCAACCTTTGAAGAGGGATTTTGTGACTAAAGGAGCTAGAGAACATTATGAAAGGAAAAATGGACAACTTTAATTACATTATATTAAAAAATTTTTGCACAAACAAAACCAACAAGATTAAAAAGAAAATACAAAACTGAGAAAAAGTCTTTACAGCCAGTATTTCTGATAAAGATCTCATTTCTATATAAGGAACTGTGTCAAATTTATAAGAATACAAGTCATTTCCCAAGTGATAAATACTCAAACAATATGAACAGACAATTTCCTGATGATGAAATTTAAACTATTTATATTTATATGGAAAAATGCTCTAAATTAGTATTGATTAGAAAAATGCAAATTAAAACAATTCTGAGATAAATACTTCACACTTCTCAGATTAGCTAAAATAACAGGAAAAATAATGATAAATGTTGGAGGGGATGTACTGATATTCCTGCCTTCCCATCAAAATTCGTTCTCAGAACCCATTACCATAGGATTTAAATTTTGAGTCACACTAAAAAGTAATCAAACCAACTAAACTATTAGTAATATTTTCTTAAAGCATTATTCCTCTTAGCAGTACCTTCATATTAATAAGAAAAAGAAGCATAAAAATAAAAAGATTTTTTTAAAATTATGATTGCAGCTTTCAATGACATGTCATGAAGTGTTTTATGTGATGAGATGAAGCTTGTCAATCTCAATTACATAGCACCCCATTCTGGGATACTTCCTCAGGTTTCACTCAAATTGTTCTAATAAGTACCTAGAGTATGATTAATTAATAAATTGGTCAAGGTTTATCTTGCTAACCAAAACCTAAACCATGGAGACCAAATGTTTAAATACCTTTGGGAAAAGAGTGCACCTGATAGGTAAAAATCAACCTTGACTGATGAACAACTAATAAGGGGATGAACTTGCAAATGAGGAGGTAGGCTGAAAGCCCTCAGCTGTCTGTTGAGAATCATGGCTTCCTCATGAGACTCTAAGATTCAAAAATAAATAAATAAATAAATAAATAAATAAATAAATAAATAAAGAAGGAGGGGGAGCAGAATTTATCTTTGCCCAGATTATTCTGCTGGGTTTTCTCCTTCATGAGTTAGGTTACCCTAAATTCCAAAGCAGGATTAATGCTTTAAGGCTGGAATCTACCTGGATTCAATTATATTTCCATTCCAAACAGAAGTAATGTCTTCCAGCTGAGTGATGTCTTATACAAGATTGAGGAGCATGCACCTGGAGGATTTTGTTAACCTCATCTATTATTAGCCTTGTCCTTCAGAAAATGGCTAAATAAAGAATAGGGACTAGTCCCTGAATGAGGAATAAAGGGGAAAAAAAACTTAATCTTAAATTAATAATTGGTTATTAATATAATAAAATTATATATATATATGTATATATATATATATATATATATATAAAATAAAAAAATCTACAAGATCTGGTAGACATTACAAATTTTTTGAGCTTTGAAAGTTTACAAAGTCATCACATGTTGAATTGGGGGAGAAATAAATAAACTGGATCCTCCTCTTTGCCCCAAAGTTAATTCCTTTTACTAAAACTTTACCAATGGATTTGATCAGGATTCAACTGGATTGCTACTAAGAAAAGCATGATTTCATTCTGTTTGCTTGTGTTTATACACAGGCCTCACACTGTGCCTGAAGTCAAAGATACTTCATATATGGGGCCATTTATAAGTATATATGATCCAGTGATCAAAGCACTTGATTTTTTTTTTCCCCCCTGAGGCTCTGGTTAAGTGACTTGCTCAGGGTCACACAGCTAGGAAGTGTTAAGTGTCTGAGACCAGGTTTGAACTCGGGTCCTCCTGAATTCAAGGCTTGTGCTCTATCCACTGTGCCTCCTAGCTGCCCCGACTTGATTATTTTTAAATTAATGAAGCTCTTGTTTGAATCTAGCTTATACGTTTGATTGATTTATTCAATTGAGAAGTCTAGGTATTATGAGGAGATCAATTAGCATGGGAATAAATTCTCACCTTTACATTTATTTTCCAATTAGTATTTTTCAGGAAAAACCAATTGTCCTTCAATATTTGACATTTGAGAGAAATTTGGGTTTGTAAGTAGGGCATGACACAAATTACTTCCCTATTCTAGCACGCTAATGTTAATAATAACAGATATTTGTATGCAGCATCTATTTCTCTTTATCTTCCTTAAAGAAACATGAGTGTTGACAAAAAATGAGTGTTTGAGAACCACAGATTTAGTTTAGAGGAGGAAGAGGAGGGGAGGAAGAGAAGGAGGAGGAAGGGGAGGGACAAGAGGGGGAAGAAGAAAAGGAGAACAAGATGAGGAGGAGGAGAAGTAAGAAGATTAATACACTATTATCTGATTTAGTAAATTAGAGGGCATCAGTCATTAACCATAGATTTAAGAGAGTGGTATGAAAGCAGATTTCATGGAGTTCAAGAATAAGTGAGTAGTCAAGACTCATTCTGAAATAGATTACAATTATCAAAGCTTCTGAACAAGATTTTTTAAAACATCACAAATTATAAATGTTTGATCTATGTTCTTAAAAATTATTGAGCACCCCAAAAAGCTTTTACTTCTGAGTCTTATCTATTAATAATGATTGTATTAGAAATTAAACTTGAAATTTTTATATATTTATCAATTTTGAAATAATAAACTGAAATTTCAACATAAATACCATATTTTAATATAAAATAACTGTGCTAAATAGTATGTATCATTATTTTATTTTACATTTTTACAACTGTAAAGTTCAAATAGCTTCTATAATGTAATAACATAATAATACAATAATGCAAATATCAAAAATTATTTTGGAATAAATCATAAGATTAAAAAAAGTTATTCAACATTACTATTTCAATATCATTTTTGTTTGTTGCTGAGCTTTCACGGAAAAGATATTTTTTGATGATTAGTTACTACTGCTACTTAGTGGATACAAGAAAAAGCAGCAAGTCCAGCCACAAGTCGTGTATGTAAATTCAACTCAGACTAACTCTGTAACTGACCTATGAATTACAGTTTCTGGAAATTTCATAAGAGAATAAGAATGAAAATAGTGAATAATATTTTTAAATCACTATAAAATAATCTTCATCTCACAGAACCCCTGAAAGATTCTCAGGGACCCCCATGGTCCAGCAAATTATATTTTAATTAACACTAGACTAGAAAACCTATAAGTGGCTTTTCAAATTAAAATCTAAATCTTATATAAAACTAACAACCTTTGTCCCATTACATGGAGAGCAGGAATATTACATCTTATGTTTCCCAGAGTTTTTTTGCACACTTGAACAGGATTAGAGGGTATCTGAATTTTATACATGATTCCATCCCCTTCCCCAGTTGTAGAGAGACAGGTCCCCTGCACAACTACTCACAGTTTCATTAGTTTTTACAAAATAAAATTTACTTCAAATGGCATAATGAAAATATACAAGCACAGCTTACTTCAGTTCTTTAAAGCATAATTCCAGTTCCAAATCTAAAACCCATTTTGGGCTACAGTTCAAAGCTCTTTGGTTTCTCAAGGATTAATTAAATTAAAGAAGAATTATCTGTCTGATAACATTCTGTCTACAATTCTTTTTTCAAGGTCTCAATGACTTGAACAGCAATCCTGTGGAGATTATCACTTGTACTTAAAACTAAAAACAAATGAAAGAAACAAGACAAAACACCCAAGCCAAAGAGAGAAAAAGAAATAGAGACAGAAAAAGAGAGACAGGCAGACACACAGAAAGAGGGGGATAGGTACAGTGACAGGGACAGAGAGAATGATAGGAAGAGGGACAAAGAGAAGAGAGAGATTGGAGCAAGTTCATTGGTGTCTATCTACTTATGAATTTATGTGAGAACTTCACCCTATGGGTATCCAGGAAGAGTCTGTTGCAAGGAAAGTGAGCAGGAAAGAGAAAAGCTGTTTTAGTCTTGCCATTTTTAAAAATGCAACTACTTATGGTATATTACTCCCACCCATGTAGTAAGGGAAACACTAGGAAGCAGAGGGTCTCCATGTTAAGTGATCTCAATATGTGCAATCCACAGAAAAATGTCAATTATACTTATAATTCTGATGTGATTCTTAGTTTGGACCATGCTTCCATTTCAAATATAGCCTTCTGATTTTTTTTAATTTCCTCAGTCTTTTCTATTCTTTTAGTGATACTAACATATCCTTGTGAAAAATAACCCTACTTCCCAAAATATTTTCCTCTCAAGCCTGGAAGAGGACCATCAGTACATAAGCCTCTCCCAGACATCTTATGATGTCTGACAGGAATCCTAACATTTCTCAGAGCTTTTTGGAGTTAACATATTTGTCATTTATTGATTATAATTGAATTAAAATTAATTCTGTTTTGATAATTTTATATCTCTTGAGAAAATTTGTGACACCAAGAATATCACAAAATGAAGAGGGACTTGTCAGCTTCCATATTCAAAACATACTTAATTGCATGTTTTAGGGGGGAGAGAGGCAAAGCATAATTTTGCTAGATTCCCACAACAAATTTCTTCATTTTATATTTGAGAATATTCATAAGAGACAGCATAGTTGATAGTCATGGAATCAAGGAAACTGTTTAATGCTATGCCTCTGACACATACTAGCTCTATAAATTCTTTAAAATCTAAGACTAAGCTATAGATGAATTTCTGTTCTGTTTTGGAGAAATGTTTCCATATTAAGTTTCCTATACTAATGAAATCAAGAACCCTATTTTGTCCACAAATTTAGAGGGTTTACAAATATGTAAATCACTATGTACCTATTTCTATGACAATGATCTAAAGCCATGTTTGAAAATAATGAAAATGAACTTTCTTCATTTTTGTCATTAAATTATTTCATACAGTAACTCCAAAAAAGAAAAAGGAAAGGAAGTCAACTAACAAGAAATATGTGCTCCAAGAGGAGCTTTATCTTATGTTCTTTACAAAATATTTAAAGTAATTATTGATTTACACATTATGTATTAAGATAGAAATTGCTCTTGGTGACACTAGTTTACTGGGTAGTCTCTCTAGTATTTTTGATGTTACACTATACACTCAACAGCATATTGAAAAATGATTGTATATGCTGACTGGATACAAATTTCTTCCCTTTCTTCATGTAGTAATCTACATACCTCTTCAAATTGTTTCTTTATAAAATATTTACTCTTTTTTGCCTCATCACTTTATCTAGAGATTTGGAGAGATAGGGTTTACCTTTCACTACATTTTTAACTGAAAGATTTAGGAATTCTCTATAAAAGCTACTAGAAGTGTTGTTATCTAAAAATTGGCTCCATCCTCCATTGTGAATTATTTTTATTGCTAATTAAAATTTGTGCTATTGAAATTGGATAGTGAAATAAATAGTTAGACAAGAGACTCTTGTTTTGCATTTATACAAATATTTAGTTTAAATTCATACAAATATTTGATTTTTTTATTGGGGTAGGGAATAACTGTTCCCCAACAACCAATTCAGTTTTATTTGTCAGCTGATTGGTTAAACAACTTAATTTTTCAGTGAAAAGTTCTGAAAAAAAATAGATGTTTGCTAAACTGGTAAGTTGGGGGATTCTATCTAGTGGTTTCAGAAAGACATTTGGCAAAGTCTGATATATTTTTGAAGAAATACATTATCAAATGATAGGGGACATCATATATTATCTAATGTAATTGTTTTATTTTAAAAATAAAAGAAATTGAGGCTCTAAGAAGTTCAATGAATCAGTTTAAGGCTGTGAAAGAATGTAGCTTAAACATGATAATAAGTACAATACCTAGTACATAATTAAATGCTTAATAAATTTTTGTTTAATTTTTAAAATTTAAATTTAATTAGTTGGATTCTGAACTGAATGAAAAAAAAATGTGAAGAGTAATTGATGGATATAATCTAAAGAGAGGTTTGTATTGGATTGTCACAAGCTCTGTCTTTGGACCTATTATGTTCGATATGCCTACCAATGACAAGGATGAAGAAGACAGGTAGTACAATTGATTAAATAATAAGCATTGGTCTTAAAATCAGAAAAAGTTCAAAAGATGTCTTAGATATTTTTAGCTTTTTGACATTGGGCAAGTTATATAATCTCTCAGGTTCTGTTGTCTCATCTGTAAAATGGTAATAAAATAGGACCTATTCTACAGAAATGTTTCTAAGAATCAAATACAAATAAATAGTATTTGTCATAAGTAGCATTAGATCCCAGATTCAAGGCCAGCATTCTATCTACTTTACCACATTACATCTCATCATTAAAAACATGTATAACAATAAATAGAGATGAGCTTTAAATATAGTGGGAATGAAGAGTAACAATTTGAAGGACTGTTCCAGTGCTCAGAAACTATCATAAAAATCAGACAAGTATCTTAAAATTTATGGTATTCTTATTTTCTGACATATTAACACAATACTGACATGTCAGAACACAAAGTTATGGTTCCAGTAGCTCTGTTGATGAAAATTAATTCCCAGAAATATTGGCACAAGCTGCCCAATTTTTTCTATGCTTGTTGTTGTCTTGTTAACATCTACAGAAACTCTAGGGATTATCAGTTCATTAATTTTATCCTTTAAATTTAACTTGAACTTTTAAAATTATTAATACTATTTGTAGAATTCTATGCAAATCACTAAATCTCTAATGGTACTCTAGCAATTTGTCTAAATTCTTTTTTAACTTCCAATTTTGTTACCTATCATATAAATCAGTGATGTTAAAGTCAGACACAGGAGCTACAGATTTGTTTACATCATGATTCCTCCTGGTGACATTCATTTCATTTTAAAGTGCAATGGTATTTATATGTTCTTATATTTTTATTTATTTTGTTAGATATCTCTCAATTATATGTTCAATCTGGCTATACTCTTGGGCTGCGACTCCATTATAAGGTAATCCTTCCAACTTCATGTC
Organism: Sminthopsis crassicaudata; assembly: GCF_048593235.1. Classification (NCBI taxonomy): domain Eukaryota; kingdom Metazoa; phylum Chordata; class Mammalia; order Dasyuromorphia; family Dasyuridae; genus Sminthopsis; species Sminthopsis crassicaudata. The sequence goes on from NC_133621.1 coordinate 234,476,835, forward strand.
ATCCATAAATATGACAAACATATTTTATGTAACTTTGTTCTCTTCTTTCTCCTCTTTTTCCTCATTCAATTTTCATAACTGTGGGAACCAAATAAATGCCTGTCTATTTCTCATATTATCTCTGACCCAAAGACCCTTAATCTAGTATAGGCCTTCATTACCTCATACTTGGACTAGCTAGTTGGTCTCCTCTTTTCAATATTTTCTTCATTCTAATCTATCTTTCATTCAAATGTCAAATAAATTCCAAAGGTTCCCTATTAACCAGGATACAATCCTCTGTTTGGCTTTTAAATCTTTTATGACCTGGCCCTCTCATCCATTTTCAGTGTTCTTCCATTAGAATAAGCATGATGTACTTGACACTGACACTGACTTTCTTGCTGTTCCTCAGACTGTACTTTTCCATTGAAAATGACCCATATTTGAATCTTCTTTCTTTTAGGATATTTTAATAATTTGAATTATTTTATGCGAGGAAATGATTGCACTTTTTCAGAAGGTTTGTGTGTTGATAGTAAGATTATTAAACCAAAAAGATTTAATTATACTGAATATCTGAATTCATCCTTATCTCTAACTCACCACTCCTTCATGACTATATATTTCAATTCTATTAATGAGGTCCTGGGTCACTAGGTAGTCTGGCAGAGAAAGTCTGAAGTACTGATAACATTATTCTCTGAGGCAAGCAGGGAAGGTGGTCGAGTCTATCATTGACATGTTGATTCTATGACCCAAAGCTAGGGAGTAATCTTTAGATGAATTAAAGGTGTTAGGGCCAGGAAATAATCTCCAGATGAATTAAGGGTGGTCTCTGAAATTTGACTATCATTGACCAGATTATCAGTCAGCAATGAATAGATAAGTAGTCTTATTCAGAATCAGACAAATTGGGTGTGGGAATTTCCTGAGGTTAGAAGCTATCTGGCTAAGGAGTGGTCAGAATCAGATAGATTGGGTAGTTTCCTGAGGGAAATTCCAAAGCCAGAAGACTCAGGACCACTGACCCATTAGAACAGAAGTCCTCCAAGGTCAAGGGACCACAAAATCACATTATATCAGATTTAGCCTGGTGGTTATGTAATGTTCCATTTGGTTTTCTGGAGGTCTCTGGACCAACCTTCTTTTCAGTCAGAGTAATCACCAGGAGAACAGCCAGGGATAAAGTTCAAATTCTTTACTCTCTCCTTGTCTGGGGCTCTGCTAGCTTTCTGGAGGCCCTTCAGACCAGCCTTGGTCTCAGTGGGGGAAGCAGAAAGACAGGCCAACTACCACGGTGGTGTGAGATGGAGTGGATCTGTCTTCTTGGCTTGGAGAGCTTGAGCTCCTACCTCTAGTCCTTTGTCTTCTCCAAGTCTGACCCTGGCTGAATTTGTCCCAGCTTATGTGCTCTATTATAATTAGATCATTTACAGTATACTGAGTATAAACCAGTTATTATGTCACTAGGGAACCATTATTTGTTGTAAGATTAAATCATACTGAACTAGAGAACTATTAATCACCATGCTAAACTAGATAACCACTGTCTTATTAATTCCACTGAGTTAACACCATGTAAGAATCCTTTTTTTCAAGTATAGAGTTCTGGCCCATAACAGTTTAAATGGAGTATTCCTTTTCTCCTGGTTAATTGTAAGTTCCAATAGGGAACTTGTCCTTTCCATTCTTAATTGTTAAAACCCCTTTTCTTATTAACTGCATACTCTCCTAAATCTATTTCAAATTTAAGAATCCTGGGGTCTATTGTACTTCATTTTGTCTGTTACTTTTTCTCCTAAATAAATGTCCCTTCTGGCAAAAAGAATGGCCATTGTAAATTCTTCACATGACCAAATCCCAACATTTAGTGCCAATTGTTTTTTCTCAGTCTCACCATGTGATGCCTACATCAGTCTCAACATTTGGTGTTAAGCTTAAACACATCATTATCTTTCCCAAATTTCTATCCAGATATGCACATGCTTTGCACCATGGATTTTGGAAAGATAATTAACAAATCTTATTATACCTCTTCTCATTCTTTCTTTCTTTTGGCACTCACCATTGATGGAAGTGAACTCTGAAACTAGATTCAGGGTCTTAGACTTCAAAAAATCTGGGGAAAAAGCTTACTTTCCGACAAGCCTTTTCCAAGTTAAGTGACTTCATTCAATTGGAGATCTTGTTCAAATCACTCTCCATTGATCTTTTGGGGACAGCCTAGATCCCCTTGAAATTCCAAAGGCTCTGGGGAAAAGCCTTCAAAATGATTTTATTCAGTTGGAGAGCTGGACCTGATATTCCTATTAAGTGGCTTGAAACTCCAAGATAAGTACTCTTTTTTCAACTGGAAACCTAGGCCTGGGGGCATTACAATATTGAGGGGATTCTCATTCCATTTTCAATGGAAGCCCAAGTCCCAGGCTGTCAATAAAAGACAATTTTGAACTCCAAATCTCTCTAAAAGTCTCAAGTAGGATTATGCTTTACTAACAAAGTAAGATTATGCTTTGCCAACAAAGCAAAGCTGCCTGCCAGGACTCCTGCCTGCTGTGAAGATACCCTCTTCTCAGTGTTAACTTTATTTTCCTAACAGGATCTCTTGCCACTAAGAAGTCTGTCTTCCTAGCAAAGCTGGCTTCTCAGTGCCAATAAAAATCCCTTTTGCCATTCAGAATTTTCAGTTACGTGAACTCTTTCACATTGGACTTGAGCTGACCAGAGGGGATTCTCACACTTCAATTCTCTACCACTCGACCTGCATCACTATGATCTGGCTCTTCTTACATGATAGTGACATGATGATCTATCTATCACTTCATTTTCTACTGTTTCTAGTAGTAGTTACTTTTTGGTTATGTTATGTGTCAGAAAACTCTTTGATACCTATTGCTACTTTCAAATTTTCTCTCTATAATCATCACAAAGTATTTTCTGCTATTCTATACTATCCCAATTTATCATGTAAACAGATCATCATGTCTCTTTATACTTCCTGAGAATGTCACTTTCCTTGTGTTTTAGTTACAATTTCTATTTCTATAACATCTTTAACCTTTATACAAGGAGTCTATGCTTATAAGGGTGTGTGTATATATATATGTGTGTGTGTGTGTGTGTGTGTGTGTGTATATATATTGTGTACATATATAAATATTTATGTATATATATATATATATATGTACACACATTTACACATGTATATACACATATGTATAAAGGGTACATGCTGGGGGAGATTTTTTATTCATATATATTTTATTATAAATATGTATATAATATATATAATATGATATAAATATATATTTATATAATATTGTGTAGATATTATATTATATAAGTATATAATATAAAGATGTATGTAATAATATATAATATAATAATAATTATGTATATAATATATATATGATTATTATGAGTATACACATACTATATACATATATACCTACAAACAAACATACATACACACATACAAACATGAATTCAAGTTCCCTCTAATTCTCTACTGTCTAAGTCCTCAATTTACTCAAATTTATGTTTTGGAACATTTACAAAACCCTCACTGCAGTTAAGACAAAATTGTATTTTTCATTAATCAGTAGTCCTATTCTCTACAATCTGTTCCAAACTTTTTCATTCCTCCTAAAGACTTCTACAGTACCCCTTGTCCATTAACTCACCCAAGGATCTAATATCATATTAAATTGGAGGAAAAACGTTGAGGCCATCCTTTGAGAACTCCACCTCCTCTCTTCTTATTCTCACACTGTACAATTCTTCACTCTGGTCTCATATGAAGAGTTCTCCCTTCTCCTTGCCGCTCCCTTGTTCCTAAACCCTCTAAAATTCTCTAAACAATTGCCCTTAGGCTAATATCCCTACTCTATCTTACCTTTGATCTTCCCCAACAATCTTTTGCATGCTAACTATAAATATTCTACTTTACCTCACATTCTAAAATCAATGACTCACTTGTGAAGATTGCCACAAGTTATCTCCTATCTCCTTCACAATGAAAATCCTGGAACAAACTGTCTACACTAAGTATTTTTATTTTCCTCTCATTAAATACTAACTCTGAAAATCTGAATTCTGACCTCATCCTTCAATTAAATTCAATTTCTACAAAGTTACCATAATGTCTTATTTTGCAAATCTAATGGCCTTTTCTCAATCCTTATTTTACTTTTCCTTGCAACTTTGGGCACTATTAATTTTCCTGTTGGATCCATCTCTTCTCTAGTTTTTTTTTTTTTTTTTAACATTATTTTATCTTCATTCTCCTATTAACTGTCTAATTACTCTTTTTAACGTTCTGTCCAAAACTTCTTTTATCTATAGACCCATTCTTTCTTTATGTAAATTCACATTACACAAATTCAACTTTATGTAAAGAAATACACATTCAGATAGATGAGGCAAAAAGAGAGCCATAATCCAAGCATCTCTCAAAAGCTTTATTGAATCATGATCCTTTGATCCAGCAGTGCTACTACTGGGCTTATATCCCAAAGAAATACTAAAGAGGGGAAAGGGTTCTGTGTGTGCCAAAATGTTTGTAGCATAGTGGCTAGAAACTGGACAATGAATGGATGTCCATCAATTGGAGAATGGTTAGGTAAAGTATGGTATATGAATGTTATGGAATATTATTGTTCTGAAAGAAATGACCAACAGGATGAATACAGAGAGGCCTGAAGAGACTTACATCAATTGATGATGAGTGAAATGAACAGAACTAGGAGATCATTATACACTTCAATAACAATACTATATGAGGATGTATTCTGATGGAAATGGATATCTTCAACATAGAGAAGATCTAATCCAATTCCAATTATTCAATGATGGACAGAATCAGCTACACCTAGCAAAGGAACACTGGGAAATGAGTGTGAACTGTTAGCATTTTTTGTTTTTCTCCCCAGGTTATTTTTACCTTCCAAATCCAATTCTTCCTTTGCAACAACAACAACAACAACAACAACAAAATTCGGTTCTACACATATATATATTGTACCTAGGATATAGTATAACATATTTAATACGTATGGGAATGCCTGCCATCTAGGGGAGGGGGTGGAGGGAAGGAGGGGAAAAATTCGGAACAGAAGGGAGTACAAGGGATAATGTAAAAAATTACCTATGCATATGTACTGTCAAAAAATGTTATAATTATAAAATTAATAAAAAAAAATTTTTTAAATTATGTGGGACAAACTTCTGGTGAAAAGGGGACTATACAGGAAATGTGACAGCCATCTCAACAAAAGGAAATATAGAATATGAAAAGCCAAATGTAGGAGCCAAATGTACTTTGATCCCCTTTTTAAAATAAGTATCCTTCCTAGGGTATAAACTGGGTAATTAATACACTCTAGCTCATTCCCTTTCAGAAATATTAACCCATCAAGATTTGTATTCTCTTCTTATAAAATTCATCTTTAAAAGCTGAGCACAGTTTAATCTTGAGGCTTGGCCTATAATGGATTTATTGTTTGTATGTAAGAGTAAACTCCTTTTTCTCACTTTTTTTTTTTCTTGAGCTGCCTGATTTATTAGTGAAGGTCTAAAGAAGATGCTCACATCATAAAAATAAAAAGTTGATAAAGGCAGGATGTAGTAGGTGGGGAAAGGATAACATACTACACACCTATGTTCACGCTACTATACAATAGTGTACATTATCATTAATTTTACCTTCCATTTCATAATTCTGTTTACTATCATGATATATAGTATTTAATATATGTATATTTTGGACTGGCATAAGTGAAGTGAGTGGGTAGGGATAAATTCACATTAAGTAAAAATAGCTTTACATAGAGTTCTATAAGCAAAAACTGTCTATACACTCTTTCTCTTGATTATCTCATCAGCTCCCATGATTCAATTATAGTTTCTATGTAGATTAGTACAAAATCTATATATTTACTTTAATCTACTATACTTCAAATCTGCGTAAACTTTCCCCATGGTTATCTCATATTCAAAACACCTGAACTTAGGCAAGAAAAATAATTTATTTGGATTCAAGCTTGTAAAGCATTTCTTTATAAATTATTGAAAGTGCTAGACAGCTCCTTGGAACATTAGAGTTCCCTTTTTGTACCATGATAATTCTGACTTTGAATGCTTTTGGTTCCTTGTTTTACTCCTAAATAATCCTATTTGCCCTAGTTCTCTTCTTAGTAACAAATGTGTGACTACATTCATCAGAATATTAGTAAATGATTCTGTTTGTTGACTGTCTCTTGGAATCTGATACCTTGTTTCTCCTACTGTCAAGCTCCATAGGCTAATCCAAATAAATTTGATTTTGCACATGTTTGGCACTACCTTGTCTAGGTATCTTCCCAAGTTGACTGCTATAAAGAAAGCAGCCAAATGCTCATCAGCCGGGACTTAGTGTCACCTTCAAATTAGTTTCTGGAAGTTATCTGTCAGGTTGACCCTTTTCTTTTCAATTCTATACTGGGAATCCTTTATCTCATTACTGAGCAGGCTTTTAAAATTCCATCCAAAAGAAGATAATTTTAGAATATTTACATAGCTTATGACAATGAAAATAGTTTCTATTCTACATGCTTCACATTTAAAGGAATAACAATTTTCTGATTGTTTTAACTGACTTTTCAGTTAAAAGGGGGGTGGGTTTAATGTTGCCTTGTATCTGAGAAAGGAGACATGCTACTTTTCATAATAAAAGGAGGTTTGTCAAATCATAAGTACATGAACCTATGAGGGTTGTTTTTTAAGATGCTTATATAATTCTAAGCAGAAAACAACCCATTTCACTTTTATAAAGGTTAGCAACACTCCAAAAATCCTGGAAGTCCAAGAATGTAAGATTCAGGGAGAATGCAATTTCATCAACTTAAAAGTCCTAGGATGGGGTTTGTGTATGAAACCTTCCCTTCTTTTTTTCTTTAAGCTGCTTTGCAAATTTAATATTTAAAGCCAGTGATATTGGACATCTTATTATATTTGTTCCTGCAAAGATATTGTAGGGCCTTCAGTCAATAGCTTCCTAAATTCTCAATCAAGACTACAAGGTCTGTATGGGGAGGTGAAATGGGGTTTATAAAGGCATCAAAGCAGATAAGATAGCAATGTGAATTTTAATCATAGTTTCTATGTTTTTCTTTCACCTGCCAGATATTGTAGAAATTTATAGTTTATTTTGCAAGAATTTATTAAATACCCAACTACCCATTTCTGCTAGGAAGGCTTTGGAGGGAGCTCGGTAATTCAAATAGAATGCTAGGCCTGGAGACAGGAAGTCTTGAATTCAAATACAATCTCAAACACTTAATAGCTGTGTGACCCTAAGGCAGTCACTTAAACTTTTAATTTTAATCCATTAGAGAAAAAATTGGTAAATTACTCCAGAATTTTTTGCCAAGAAAATACTGTGTATAATACTGGTTTGCTATGATCCAAGAGAACAAATAGTCAGATATAATTTGAATGATTAAAAAAAAATGTGTCCAATACTATTCAAAGCACTTTACACATATTATATCATTTGATCCTCACAACAACTATCCTCAATTTGTGATTGAACAGATGGAAGTTAATTCACTTGCTGAAAATCACCCAGCATGTGTCTCAGGCTGGATTTCAATTTAGACCTAGTAAAAATGTAGAATAGGAGAATGTGAGATTATGCAATTTTTTAAAAGTATTAGTCAATTTATGTAATATTCTGGTTAGCTTTCTGGAGGTCTTGGGACCAGCCTTTGTTTTAGCAGAGTAATCACCACAAGAATAGTTGGGAATAAAGTCCAAAAATTTTTATTGTCTCCTTCATATTCTGTTTCCTTCACCCAGGACTTGGCTAGTTTTCTGGAGGCCCTTCAGAATAAGTTCTTGGTCTCAGCGGAGAAATGAAGGAGGACAGGCCAGTCACCATGGAATGGCGATGAAATATCTCTCTCTTAGTCCTTGTTGGCTCTTATATACTCTATTATAAGTACATCATCATAGGTGTCAATCTTATAGAACTTTATTAAATACTACATACATGTAAAGCAGAGAATCATTATCTTAATTCCACTGAGTTAACACCTTGTTTCAAGTATACTTCTTTAAAGTTCTGCCCTTCACAAGTTTAAGCAAATCTTTTCCTGGGATGATATATAAATGAAATAACATTCATGAATAGATTTGTTTTAGGGGGGAGATGAGGTAAAAAACTGATTTTTGCATTTTTTTAACCTGCTTTCAAAATAACAGTAATAATTATATGCATAAACCAATAATAAATAGAAATCTAAATTGTCATTTATTACATGAGAAAACTTTTTTTTTATTAAGAAGTAATGGCATTATTTTGATACCTTACTGAGAGAAGTACCACAGAAGTAGTAGGAAAACATTCTCTGTACAAATAAAAATGACATACTCACAAGGATGTCATTCACAAGGAAATGAAACATTTACTTATTCTCCTTCAATAGCAGGAAACATCTAACCAGCATTTTTTCTTGGATCAAATCTGGTAAAGTCCTTCTCAGCTTAGATTTTGCCTTAAGAAAACTTGCCAGAAACTTAAGTTTCAAATGCTTAGCTATAGATTTGAACTCAGCATTTTGTGGTTATTGTTATTGCAGTTCTGTGAAGGTATCAAAGGACAAAACAATACTCAAGTTGTCTAAGAACAAATGCAATCTGGACCTCAGCTAATCATGTGCATTGTCCTTTGAAACTTTCATTACCCAAATACTATAATATCTAAAATTTATTTCATATTTGTGTTTTGCTTGAGTACTAATTACAAAGACTTAATGAATATTAGGGAGGGAGGGTGAAATTTTCACAAACCAGTTGTTCTAGAAGCATATTTATTAAGGTTATTAATAGTCGAGCATGTAGAGTTTCTCCACCCTCATGACAAAATTTTCCTTTATTTCTACTTTGGTTTTGCATATATTTTTACCACAGCTAATATTTTGCCTTATGATATTCTCTGTCTTTTAAACATAATTTTATTCTATCACATGAACCTAAAAAAATCCATTGAAGCAGATAACATTTTGTTAAATATCTTAAAAATGTCTCCTGACAACACTAATGTTCTTACCAAAAAAAAAATAATAATAAATTAGGAATGAATTTCAAATACTAATGTTCTTACCAAAAAAAAAAGAAAATTAGGGATGAATTTCAAAAAATGTGAAAAATGATTTTGGAGCTTTCATGCTAGGTATATGACATTAATAGCTAAAAATAAAAGCAATTCCTTAATATGAAAATCAGCATTCTGTCTACATTTGTATTTTATAAGTTAATAATATTACACTAAGAAGATATATAGGTAAATAATTGACACAGCACCATACCTTCCCCCAGCCAATAATTTTAAACAATGGACAAATAGGTTCTTTGACTGAAACTTACTGAATAAAAAGACAATTTTATTCCAAAAGTAAGGGAGATAAATGAGGACATGAAAATATCCAAATTTCTAGCTCTGTACAAAAATAATGCAAATCCATCTAAAAAGATGTATCAATAATGATTCTCTTTCCTTGAAATGCAGTATTGTTTCAACTATTAATTGCTTCAAGTATAATGATCAAATAAATGTTTGATTAAATTAGCTACTATAATAGTAACATTTGAGACAATATGATTCACATATATCTCAATATATATTATTTTATGTATTCTAGTTCTAATTTTAACTACACACACACATACACACACACACACACACACACACACATCCAGTAAAAACAAATCAAACAAACAATGAAGAAGAGGAGGAGAAGAAGGAAGAGGAGGAAGAGAAGAAGGAGAAGGGAGAAAGAGGAGGAAGAAGGGGAGGAACCAAGATGGCAGAGAGGACACATGCTTCTTTCTGAATTTCTCCTTGGACCTTCAACTAATTACCAAAATCAGCCTCTGAATTAGTTCTAAAACAGCAGAATTCAAGAATATTAGGAGTACAGCAAATTAACAGCAGAAGATACCAGAAGATTACCAGAAAAGGTCTTCTTTGGTTGGGTGCAGGGAGGTGGCCAGGAGCAGGATGCCAGTGCACACTGAGCAGACCTGGGGTGGGGAGTGGTCTCTTCGGGGTGGTGCAGACTCCTTGTGATAGAGAATATATGGGAGGACTCTATCACAATATTGGCTACTCTGCCATAGTTGCAAGCCAGTAGATCAGCAGAGAAGTTATAAACCATCCAACACAAACACAAAAGATAAAGAGTGAACCCAAAGGCACTGCAGTCTTATGGGACTTGGCCATGCCCACTCAGCAACTAGAGTGACTCAACACTATACTAGCACAGCCACTGCCACTTCACTGGTGCCTGTAGAGAAAATTTGGAAAGCTTCCTTTGCCCTAAAAGTAGATCTCAGATTTTTTTTTTTTAAATGAGTAAAAAGGCAAAGTGAACTATAAATAGCTTCTATGGTGATAGAATAGAACAGATTATAAAGCCTGAGGAAACTAAAAGCAGATTGTCTCCAGATGAAGCCCCAAAGAGTGATATAACCTGGTCCCCATCACACACTTCATTCTAAGCTCCCTTCTGTTCTTACTACTGTCTACCAAATTCAGCCTCTGAAATAGTGCTTGACTGGTAGAATCCACGAATATTGGGAGTACAAATTACCAGATAAAGATAATCTGAAATATGCCAGAAAATGTTTGCCCTGATCAGGAGCAGGGAGGAGGCCAGCGTAGGCAGGTAGCCAGAACATAGAGGATAGCACATTGAAGGGACCGTGGGTGGGTGCGGTCTCCCAGGTGGAGAATTTGCAAGAAGGACTCTACCACAGGTTGGCTGCTCTGCTTTGGTTGCAAAGTAGTAAATCAGTAGAGAAGTTATACAAACTCCAAAGGTAGAGTATAGCCCCAAAATGCCAGAATTTAACAGGACCTACTCAGGACCACAAGTGACTCAGCATGGACCATAATGCAGCTGTACAGCTGCATTGTACAGCCCTGGGCTCTGCCCAGGGCAGTCACACTTCTGCACAGGTAGGGGGGTAAGGCAGGGCTCTGCCCAGGGCAAAAGCACTTCCACTCCTCCAGGACAGTGGCACTTCCACAGCTTGGCTGCTTTTCATAGCCCATTTGCAGGATAGTTACTGTCCATCTATCTATCGCTGTTCTGTAGAGAAAGCTGGTTATCTCCTTGCCCAGAAGGCAGACCCTAAGGGCTTTTTAAAAGATGAGTAAAACACATATATTGTATCTAGATTATACTGTAACACATTTAATACGTATGGGATTACCTGTCATCTAGGGGAGGGAGTAGAAGGTGGGAGGAGAAAATTTGGAAAAATAAATACAAGGGGTAATGTAAAAAAAAATTACTCATGCATATGTACTGTCAAAAAAATTTATAATTATAAAATTAATAAAAAATAAAATAAAATAAAATTTGAGTAAAACAGCCAAGGGAACTCTAACTATAGATAGCTTCTATATAGAAACAAAGCAAGAGCTCAGAATTCACACCTTTAGTGCAAACCTTTAAGGGCGTTTTCACCTTGAAGGAATACTTTAAAGAAGCAAATTCATTGGCTGTAGGAGTTCCCACAAGCACCTGGGAGTACTCACAAGCCCATTCTCTGGAAGGATAAAAAGAGGCAACATTGAGCCTGGAGAGCAGTCTAGACTGGGAGATTGAGTTTGGATGGCAGTCTGGAAGGAGAGTCTGGACTGAGTCAAAGAGAAGACATCCATGCATTCACAAGTCCAGCAATCCCACACTTTTGGAGGGCAAGGCTCCAGAAGCCTCCCAAGAAACCTGCTCACAGAGGAAAAGATTATACAGAAAAGAAACCTCTTCTCAGAGAAGGATTACAATTGAGAGATCAACAGGACATTACCTTTTGGCAACCACAAGGTGGGGCAAAGACTTTTGCTTATCTTGACTAGGACTGATTCTGAGCCCTTCAGAGGAGCTAACCTGACTTGACAACTAATAGTAGACAGTCTCCAGACAAAACCTCAAAGGGGGATATATATAAGATATAGATCTTAAAAGAGAGCTAGAAGAAAAATGGAGAAAGGAAAGAGAAGCTCTGCAAGAGAGTATGGAAAAGGCATATAACTCATTAAAAGAAAAATTTGATAAAGTGGGAAAAGAAAACAACTTCCTGAAATGTGAATTGGAAAAGGTAAAGCACTCCCAGGGAAACAAAATTTGTGAATTGGAAACGAAAAAGGAATACCAGGAAAGTAGGAATTGTGAATGGGAAACAGAAAATAACTCAGTTAAAAAAAAATAGTGAAATGGAAAAAAATTCCATAGAGCAAAACACCTCATTTAAAAATTGAATAGGATATATACAAAAAAGAAGTTAAAAAAAAAAAACTAATGAAGAAAATAACACATTAAAAATCAGAACTCAACAAATAGTAATGAATGATTGGCAGAGCACCAAGTATCAATGAAGCAAAACCCAAAAAATGAAAAAATAGAAAAATATGTTGAATATCTACTTGGAAATACAACATACCCAGAAAATAGATCTAGGGGAGATGATCTGAGATTACTGGACTTCCTCAAAATTATGATGAAAATAAGAGCCTAGACAGGATTTTACAGGAAATCATCAAAGAGAACTGCCCATATAATAAAATCAGAAGGTTAAATAGGCATTGAAAGACTTCATCAAACACCTTCTGGAAGAGATCCCAAAATAAAAACTCCAAGGATTATTGCGGCTAAATTTTGGAACTATCAGACTAAGAAAAAAATATTACAAGCAGCCAGAAAAAAAAAAAAAAAATCAAACACTGAGGAACCACAATAAGGACCACTCAGGATCTAGCTGCTTCCACATTAGAATGGAAGGACCTGGAATCTGATATTCCAAAAGGCAAAAGAACTTAGAATGCAGCCAAGAATAAACTACCCAGCTAAGCTGAGCATTTTCTTTCAAGGAAGAAGGACATTCAATGAATTCCATTTATTCCTAATGAAAAAAATGGAGCTAAACAAAAACTTTGACCTTCAAATATAGGACTCAAGAGAAACATAAAAGTTAAAAATAATTATTGAGAACAGTATTTCTGTTAAGGGCATACATAAAGAGTGCATGTATAATTTGATTTTACTGTTATAATATTAATAAAAAGGAAAGTAGAAGGGGAAAAGGGATAGTATCAGAAAAAGGGAAAGGGGGAGATAAAAAGAGGCAAATTACATCCCACAAAGATGTAACCTATCTTTACAAAGGAAACCTATCATTATCTGAAGGAATTTAGGGTGGGGAGGAACATTATATGAATCTTACTATCATCAGATTTGGGGCAAACCGATATTATTAGACATATTTGGTTGACAGAGAAACTTCTCTCACCTCATTTATTATTATTATTTTTATTAATAGTTTTTATTTACCAGATATATGCATGGTTAATTTTACAACATTGACAATTGCCAAACCTTTTGTTCTAATTTTCCCCTCCTTCCCCCTCTCCCAGATGCCAGGTTGACCAATACATGTTTAATGTGTTAAAGTATAAATTAAATACAATATATGTATACATGTCCAAACAGTTGTTTTGCTGTACAAAAAGAATCAGACTTTGAAATAGTGTACAATTAGACTGTGAAGGAAATCCAAAATACAGGCAGACAAAAATAGAGAGAATGAGAATTCTATGTAGTGGTTCATAGTCATCTCCCAGAGTTCTTTTACTGGGTGTAGCTGCTTCAATTCATTACTGCTCTATTGGAACTGATTTGATTCATCTTATTGTTGAAAATGGCTACATCCATCACAATTGATCGTCATATAATATTATTGTTGAAGTATACAACAATCTCCTGGTCCTACTCATTTCACTCAGCATCAGTTCATGTAAGTCTATCCAGGCCTTTCTGAAATCATCCTGTTGGTCATTTCTTACAGAACAATAATATTCCATATTATTCTTATACCACAATTTATTCAGCCATTCTCCAATTGATGTATATCCACATAGTTTTCAGTTTCTGGCCACTAACATTCTTGCACATACAGGTCCCTTTCCCTTCTTTAAAAGCTCTTTGGGATATAAGCCCAGTAGTAGCACTGCTGGATCAAAGGGTATGCACAGTTTGATAACTTTTTGAGCATAGTTCCAAATTGCACTCCAGAATAGCTGGATGTATTCACAATTCCACCAACAATGTATCAGTGTCCCTGTTTTCCCACATCCCCTTCAACCTTCTGCAATATCTTTCCCTGTCATTCTAGCCAATCTGACAGGTGTGTAGTGGTGACTCAGAGTTGTTTTAATTTGCACTTCTCTGATTAATAATGACTTGGAGCATCTTTTCATAGGGCTAGAAATAATTTCAATTTCTTCATTTGAGAATTGTCTGTTCATATCCTTTGATCATTTATCAATTGGAGAATGGCTTGATTTGTTATAAATGAGTCAGTTCTCTATATATTTTGGAAATGAGGCCTTTATCAGAACCTTTGACTGTAAAAATGTTTTCCCAGTTTATCTGCATTAGTTTTATTTGTACTCTCTCACCTCATTTAAAAAGTGGCAGAGGAAAAGGGAAAAGAAAATAGTAATAAGGGAAAGGTATAAGAAAAAAAAAAGGGACTCAAAGGGGATGAGAGGGATTCTAAAGAGGGAGAGCTGCATGAGGCAAGTGGTGTTCATAAGTTTAATACTGGGGAGAAGGATAAAGGGAGAAAGAAAAAGAAAAGCATAATCTAAGTATAATTAGATGGCAAGAAATACAGAATTAGTAGTTTTAACCATAATTGTGAATGGGATGAACTCTCCCATAAAGTGGAGGGAGATAGCAGACTGGATTAAAAGCCAAGTACCCTACAATATGTTGTTTACAGGAAACACATTTAAAGCAGAATGATACATACAGAATAAAGGTAAAAGGCTGGAGTAGAATCTATTATGATTCAGAGGAAGTGAGAAAAGCAATGGTAGCCATCCTTATCTCAGATCAAACAAAAGCAAAAATTGATCTAATTAAAAGAGATAAGGAAGGAAACTATATCTTGCTAAAGGGTAGCATAGACAATGAAGCCATATCAATACTAAACATATATACACCAAGTGGTATAGTATCTAACTTTCTAAAGAAGAAGTCAAGAGAGTTGCAAGAAGAAATTGACAGCAAAACTATAATAGTGGGAGATCTCAACCTTGCACTCTCAGAATTAGATAAATCAAACCACAAAACAAATAAGAAAGAAGTTAAAGAGATAAATAGAATGTTAGAAAAGTTATGTATGATAGATCTTTGGAGAAAATTGAATGGAGACAGAAAGAAAGACACTTTCTTCTCAGCAGTTCATGTAATCTATGAAAAAAAACTGACCATATATTAGGACTGGAAGACCTCAAAATTAAATATAGAAAGGCACAGATAGTAAATGCATGCTTTTCCAATCATGATGCAATAAAACTGCATTCAGGAAAAAACTACAGGTAAATAGACCAAAAGATAATTGGAAGCTCATCATATTCTAAAGAATAAATAGGTGAAATAGCAAATTATAGACACAATTAATAATTTCACCCATGAGAATGATAACAATGAGACAACATACCAAAATTTGTGCGATGCAGCCAAAGCAGTATTAAGGGGAAATTTTATATCTTTAGAGGCTTATTTGAATAAAATAGGAAAAAAAAATCAATGAATTGGGCTTGCAACTTAAAAAGCTAGAAAAAGACCAAATTAAAAACTCCCAATCAAATACTAAACTTGAAATTCTAAAATTAAAAGTAGAAATAAATAAGATTTAAAGTAAAAAAAAAAAATAAAGTATTGAATCAATAAAAAAAAAACTGAGTTGTTTTTATGAAAAAAAAAAAACAACAAAATAGATAAATCTTCAGTAAATTTGATTAGAAAAAGGAAAGAGGAAAATCAAATTCTTAGTCTTAAAAGTGAAAAGGAAGAACTTTCCACCAATGAAAAGGAAATTAAAGCAATAATTAGGAGGTACTTTCCCCAACTTTATGCCAACAAATTTGATAACCTAAGTGAAATGGATGACAACCTTCAAAAATATAGGCTTCCCAGATTAACAAAGAAGGAAGTAAATTGCTTAAATAGTCCCATTTTAGAAAAAGAAATAGAACAAGCTATTAATTAACTCCTTAAGAAAAAATCCCCAGGATGAGATGGATTTACATGTGAATTTTCATTACATTAATTAAAAAGTTTTTTGTACAAGCAAAACTAATGCAGACAAGATTAGAAGAAAAGCAATATACTGGGGAAAATATTTTAACATTCAAAGGTTCTGATAAAGGCCTCATTTCCAAAATATATAGAGAATTGACTTAAATTTATAAGAAATCATAAGAAAATAAGAAAATTCTGTAAGTCCATTGAAGACTATGAGGGAGGGTACTGTGCTACCCACTTTTGTGGGACACATAAATTTAGAATGATAGAAATTAGTCTTGTCACATTAGTGGACTCATAGTTGCTCCCATTTTAAGATACTCGTTCTAAATGGAACTTAATAGGAAGGAGAATATTGATTTACTGCTGTCTATTCAAAATCCAAATGACAATCAAGTGAGTGATTAAAATATGTTAAAGGATAGCTAAGAAGGTAGAAAACAAGCATATATGCCAAGTAAAGATGCCAGTGTACAGATTTCAGTGATTTTAGATAAGCTCATGCCAGAGTAGTGGAATGCTAGTATACAAATTCAAGCACAACTGTGAAGTTCCAATGATGATGATAGTTATATAGGGGATTACAGAGTATTGGTAATGATACTGGTGATGATGATAGACAATAGAGCTTTAAGATTTGTAAACATGCTTTGCAAATATTAGCTCATTTTATTCTCACAAAACCCTGCAAAGTTAGTACTATTATTATCTCCATTTTCCAGATGAAGAAACTGAAGTAAGTAGAGGTTGTGTGATTTGCCCAGGAACATACAGCTAGCCATCTAAAGTTGTTTTCCTATTCCAAAGCCAGAACTCTATCAATTTACCAGATAAAACTCTTATTAGATAAATACTGCAAGTATTATCCTCAATTTATAGTTATACAAACTGAAAACTCCTAGAAATTATAATAACTAAATTAATAATAATATTTCTATAGCTTACAATATGTCAGACATTGTGCTAAAGACTTTATAGGTATTATCTCATTTAATTCTAACAACCACTTTAGAAAGGTTGGAATTATTATTATCCTCATTTTACTGATAAAAAAATATTTAAAACATACAAATGTTTGTCTGGATTGCATTTGTCCAAGGTCACAGAACTATTATCTAAAGTTATCTTTCTAGCTTCAAGTCCAGACCTCTATCAACTATTCCACTTAGTTTATATTATCTTATTTGTATCAGGACCTTTTGGATAAATGCTAAAGGCATAATTATCCCCAATTTATTTTTATAGAAACTGAAGTTCTGAGAATTATATAACCTTTCCATAATCATACAATTAGTAATACTCAAAGATATATTTGAATTCAGGTCTCTTCTAAATTCATTTCTAGCAGACTTTTTATTCTATTCTTAAACATTATTTTAAACATGCATGGACCTGCTTTTACCAAGATAATATAATTTATGTAAAACAAATGTTTAGTTTTGACAATAGAACTATAAGCAGGATAACTTTAGCTCATTAATTTCTTATTATTTTTCCTGATAGTACATTTAGCAATTACTTCTATAATTTATTATCACAAAACGTGTCATCTAGTTGAGTTTTTAATAGTAGAATACAATACAATTTTTAGTCAATTTAGTTAATTAAATTTAGTCAATTTAATAAACTAAAGATATTAGATTATCGAAACCAGAATAACCAGAATAAACCAGAACTTTTTTGCTTTTATAAAACATTCCAAGAATGTTGATCCACCTGAATGTTGATATGAGAATGTCATATTAGAACTGATGCATTGTTGATGGAGTTGTGAAAGAATCCAACTATTCTAGAGAACAATCTGGAATTATGCCCAAAATGTTATCAAACTGTGCATACCCTTTGATCCAGCAGTGATACTACTGGGATTATATGCCAAAGAAATACTAAAGAAGGGAAAGGGACCTGTATGTGCCAAAATGTTTGTGGCAGCTCTTTTTGTAGTGGCTAGAAACTGGAAAATGAATGGATGCCCATCAATTAGAGAATGGTTGGGTAAATTATGGTATGTGAATGTTATGGAATATTATTGTTCTGTAAGAAATGACCAGCAGGATGAAGACAGAAAGGCTTGGAGAGACTTACATGAACTGATGCTGAGGAAATGAGCAGAACCAGGAGATCATTATACACTACAACAACAATACTGTATGAGGATGTATTCTGATGGAAGTGGATATCTTCAAGAAAGAGAAGATCTAATTCAGACCCAATTGATCAATGATGGACAGAATCAGCTACACCCAGAAAAGGAACACTGGGAAATGAGTATAAACTGTTTTCATTTTTGTTTTCCTTTCCAGATTATTTTTACCTTCTGAATCCAATTCTTCCTGTGCAACAACAACAACAAAATTCAGTTCTGCACACATATATTGTATCTAGGATATACTATAACATATTTAACATGTATGAGAATGCCTGCCATCTAGGCGAGGGGGTGGAGGGAAGGAGGGGAAAATTCAGAACAAAAGGGAGTGCAAGGGATAATGTAAAAAATTACCCATGTATATGTACTGTCAAAAAATGTTATAATTATAAAATTAATAAAAAAATTTTAAAAAGAGAATGTCATATTAAGATACATATTAAGAATACCTATATAGATAGCTTCTTGTAACAGATAGTGAGGAAGATCTGGATTTGAGTCTTATTTCTAACACATAGTGACTGTATGACATTTAATCTTTCTGTTCTCTAGGCAATTCCCTAAAACTATTAATTACAGAGAAGATACTAGCATATTTTGGTAGATGGAATTTCCTCACTGGCAGTTCCTTATATTAATAAAACCAAAGTCCTGTCAAAATATTATTGATATAATACTATACATGCATAGAAAGTTTCAAAGGGTTACTATAGATGTCACTATGTTGTACTGTACTTGCATATGGGTGATTTAATTGACTTCCTCTTTACACTGATCTGGTTTCTGTTGATCATCTCCTAAAAGATGAACTCAGATGTAAATCTACTTGATTATCTACCTGGAGGATGTCCACACTGTGTGTGGAGTAAGGAAAATCTGAGTTCAAATTCAGCCTCAGACATTAGCTGTGTAGCTTAGGGCAAAACACTTCACCTGGTTTGCCTCAGTTTCCTCATTACAGTTTCCTCATCTGGAAAAAAAATGGCATATCACTTCAGTATTTTTGCCAAGAAACCCCCAAACAGGGTTACAAAGAATCAAGCATGACTGAAACAACTGAACAATTAAAAATCTATATTAGCATTTCTTTTTGAATCTGAGAGTTTCCTACTTCAGTGAAGTCACAAATCCAATTCCTAGCCCATGAATAATTTAAGCATATATAGTTGTTAAATGTTCTTTACCTGCTCTATATGCTGAATCCTTTTTATTGTGACACAATTTCTGAGTAATTGATCTCTACACTATCTTGCCAGGCTGACAGTGAAATATACAGTACAAACTACCTTATAAAGTCTCTTGCTCCTAACCTGTAATGGGACAAAATTTGAAAAAAAAAAAAAGTTCTTTAAAAAGCTATTTACAATCTAACTCTGATTTAGTCTAGTTCATACTTCAAGTTTTCTGCTTATGGGTCCATGTGGGACATGGAATTCCCTGGCTTTTCCTGCATTTTATCATTTAAACTTGAATGCATTCCAATTTCATCACTTGCAATTGACCCTTCTATTTTTTCAAAGAGTGATTCAAGCATAATTTCTTCCATGAAGCCTCCCTAATCCTTTCAGTCAACAGTGGTTTCTCCTTCCTGGAATTGTCCTAGAATATTTAGAAGATTACCATCTCATAATAAATTGCAAAACATAAGGAAATATAGTATAACTAATAATATAGTAATGCATATATGTGTGTATATATGTATATATTTATATGTATGTATGTTGCAGTTCTTTATTGGAACTTTCTCTAAAGAAGAGATTCTCCCATTTTACATCTATGTATCTATCTCCAGTTCCTTCCATGTGATAGGTCACTGATATTAAGAGAGTTCAACAGTAAATGAACAGGATGATTATAGATATAAAGGGTTTCAAAATTAGATGGTACAATAGAAAAGTAGAAAAGGAAGGAAGGAAGGAAGGAAGGAAGGAAGGAAGGAAGGAAGGAAGGAAGGAAGGAAGGAAGGTAGGAAGAAAGGAAGGAAGGTAGGAAGAAAGAAAGAAAGAAAGAAAGAAAGAAAGAAAGAAAGAAAGAAAGAAAGAAAGAAAGAAAGAAAGAAAGAAAGAAAGAGAGAAAGAGAGAGAGAGAAAGAGAGAAAGAGAGAAAGAAAGAAAGAAAGAAAGAGAGGAAGAAAGAAAGAGAGAAAGAAAGAAAGAAAGAAAGAGAGAAAGAGAGAAAGAAAGAGACAAAGAGAGAAAGAGAGAAAGAAAGAGAGAAAGAGAGAAAGAAAGAAAGAAAGAAGATAAAAAAGAAAAAGAAAAGAAAGAAGAGGAGGAGAAAGAAGAGAAGGAAGAGGAAAAGAAGAAGGAAGAAGAAGAGGAGAAGGAGGAGGAAGAGGAAGAAGGGAAGAAGAAGGAGGAGGTAATTCTATCCTAGCCATAGATAATCTGATTCTAAAGGACAGGACCAAGACTAACAGTGGGATATTAAAATTATATTTTAAAATAGATTTTTAAAAATTTGACTGGACCTAATTTTCCTTCCTGAGCTGGAAAGAATGGTTACTCATGGCCTCATTACACTGACTTGAGCTAGTTTATCCTTTCTTAGACCTCCAAGAGACTTTCTACTCCATGGACTACCTATATTAGCATCAAAAAATTCAGATACATTATTTGCATTTGTAAAATGAGGAAACTGAAGCTTGAGGACATCAAACAACTTGAACATATTTACAAAGCTAATTTCAGAATTGCATCTTCACCTTTGGTCTTCTCATTCTAGTTCCAATGCCTTTCTTTTTTCTTTTCTCTATGACAAACTGCTGAATTCAAATGCAAACTAATGTATCCAAAGCTATGTAGGGAGAAAAATATCTTGAGGATGAGAGTGATTATGTCAATTATTCAACATGCAAAAACATTTTTTCATCTATTACTTTCAATGTAAACAATGGAAAATTACACAATATGGAATGGGAGAGTAGGGAAGACAGAAATATAAACAAAATAATACCCTTTTTCTCCAGAAGCTTACAATTTAGTAAGGGTGTTTACAAATTCAGGTAAGTTAATACAATGCAAATTAGTCTAGAAGTTCATTTGAAAAGTAGAAAGTTCTAATAGTCTATTAAAGAAAGGAGAGCAGCAAACATTTTTCACAGTAGGTGCAAATTGATTTAGGCCTTAAAGGATAAGAAGAATATCATCAAGTAAATTTGAATGGGCAGAGAATTCCAGAAAAATGGCAGAGGATTAGAGTTCAGAGTGGATTTCAACCCACTTATTTTATAGATGAGAAAATTGAATCCCAGAGAATATAAATTCCTTGTCATGCTTATACAACTAGAAAATACAAGGATCTGCAGTAATGAACAGAATCAGCTACACCCAGTGAAAGAACACTCGGAAATGAGTGTGGACAACAACATAGCCTTTACACTTTCATTTATTGTTTGCTTGCATTTTTGTTTTTCTTGCTAGGTTATGTTTACCTTCTTTCTAAATACAATTTTTCTTGTGTAGCAAGACAACTGTATAAATATGTATACATGTATTGTATTTAACATATACTTTAACTTATGTTACATGTATGGGACTATCTGCCATCTAGGGAAGGGGGTAGGGGGAAAGAGGGAAAAAGTTGGAACAGAAGTTTTGCAAGGATCAGTGTTGAAAAAGTATCCATGCATATGGTTTGTCAATAAAAAGCTATAATAAAAACAAAATAAAAGAAAATACAAGGATCTGAATCCAGATTTTCTAATGCTAAATCTAACACTTTTCCCTAGAAAGACAAGTAATATGACTTGGGTAGGATGTGCATTTTAAAAGGACAAAAAATGCATTAGCTTAGTCAAACTACAGAATACTTTTAAACCTACAAGACATTGAGGGCAGATTATGTAGTATCTGGAATTCAAGCCTAAGAATTTTGGATTTTATTGTCATGGGCACTCCAATACCACTTTTAAAAGCATGAAAATTTGAAACTTTATTACATAATTTACTATGTGGGTGATGGCTTGAATGTATATTCATTATGAGACATTACACAGAAGTTCACCCAAGTGATTTGAAATTGCATTTGAAACAAATGCATATATACTGATTTAAATAGCTTTACCAAGCATTACCTCTTAAGAGCTCTAAATATTCAGTCCATATATTGACAATGTAAGGCCACAGAAGACAGAAAAGAAATTATAAACTCACTTTACTACTGATTAAAATTCAGGATCTACTTCATTAGAAAATACTAGAAAATTCTGTATTCAATCCAGGGGCAACTCTTACTTGAGCACCATTGTGCCCCTTCTCTACCAACTGAAGCCATTTACTTTCCTCTTCAAAGTACCTCAGATCCCTATCAATCATTCAAAAAGTATGCCAGGTACTGGAAACACAAGGGGAAAAAAATGAAAACAATACTGATATGCAAAGAGTTCAAATAGATACAGTAGATTAGATTCACAAGACACAATAGTCAATGACTACAATAAACTAATAAACCCCAAAACTCCAGCTTCTAGGATAAGAACTCACTATTTCAAAAAATTGCTGGGGAAAGTTGAAAATAGTATGGCAGAAACTAGGCACTGGCCCACACCTAACACTAACCAAGATAGGGTTAAAATGGTTTCATGATTTAAATATGAGGAGTGATACTGTATGCAAATTAGAAGAACAAAAGACAGTCTACCTCTCAGATATGTGAGGAAGGAAGGAATTTGTGGCCAAAGAAAAACTAGAGTTCTTATGGAATGCAAAATGGATAATTTAGATTATATTAAGTTAAAAAGGTTTTAGACTTACAAAACCAATGTAGACAAGATTAGAAGGGATGGAGTAAATTGAGGGAAAAAAAAATTACATCCAAGAGTACTGATAAAGGCCTCATTTCTAAAATATATAGAGAAATATGTCAAGTTTATAAGAACACAAGACATTTTCTAATTGAAAAATAGTAAAAGGATATAAACAGATAATTTTCAGATAAAAAAATTAAAACCATTTTTAATCATATGAAAAAAATGTTCTAAATCACTAGTGTTCAAAGAAGTACAAATTACAACAATTCCGAGGTACCATTATACACCCCTCAGATTGGCTAATATGACAGGAAAATATAATAATGAATGTTAGAAGGGATGTGGGAAAACTGACAAAAATACATTGTTGATAAAGTTGTGAAAGGATCCAACTATTCTGAAGAATATGGAACTATGCCCAAAGGGCTATCAAACTGCATACCGTTTAATCCAGCAGTGTCTCTACTGGGCCTGTATCCCAAAAAGATAATAAGTGTAACAAGGAACTAGAAACTGAGAAAATGCCCATTAATTAGAGAATGGCTGGATAAGTTATGGAATATGAATATTATGGAATTTTATTGCTGATCAGCAGGATGATTTCAGAGAAGCCTGGATAGATTTACATGAACTGATGCTAAGTAAAATGAGTAGAACCAGGAGATTGCACACAGAAACAACAATATAATATGATGATCAATTCTGATGGATATGGCTCTTTTCAACAGTAATATGATTCAGGATAGTTCAAATGATCTTATGATGAAGAGAGACATCTGCATCCAGAGAGAGGACTGTGGGGACTAAGTGTAGATCACAGCATAGTATATTTCTGCCTTAGTTATCATCTATGAGAGTGGATGGAGGAAGGGTGGGGAAAAATTTGGAACACAAGGTTATGCAAGGGTGAATATCGAAAATTATCTATGCATATATTTTGAAAATCAAAAGCCTTAATTAAAAAAAATAGGATGGAGGGAAATACAGAGCTAGTAATCATAACTGTGAATGAAGGGGGGGGGTACTAATTCTGATCTCAGATAAACCAAAAGTAAAAATAGACCCAAATAAAATCAATAAGGAAGGAAAGTACATCTTGATAAAGGGTACCATAATAGATGCAGAAAAAGCTTTTGTATTTGCTGCACAAAAAGAAATGAGCTTTGAAAAAATATATAATTAGCCTGTGAAGGAAATCAAAACTGCAGGCAGACAAAAATAGGGGGATTGGAAATTCTGTGTAGTGGTTCATAATCATCTCCCAGTGTTCTTTAGCTGGGTGTAGCTGGTTCAATTCATTATTGCTCCATTGAAACTGATTTGGTTCATCTCATTGTTGAAGAGGGCCACGTCCATCAGAGTTGATCATAATATAGTACTGTTGTTGAAGTATATAATGATCTCTTGGTCCTGTTCATTTCACTCAGCATCAGTTCATGTAAGTCTCTCCAGGCCTTTTTGAAATCATCCTGCTGGACATTTCTTACAGAACAATAATATTCCATAATATTTATATATCACAATTTATTCAGCCATTCTCCAATTGATGAGCATCCACTCAGTTTCCAGTTTCTGGCCACTACAAAGAGGGCTGCCACAAACATTCTTGTACATAGAGGTCCCTTTCCCTTCTTTAAAATCTCTTTGGGATATAAGCCCAGTATTAATGCTGCTGTATCAAAGCGTATGCACAGTTTGACAACTATTTGAGCATAGTTCCAAATTGCTTTCCAGAATGGCCAGATGTATTCACAATTCCACCAACAATGTATTAGTGTCCCAGTTTTCCCACATCCCTTCCAATATTCTGCATTGTTTTTCCCTGTCATTGTAGCCAATCTGACAAATGTGTAGTAATATCTCATAGTTGTCTTAATTTGCATTTCTCTGATTAAAAATGGCTTGGAACATCTTTTCATATGTCTAGAAATAGTTTCAATTTCTTTGTCTGAGAATTGTCTGTTCATATCCTTTGACCATTTATCAATTGGAGAATGGCTTGATTTCTTATAAATTATAATCAATTCTCTATATGTACTGGAAATGAGGCCTTTATCAGAACCTTTCACTGCAAAAATGTTTTCCCAGTTTGTTGCTTCCCTTCTAATTTTGTCTGCATTATTATTGTTTGTACAAAAACTTTTCAATTTGATATAATCAAAATTTTCTACTTTGTCATCAATAATGATCTGTAGTTCTTTTTTGGACATAAATTCATTCCTCTTCCACAGGTCTGACAGGTAAACTATCCTATGTTCTTCTAATTTATTTACACTCTCATTCATTATGCCTAAGTCATGAACCCATTTTGAACTTATCTTGGTGTAGTGTTAAGTGTGGGTCAATGCCTAGTTTCTGCCATACTAATTTCCAATTTTCTCAGCAATTTTTGTAAAACATTGAGTTCTTATCCCAAAAGCTGGGGTTTTGGAGTTTGTCAAACACTAGATTATTAACATTATTGGCTGTCTTGTCCTTTGAACCTAACCTATTCCACTGATTAACTAGTCTATTTCTTAGCCAATACCAAATGGTAATTTTATATCTGGTACACCTAGGCCACCTTCATTTGATTTTTTTTTTTCAATAATTCCTTTGAAATTCTTGACCTTTTGTTTTTCCATATAAACTTTGTTGTTATTTTATCAAGGTCATTAAAATAGTTTTTTGGGAGTCTGATTGGTATATTGCTAAATAAATAGATTAGTTTAGGTAGTATTGTCATCTTTATTGTATTTGCTTACCCAATCCAAGAGCATTTAATATTTTTCCAATTGATTAGTTCTGACTTTATTAGTGTAGAAAGTGCTTTGTAGTTTTGCTCATATAGTTTCTGATTTTCCCTTGGCACATAGATTCCTAAATATTTTGTACTATCTGTAGTTATTTTAAATGGAATTTCTCTTTATAACTCTTTATAATGTTGTAACTGTTACATTTCTCTTTAAATTCTATTTATACCTGTTAGATTTTTTTTAGTGATATATGAGAATACTGATGACTTATGTGGAGGTATTTTGTATCCTGCAACTTTGCTAAAGGTGTGGATTGTTTCTAATAGTTTTTTAGTAGAATCTCTGGGTTTCTGGAAATATACCATCATATCATCAGCAAAGAGTGATAATTTGGTTT
Source organism: Sminthopsis crassicaudata (assembly GCF_048593235.1). NCBI lineage: Eukaryota > Metazoa > Chordata > Mammalia > Dasyuromorphia > Dasyuridae > Sminthopsis > Sminthopsis crassicaudata. The sequence goes on from NC_133621.1 coordinate 234,502,987, forward strand.
CCTCATTACCTACTCTAATTCCTTTAATTTCTTTCTCAACAATTATTGCTAATACTAGCATTTCTAATACAATATTGTATAGTGATGGTGATAGTGGGCAACCTTGTTTCACTAATGATCTTATTGGGAATGGTTCCAGTTTATCCCAATTAACATATGATGGCTACTGATGGTTTTAAATAGATGCTACTGATTATTTTAAGGAAAAGTCCATTTATTGCTATACTTTCACCTGTTTTTTATAGGAATGAATGTTGGATTTTATCAAATGTTTTTTCTGCATATATTGGGATGATTATATGGTTTTTGTTAATTTGCTTGTTGATATGGTAAATTATACTAATACTTTTCCTGATATTGAATCACCCCTGCATTCCTGGTATAAATCCTACTTGATCGTGGTATATTATCCTGGGGATGATTTTCTGTAGTCTTTTTGCTAATAACTTAAGATTTTAGCATCAATATTCATTAGGGAGATTGGTCTTTAATTTTCTTTCTCTGTTTTCAGCTATCTGGTTTAGGTATCAGTACCATGTCTGTGTCATAAAAGGAATTTGGTAGGACTCCTTCATTCCCTATTTTTTCAAATAGTTTATATAGCATTGGGGCTAATTGTTCTTTAAATGTTTGGTAGAATTCACATGTAAATCCATCTGGTCCTGAGGATTTTTTCTTAGAGAGTTGATTAATGGCTTGTTCTATTTCTTTTTCTAAAATGGGACTATTTAAGCAATTTACTTCCTCCTCTATTAATCTGGGAAGCCTATATTTTTTGGAGGTAGTCATCCATTTCACTTAGGTTATCACATTTATTTGCATAAAGTTGAGCAAAGTAACTCCTAATTATTGCTCTAATTTCCTCTTTATTGGTGGAAAGTTCTCCCTCTTCATTTTTAAGACTACTTGATTTTCCTCTTTCTATTTTATAATCAAATTTATAAAAGGTATATCTATTTTATTGGTTTTTCATAAATCCAAGTCTTAGTTTTATTTATTAATTCAATATTTTTTTACTTTCAATATTGTTAATTTCTCCTTTTAATTATAGAATTTCAAGTTTAGTATTTAATTGGGGTTTTGAAATTTTGTCTTTTTCTAGCTTTTTAACTTGCAAGCCTAATTCACTAAACTCTTTCTCTATTTTATTCAAGTAAGCCTCTAAAATATAAAATTTCCCCTTATTACTGCTTTAGCTGCATCCCACAACTTTTGGTATGATGTCTCATCATTCTCATTATCTTGAGTGAAATTATTAATTGTGTTTAAAATTTCACCCGAATCATTCTTTAAGATGAGATTACTTAGTTTCCAATTACTATTTGGTCTATTTTCCCCTAATTTTTTTGTTGAATGTAGTTTTTATTGTATGATTATCTGAAAAGAAAGCATTTACTATTTCTGCCTTCCTGCATTTAATTTTGAGGTCTTTATGTCCTAATATATGGTCAATTTTTGTATAGGTTCCATCAACTGCTGAGAAGAAAGTATACTCCTTTCTATCTCCATTAGTTTTCTCCAAAGATCTATCATATCTAATTTTTCTAGTATTCTATTTACCTCTTTAATTTCTTTCTCATTTGTTTTATGGTTTGATTTATATAATTCTGAGAATGCAAGGTTGACATCTCCCACTATTATATTTTGCTGTCTTTTTTTTCTTGCATCTCTCAACTTCTCCTTTAGGAACTTAGATGCTATACCACTTGGTGCATATATGTTTTGTATTGATATTGCTTCATTGTCTATGCTACCCTTTAACAAGATATAGTTTGCTTCCTTATTGTTTTAATTAGATCGATTTCTGCTTTTGCTTGATCTGAGTTAAGGATGGCTACCCCTGCTTTTTTATTTCACCTGAAGCATAATAGATTTTGCTCCAGCCTTTTACTTTTACTCTGTATGTATCTCCCTGCTTTAAATGTGTTTCCTGTAAACAACATATTGGAGGGTTCTGACTTTTGATTCACTCTGCTATCCACCTCCAATTTCTGGGAGAGTTTATCCCATTCAAGTTTATCCCATTCACATTTACAGTTAAAATAACTAGTTCTGTATTTCCTGCCATCATATTATCCCCAAATTGTACTTTTCTTTTTCTTGTCCCCCCTACCCTTTTCCCCATTATTAAACTTATGGGCCCCACTTGCGTCACCCAGGTCTCCCTCTTTAGAATCCCTCCCTCCTCCTTTTGAATCCCTTCCCCTTTCTTGTGCCATTTCCTTATTACTCTTTTCCTTTTCTCTTTTCCTCTCCCACTTTTTAATGAAGTGAGAGAAGAATCTTTGTAAATCATATATGTCAATTATTTTCTCTTTGAGCCAACTCTAATGAGAGTAAGATTCTCACAATGTCCTTTTCTTTTCTAAATTCCCTCAGATATGATAGGTTTCCTTTGCCTCTTCATGGGATGTAGTTTCCCTCTTTTTATCTCCCCTTTTCCCTTTTTCTGACATTATCCCCTTTCCATTTCTACTTCCCTTTTTTATGTTATATCAGTAAAATCAAACAATACATGTGGTCTTTATGTATATCCACAACAGAAATACAGTTCTCAAGAGTTTCTTTTGCATTTTTTTTGCTTCTCTTGAGTCCTATGGTTGTAAATCAATTTTTTTTTTTAGATCTGTTTTTTTTTCCTTAGAAATAAATGGAATTCTTCTGTTTCATTAAATGTTCTTCTTCTTCCATGGAAGAAAATGCTCAGTTTAGCTGGGTAGTTTATTCTTGGCTGCATTCAAAGTTCTTTTGCCTTTCAGAATATCAGATTCCAGGCCCTTTGATCCTTTAATGTAGAGCAGCCAGATCTTGAGTGACCCTTATTGTGGCACCTTGGCATTTGAAATTTTTTTTTTCCAGGCTGCTTGTAATATTTTTTCCTTAGTCTGATAGATCTGAAATTTGGCCACAATATTACTTGGAGTTTTTATTTTAGGATCTTTTTCAGAAGGTGTTCAATGGATTCTTTCAACACCTATTTTATCTTCTTGTTCTATTACATCTTCACAGTTCTCTTTGATGATTTCCTGTAAAATAGTATCTAGGCTCTTTTTTTCATCATTATTTTCAGGAAGTGCAATAATCCTCAGGTTATCTCTCCTAGAATTATTTTCCAGGTCTCCAGGTCTGTTGTTTTTCCAAATAGATATTTAATAGTTTTTTTCTAATTTTTCATTTTTTTGGTTTTGCTTGAGTAATTCTTGATGTCTCAATGAATCAGTCATTTCTATTTGTTCAGTCCTGATTTTTAATGAGTTATTTTCTTCATTAGCTTTTTTTTACTTCTTTTTGTATGTGTTCAATTGAGTTTGTAATTGAGGTGCTTTGCTCTGTGGAATTTTTTTCCATTTCACTACTTTTTCTTTTTCTTTTTTTTTTTTTTTAGTGAGATATTTTATTTTTTCCAATTCACATATCCTAGTTTCTTGGGAGTTCTTTGTCTTTTTCTAATTCACAAATCCTATTTTCCTGAGTGTTTTTTACCCTTTCCAATTTGCAAATTCTCTTTCCCTACACTTTCTGAGAGTTCTTTACTTTTTCCAATTCACATTTCAGGAAGTTGTTGTTCTCTTGCATAGCTTCTCTTTCCTTTCCCCACTTTTCTTCTAGTTCTCTTTTAAGATTTTTAATAATCTCTTCTAGGAGAGCCTTTTGGTTTAGGAACCAACAATTGTCTGGAGACTGTCTGCTATTAGTCTCCTCATGATTGAAAACCTGCTCTTTTTCTGTATAAAAGCTATCAATTGTACTTTAGATTTTTTTTATGCTTTTTTTTTTTTTTTTTTTTTTTTTTAAAGCCTGTGGGTTCTGCCTTCAGGGCCAGGAGGTTACCAGCTTCCTTTGTAAAGCAATGATATGTGCCAAGTGTCTACAAAGAGTGGCAAGGTATGAGAGTGCTTTGGAAAAGAATTCTCCACTGGAAGTGACTCAGGCCTGCATGGAGGAGCTTTGGAAGTGCCCTGAGATGAATCCTGCTGTGTGGATTAGCAACTGCCCTAGGGCTAGAGGCTGAATAGTGAAAGTGTCACTACCTCAAGCCAAAGTACACTGTGGGGCTGTGGGTATTAGCAGTTTCCCAGTGAATTCCCTCATGGGCACCGGAAGTGGCTCTGCCTAGGGAAGCACAGTTGCTTTGGAAGTTCTATTGCCCCAGGCCAAGCCCCCCAACTATGCAGATTAGAGGCTGCCCTGGGCTGTACCCCACTGCTGTGCAGAGTAGTGACTGCCCGCTAGAGCCCTGTGCTGCAGATTGCCACTGCATAATTGTACTGTGATCTGTGCAGAATCACTTCTGGTTTGCGTGGGTATAGCCAGATCTTGTTAAGTTCTGGAATTTTTAGAGTATCTTCTACCTTTGGCTTAATTTCTCTGCTGGTCTACTGATTTGTAATCAAGGAAGTGCAGTCAGCTTGTGGCAGAGTTGTCTCTGTAACTTTTCTAGCCACAGAGGTCACTCCCACCCCTGCTCAACTTAGGATTCTATTCTCTCCTATTTCCCTGCTACTTCAGATCTGCTCAGGCACCTCAGGACAAACTTGTTCTGCGCGCGGCGGTCTTCCAGATTATCTTTGGCTGGTAAATTGCTGTACTTGTAATCTTTGAGAATTTTACCAGTCAAGTGCTATTTTTGAGGCTGAATTTAATAATTGTCATAAGGGGATAAGAAGGGCTTGGCAAGTCACTTGCCCCTTCTCCACCATTGGGCTGGAATCTAATATTCTGAAATGCAAAAGAACTTGGAATGCAGTCAAGAATAAAATACCCAGCTAAGGAGAGCATTTTCTTCCAGGAAAGAAGATGTACATTTAATGAAACAGGTAAATTACATTTTTTCTAATGAAAAAAACAGAACAAAACAAAAAAAAAAAATTGGCCTGTTACAGAATACATAAAGAGTGAATGGGTAATTTGATTTTACAGATATAATATTAAAAAAAAAAGACAGCAGAAATGGAAAAGGGTTAGTATCAGAAAAAAAGAAAAGGGGGAATAAAAAGAGGGAAGCTACATCCCATGAAGAGGCAAAGGAAACCTATCATATCTGAGGACATTTAGGGAGGGGGAGGAATATTGTGTGAATCTTACTCTCATCAAATTTGGCTCAAAGAGAAAATAATTGACATATTTGATTTAAAGAGAAACTTCTCTCATCTCATTAAAAAGTAGGAGAGGAAAAGGGAAAAGGAAAAGAGTAATAAGGGAAAGTTATAAGAAAGGTGAAGGTATTCAAAGATGGTAGCAGGGATTCTAAAGAGAGAGAGCTGCATGAGGCTACTGGTGCCCATAAGGTTAATATAGAGGAGGGGGTTAAGGAGGGTAAGAAAAAGAAAAACATAATCTGGGGATAATAAGATGATAGGAAATACATAATTAGTAATTTTAGCCATAAATATGAATGGGATGAATTTTCACAAAAAGCTGAGGCAGAGAGCAGACTGGATCAAAAGCCAGAAACATACAATATGCTGTTTACAGGAAACACATTTGAAGTAGTATGATACATACAGAGTAAAGGTAAAAGGCTGGAGCAGAATCCATTATGCTTCAGGGGAAGTCAAAAAATCAAGGGTAGCCATCCTTACCTAGGATCAAACAAAAGCAAAGATTGATCTAATTAAAAAAGATAAGGAAGGAAACTATATCTTGCTAATGGGTAGCATAGACAATGAAGCAGTTATCAATACTAAATTAAAATATGCACCAAGTGGTATAGCATCTAACTTCCTAACAGAGAAGTTAAGAGAGTTGCAAGAAGACACAGACAGAAAAACTATAACAGTGGAAGATCTCAATTTTTTACTCTCAGAATTAGATAAATCAATCCACAAAACAAATAAGAAAGAAGTTAAAGCGGTATATAGAATGTTAGGAAAGTTAGGAAAAATACATCTTTGGAGAAAACTGAATAGAGACAGAAAGGAGGACACTTTCTTCTCAGCAGTTCATGGAACCTATACAAAAATTGACCATATATTAGGATATAAAGACCTCAAAATTAAATGAGGAAAGCAGAAATAGTAAATGCTTTCTTTTCAGATAATGATGCAATAAAAATTACATTCAACAAAAAGCTAGGGGTGAATAGACCAAAAAGTAATTGAAAACTAAATAATCTCATCCTTACAGAATGAATGGGTGAAACAGCAAATCATAGACACAATTAATAATTTTGCCCAACAATGAGATAACATACCAAAATTTGAGGGTTGCAGCCAAAGCATTAATAAAGTTAAATTTTATATCTTCAGAGGCTTATTTGAATAAAATAGAAAAAGAGAAGATCAATGAATTGAGCCTGCAAGTTGAAAAGCTAGAAAAAGACCAAATTTTAAAACCCCAATCAAATACTAAATTTGAAATTGTAAAATTAAAAGGAGAAATTAATAAAATTAAAAGTAGGGGGCAGCTAGGTGGCACAGTGGATAGAGCACCAGCCTTGAATTCAGGAGGACCTGAGTTCAAATCTGATCTCAGACACTTAACACTTTCTAGCGGTGTGACCCTGGGCAAATAACTTAACCCCAGCCTCAGGGAAAAAAAAAAAGAAAGTAAAAAAAATAAATAAATTATTGAATTAATAAATAAAACTAAAAGTTGGTTTTATGAAAAACCAACAAAATAGATAAAACTTTGGTAAATTTGATTAGAAAATGGAAAGAGGGAAATCAAATTGTTAGTCTTAAAAAATGAAGAGGGAGAACTTTTCCCCAATGAAGAGGAAATGAGAACAATAATTAGGAGTTACTTTGCCCAACATTATACCAATAAATTTGATAACCTAAGTGAAATGGATGATTAACTTCAAAAATATTGGCTTCACAGATTAACAGGGGAGGAAGTAAATTGCTTAAATAGTCCCATTTTAGAAAAGGAACTAGAACAAGCTATTAATCAACTCCTTAAGAAAAAATCACCAGGACCAAATGGATTTACATGTGAATTCTACCAAACATTTACAGAACACTTAATTCCAATGTTATATAAACTATTTGAAAAAAATAGGGAATAAAGGAGTCCTACCAAATTCCTTTTATGACACAAACATGGTACTGATACCTAAATCAGGTAGGTTGAAAACAGAGAAAGAAAATTATAGACCAATCTCTCTAATAGTAAATATTAATGTTAAAATCTTAAATAAAATATTAGCAAAAATATTACAGAAAATCATTCCCAGCATAATACACTGTGACCAAGTAGGATTTATACCAGAAATGCATGACTGGTTCAATATTAGAGAAATTCTTAGGATAATTGACTATATCAACAACCAAACTAACTAAAAATATGTGATCATCTCAATAGATGCAGAAAAAGCATTTGATAAAATCCAACATCCATTCCTATTAAAAACACTTGAGAATATAGGAATAAATAGACTTTTCCTTAAAACACTCAGTAGCATCTATTAAGAACCATAAGTAAGCATCATATGTCATGGGGATAACTATTTGATAGTGTTAGAAATGCTAGCTTTGGCAATAAGAGTTGAGAAAGAGATTAATGGAATTAGAATAGGTTATGAGGAAACCACATTATCCCTCTTTGCAGATGATATGATGGTATACTTAGAGAACCCTATAGATTCTATTAAAAAGCTATTAGAAATAATCCACACATTTAGCAAAGTTGCAGGATCAAGATTCATTCCCACTTCTACCTTTGTGCTGGCTAGAGACATTTGGACAAGAGTCTGGGGAACCAAGGGGAGAGGAAGGCTTCCAGAAAACTAGCTGAGCCCCAAGTGAAGGAGATAAGATTTTGGAAGAGACAATAAAGAAGTTAGACTTTAACTCTTGGCTGCATCTGGGACTATTGAACTGAACTGAAACTAAGGCTGCTTCTAGAAGCTCCCCAAGAAACCTGCTCCAAGAGAACGATTACAATTTAGAGAAGAGAACATTACACTATAAAGTAAAAAAATATATTTCCTATGTATAGAAGACAATGTGTATGTTTAACATATATTTAATTACTTCCTGTCTAGGGAAGGGGATTGAGAGAAGGGAGGGAGAAAATTTTGGAACACAAAGTTTTGCAAGAGTGAATGTTGAAAATTATCCTTGCATATATTTTGAAAATATAAAGCTGTTAGCTAGACTTATATCACAGAGAATTGAGAGAATGGAAAAGAGAATTATATCCATATATACTGACAATAAATGAGAGGGGGAATGAGGTGAAAAAAAAATCAACTTCAATTGTGCTTCTGTCTTCACTAATGAGAAAGATCTTCTATCTAATGAAGTAGAGAGGGAAAAAAAAATGCTTTGTTTTGTGGGGGAGGGGGTTTATAAGAGGAAATCAAAACCTAGGATAAAGGAGGCATAAAGAGAGCATCTAACTACCCTAAATGAATTAAATTTATTCAGCCCTTGAAAATCACACCAGAGTGTACTAAAAAAAAAAAAATTAAAAAAAAAAATTGTGAGTTCGTTATTCTAAATTATACACAGGATTATACACAGACATGTGGTGCCCTAATTTTCTAAAGTGAAAGAAAATTGATTCTTCAAACAATAGGCCAGTCAACTTGATTTAAGTATTAGATAAAACTAAAATATTCTGTTGAAAGAGTGATTATAAGCACTTGAAAAGGGAGACAGTGATCAATATTAGAAATTATTGGTTGAAAGTGTCATTGGCTTATTGAAATTGAACTGAAAGAAAATTTAGAGAAAAAAATCTAGTTCAATGCTCCATATTTTAAGTGAGAAAACTCATCCAACAATGACTTGCTCAAATCCACACAGCTACAAATGATAGTGGGTAAACTCCATAAATAGATATTATACTTTGGTGAATTTGGAAGTGGTTAAAAATAAGGCTTAAGGAAGAAGCAAATGTATTTGTCAACCTCAATAGAAGTTATTTGTAGAGGGCAGGAAATATCATCAAACCCCATAACTTTCCTTCTATCCCTCCCCTTTTTGTGTGTGGGACAGTGAACCCAAATTAAAATCAGAGACTCTCTGGGTAAGAAAAATAGAAAAGGGATTTAAGAGAAAGGGCCCAAACATCAGGGTGTTCAGTTAGGAATGCAAAGCACAAACTGCAAAAGACAAGATTTATATAGATACCTGAACACAGAAGCCACCTCCCCAGCCCCCATCCTCCATTTTCTTTCTCCATTGTTTGGAGGAGTACAAGCTTACATTCTAAACATTCTAAACATCCAGAAACAAAAGAATGAATTGCTTTTAAAAGAAGTACTTAAATCTAATTAAGAGGTGATGGAGGGGAAAAGAACATCTGCAGCTTTTTAGCTATAGCTCAACTTGTTATTGCAGTCTCAAATCACAATTAGGGCATAATAAGGTCATATTCCCAGAGAGAGGACCTTCACCCAGTTTTATCCCATATACTTTAAAATGCAAACTCTTCTTTATGACATGGAAATATATATAAACACAACATCCACACATTAATAGCTTCTGAAAACATATCTCTTCCTTCTCCTAATATGACAAGAGAAGAAAAATTTGATTTATATTTATGTTACTTCCCCTCCCCCCTTTCAATTAATCAATCAGAGACTTGCCTTAGAAGTAAAAAAGAATTTATTGTTTTCTCATGAGAGAGGAAATACCCAGGCTAGACAAAAATGGTGTCAACAAAGGAGTGCAGAGTAAGGCAATTCTCAGCAAGTACATATAGGCCCTAAAGCAGAGTCCTCATCCACTCCTTCTTTTTCCTCATATTGGCTGTGCTTTAGAACTTACTCTTTCCACAGCAACAAAAGAGTGGAAACAAAGAAAGCTCAGCACCAAAAAAGGGAGGAGAGGGGAGGGCAGAAGAGTGAGCAAGGTCTGGTCAAAGGATATCTTATGAGGGCTTGTCTTTCTATTATCCTGACTCACAAGGGGAAGTGTGGTGCAATATTGAAGAGTCTTCTGAGGGGACAATAGTGGAATTTCCACCATATTGGAAACCTGAGGCAAAGAACAACAGATTATTTTCAAATCTTAGGCCACCCTTGACCCCTACTCCTGACAGGAGTGAACCCTGAAACTAGATTTAGGGTCTCAGACTCTGAAAAGTCTGGGAAAAAGCATACTTTCCCAGACAAGCCTTTTCCAAGTTCAGTGGTTTCATTCAGAGAGAGGACTGAAAACTAAATGTGGATCACAACAGAACATTCTCACTCTTCTTGATGCTGTTTGCTTGCATTTTGTTTTTTTATTCATTTTGTTTCTTTTTTGATCTGACTTTTCTTGTGCAGCAAGAGAACTGTATAAATATATTTACACATATTAAATTTAATATATGTTTTAACATGTATAACATATATTGAATTGCCATCTAAGGGAGAGGGTGAGGGGAAGGAGGGGAAAATCTGAAAAACAAGGCTATGCAATGGCCAATGTTGAAAAATTATCCATGCATATGTTTTGAAGGAAAAAAAAAACTTAAAAAAAATAAACATAAAAGTCACACTATAAGTTTTTAAAAATTGCATCAAATTATCTTATACCATTACCTTCCTTTTCTTACACCCTTTTTGCAAAGAATAATAGGTAGTTTAAAAAAAAAAGTCATTAACATTAGTGATATTTATGGGGGTTAAGGTCCCTTTAAGATTCCTTTCTAATTTCCCAACCCATGACTGACCTTGACTCACAAATCCTGGTCAAAAGCACCCTTTGAATATCTGAGCCCAGCCCCCACTATTAGCTAGCTTCCCCCAGCCCTCAACTGATCTGAGCTAACTGAACCTGCCAAGAACTTGGAACTGCCCACAATCTTTTGGGTATAAAAGAGGTGAACCAGAACTCCCTCATGGCAGGAGCCCTCCCAGCCACACATGGTATTCTTCCAGACATGTAAGGGTTCCTGCCCGCCCAGTGGCCACTTCTGGCCCTGACATCTTTATAACTGAATTTTACTTCCAACTTTCTACAATAAACCTTTTATTTATCAATCTAGATTTTCGGGCCTGTAAATTCATTTTACAGGGGACACTGCGCCTCATGGGATTATCTATGCACCGAGAAATGGGGTTCCCCCTTTCCTTTCCCTCAATAATATGTAGCTGAAGCAGTTAGCTTCTACTCCATTACTTCTCTGGCATGGGCTCTCAGATTTTTTAAAATTTTAATCCCTCCTTATGAAAAGGGGACCCTGAAACTTTAAAAATCCTTGAAGAAGAAAATCTTTAAACCTGCCTCACTGAGGGACTGCCCCAGGGAATCAGATAAAGTGGTTTACCTGGGAGGGGCTGGTTGAGTCTTGAGCTAGAGAATTCCAATCCTATTCAAATGTAGATCTTCCATTCAATTCAAGGCAAGCTGTACTCACCCCCATCAAGAGGAACCCCCAGTTTGTAGCCAACTTGAGCTATCCCAGCCCCCACTAAGACATTTAATATAAAAGAGCCAAACTAAAACCCTCACTTTGCAGAAGATCCAAGCATGCCAGCACCATGCTTGGGATACCAAGGAGCCTCTGTTTACTGCAATATTCTTTTCCTGTGTTATCTTCTCTTTATCCTCACCTATTTCCCTAATCAGATTTTATGCCTCTGTCAAGATTTCTAACCTTATGTCCAATCCCCATAATAAACCTCTTTTTATCAATCTAAGTTTTTGAGTCTGTAAAATCTTTTACAGAGAACCTCTGCGCCGCCAGAAGGGAGTCCCCAAAACTCCGTATCCTTGCACCAAATCCCAAAGGGTTGCAGGGGAGCCAAACCTCTCCATTTGGTACCTGCTACTGGACCTTATCATTTAATTCCCTGACCACCAGAAATCCTAATCTCATTTTGGTTCCCTAAATTTAAACATTATCATTTTGGTTCCCTTACTGGGAACCCAAAAAAAACTAGACATCATTTGGCGACCGAATGGAATCCCAAAACTCTCAATACTCAGAACCACATTGGGTTTTGAACTGTTGGAGCAGTATTCTCCCAGAAAGAATACCTATGTTAACTCCAGTCAAGGTAAAAGGCCTTTTATTTCTTTCCCTATTCTATAGTGGACACCCAAGCCACCTGGGTCAAGCTTGGGTCATCGTTAGAGCTCTATGCTCATGCACAATTCTATACAAATTGCCATGGATTGACAAAAGGCCTCCTATTGTCTCACTCTCTGTCTCTAGAGATCTTGACACATGAGAGATGCTGCAAGAATTTGGGAAAACTAAAAGCTTTTACCTGTCCACAATCTAGAAACACCTCTGCCTCTAAAAATTCTTCCTTGAGCAGAGATACTTAGCTTGAGAAAACTCCCTCTGTCCAGCCCCTCCAGAGACAAAGGACCTTCCTTTGAATCTTAAGGCATTCCTAAAGCCCTGTCCTCAGGCTGGAACTTTGAGACGTGTCTCTTTAACACCCTCCATAGACCAAGGAGACACATGGTCATTTTGGGGACCTCTCTCACGGTGTCTAAGGCCAGCACTCTCTTTGATCTGTCTTGAGGAGATAACTGGAGAAATTTAAGAGAAGCCATGCTTGAGTTCTTCTCCCACTTCATTGTTACATACACTGGGGTCTCTGATGATCAGGCTGTAGCCACAAGGAGAAAGATCACTGAATTGGAGGGAGATTGGAGAACATCTCTCTACCCTTGGCTGCTACTCCCTGGACAAGGGTGAGGCTGTCTTCTTCAGGTCTTGCTCTCCCAGCAAGATTTTGGGGTTTGGTCAGCTACCTCTCCCTCAAGTTCCAGTGTGGAATCAACAGAAGAACCCTTACTGTTCGGGAATCACTGGGTAGGAAGATTGCATTTCTTTCTCCCCCACTCTCACTAGGTATCTCTGGTCTTTCCCCCTCCCCTCCAATAGAGTGGGGATCTGAGAGGAACTCAAGGCCTTTTTCAGATGTTTCCCATAGCGCTTGGTAACCTGTCGTTTAAATGCTCCCAAGAACTTTTGTTCTTAGCATATTTTCTCCTATTTTTCTGGATTTGCATTCTATTGCCCTACCAACAATTAAAGGTTTCTTTTCTAGGCTCCAACCCTGGCCAGGTTGCAGCTTCAAGAAAGACCTTTGGAATGTTGGTTAGGGAATAAAATTCCAAAACAAATTTAATTAAATTGTTAAGAGAGTGAAGATAGCTTCTTTCTTTCTTATCTCTTCTCATTCCCTGACTGCATCAGGAAATGAGGAGTTAGAGGGAGAGAATGAAACTATTTGAAAACTCCTTAACTATTTTCAATTTGGTGAACACCTTTAAAGGAAAACGACCTTTCCTGTTGCCTTTTCTCTAGCTTACAGAATTCCCTTGTGGGGATTCCTGCAGTATCTCTTTCTAGACTTTTTCTCTATTCTATACCTGGTCCCTGACAAATTCTCCTTTGCTCTGTTGTTCCACAGTTCTCTTTTACTGCCTCAGTTTCCCTAAATTGATCTCTATCTTGCCTCAGTTTCTCTGGCATTACAGCTTAAGGAGCATTTTGTTGCTCTCCTCTAGAGAAGGATGAGGGGTTATAGAATCTGGATACTGTCTAGAGTCAGGCAAGGAGCTAGTGAACGGAGAACAGTAAACCTTTGTTTTCCTAGAAATTTCCCATTTGGTGACTTATGAGGAGGGTTTTGTTTTTGTTTTTGTTTTGTTTTGTTTTGTTTTTCAGTAAGCCACCACCCCACTTTTTCTATAGCAAGATGGGACAGCTTGACACCTCGGGACATGGTCAAGGCTGTCTGGAGCTTCTACTCTCCTTTTCATAAGGATGCTTATGGCAAAAACTCCTGCAAATTGATAAAAATTAAGGTTTTTGTCATATCTTTCTCTCTCTTGGGGATACCTATAGAAAATGGAAAAATTATAGAATTGGGAAAGCTTGACACCTGTTTCCCTATCCCTAAAGACTCACCTTTTACCTGTCTCTTAATGCAGAAACACTCAGCTTAAAAAATACCTCAACCTCAAAATTTGAACACTGATTAGATTAGCTGAAAGAGATCCAATCTCCCTCTATCCATCAATATCTCAGTACTTTCTTAAAAGTGCCTTCTTTTTTTTCTTTCAAATCCTGGGACTAATACTGACACTTTTGCCCTCAGGCAAAAGCAGCTAACCAAAACATCAGAAGTGTCTCTTTCAAAGCTGAAAAACAAAAACAAAAACAAAAAAAAAAAAAAACACCCTTCCAGCTTAATGAGAAAACTGGGACCATCCCCTGAACTTTTTCAGGGGTTTAAGGGCAATATACTAAGGCCAAAACTAGAGGAGCCCATTTTGAGCCCTCAATGTTTCTCCCACTCTGCTGTTACAAACATCTATTTTGTTTTTAACTCTCTTACCTGAACTAAAACCTGAGACTCCCAACTCTTCTTCTCAGGGCAACTTCTGCCTCCTGAAAAGACACTCAGAGTGGAGGTGCCTTGTTAATGCAAATCCCTCCCAGATCTAGACCAGGAACCCCAAAAGTTCGTGCTATAGGTGCCACAGAAACTGTCCGAGGAGACCTCAGTCACTGTCCTGAGTTTGAGCAGGAGGAACACTGGAGGAACTGCCTTTCCACCATGACAGCAAACACCACAGGTGTTGAACTGCCCCTCCCCAGCATCCTGCTCTCTAGTAGGAATTTGGGGTCTGGCCCTGTTTCCCTTTTTATCCACCAAGACAGCCCGAACACTTTGGGGCCAGGAAGGTGGGTAGGCAGTGCTGATACTTTGCACTCCCTCTGGCCTCTTCCACCCCTCCCCCATAAAGAATGGGGATAGTAGTGGGGAAGCTCACAATCTTTGCCCAAACCATTTTGGTGATTTTTCTGGTGAGACTGAGGAACCAACTCTCTCTTTAAAAATTAACCCTGGCATAGCCATTAACCCCAGGGATTCAGAGCATTTTTTTTTTTTTTTTTTGAACTCTGCTCGTAGCATTTTCTCTTATACTTTTCTTTGGCATTCAATATTGTCAGATGGGCCATCAGCATTTTTATAGGCAGCCCACAGAAAGGACTTGATGCATTTCCTGCTAAAGGCCCCATTCCCAAATGTCATCATCTCCACCTTGGATGACATCCCACTTTTAATCTCCTGATATCTGTTTTCTCTGGCCTTCAAACTTTGGATTCTCAACTGCCCATCAGCCAGGAGAACATAAGACAACCGACTGGGGACGACCAAAGGAGACAAACACCCCTTAGATGCTCTGCTGCCATCTTCAGACCCCATATCTCACACTTCACCTCCTGGCATGAACCCCCCAAAATCTCTATGACCCTTGTCTTCTCGAAGCAGTTATATGAAGTTACATGATCTTAACCTCTTTATTCCAAATGCATTTGGAGGTGACTGCTTGAGGGGGGAATGAAGAGGGGACCCCAAAACTCTAAAAATCCTTGAAGAAGAAAATCTTCAACCCTGCCTCAGTGAGGGACTGCCCCAGGGAATCAGATAAAGTGGTTTACCTGGGTGGGGCTGTTCGAGACTTGAGCTAGAGAATTCCAATCCCATTCAAATGTAGATCTTCCATTCAATTCAATGTAAGCTGTACTCAGACCCATCAAGAGGAACCCTCAGCTTGTAGCCAACTTGAGCTATGCAGGGGAGACAAACCTCTCCGTTTGGTTCCCTGAACCTCACTAGACCTTAGCATTTAGCTCCCTGACCACCAGAAATCCTAATTTCATTTTGGTTCCCTAAATCTAAACCTTATCACTTATATTCCACCCTCCAGAGATGTGGTCTGTTTGGCTTGTGATTATTCCATCCAGATTCTACCTTTCCTCTATATTCCTATCCATATCTATTTCCCTGTGAAAAAATGGAATGGTTAATGACTTTATCTCGATTTGCTCCAGCTCCCCTGTTATCCGGATACCAGACTGATTTGGGGATCAGAATCAGTAAGCTACAGGCAAACTGAACATTTCTAAAGCTGAACTTATCAAAAATTCTTTGCAGTATTTACTTGCTGAACACAGAATTCCCTGTGCTGTATTAAAGAACCAACTCTTACTGGCTTAGGTTGACTCCCCCCCTCCAGCCCAATAGCAAAACCTGATTGGTGATACTTCTGAGAAACAGTACAGGCCAGGGTGACATGATAAGGTTACTGTGCAATTAACCCACAGCCCCTGGCTTGTGATTTTTGTTTTTATAAGCCCTTCTATCTTAGCCCAAACTGAGCTCAGTTCTGTGAGGGATGTAGAAGATCCTTACCCAAAATGACTACTCAGAAATCATTCAGTAGAAGGCAGAAAAGTTGTTTATTGAAAAACCTGTGGAGGATGAGCCATCCCATCACAAAATAAGAAACCCAGATCTTGCTCTGAAGTCTCAGTCAAGTTCGGGAAGTAACCTTCATCATTGATTGGCTTGTGTCTGTGACCTCATTGACCTTATTTAAGCTCTGGACAGAAAGAGCTCTCTCTCTCTCTCTTATCACCTGAAGCTTGGACTGGGAAAGTACTACCAAGGTAGGTGCAGGAGGTCATAGAATAGATGTGATTTATGGGAATAAAGTCTTAGCTTGTTCATCTAAACTCGCGGGTGCTCTGTTGTGCACATAAACTACTTCCATATGAGACAGTAGCCAGAGGATTCTGAGGACCTCAAAACAGAGGTGAGATTGATATTATATTTGCCAGTTTTTCTCTAATAGGTCTAGGAATAAGGACAGATTGGCATTGGTTAGGAGAGAATGACCCTAACAGGTGCCAACAGACCTTCAAAATTTAGATTACTAAACTAACAGCATTCAACTAATAGTCTAAATCAGGAGTTCTTAAACTACGGCCCATGGGCCAGATGCAGCCCAATGAGGACATTTTATGTAGCTCACCAGATTATGGCAAATGGGCTGAGGGGCGGAGACAAGAGTGTGAGTTTTTGTTTTTACTATAGTCCGGCCCTCCAACAGTCTGAGGGACAGTGTACTGGCCCCTTATTTAAAAAGTTTGAGGATCACTAGTCTAAATATTGATAACATTGAGTAGTGATAAATGTCATCATTTCAGGTTAAGTAAATATATATCTAAAGTTTAAATAAATATTGGCTAACACACAACATACTTATACAGGACACAGAGACATAGAAATAATGAATAATAAAATACAGAAAAATAATTTAAATATTCCTATAAGTTCTTCACTTTATCTCTTCATTTCCCACACTCCCAAGTATGTCTGCCTGCTTAGGAGAAATAAAAACATACATATAACCTAACTTTAGTGTTTATTGACTTTTATAAATCTATAAATGCAAATTTATATACTTATATATAAGCATATATATAAATATTTATATATGCATATATATATAAATTTTTATAAAAACCATTTAGTCTTTATTAGACTGAACTATAGAAAAACATTTGATACACATTAAGTTTAATATACTGCTACTCCAAAATCCTGTGTATCTTTGTATATGTATATTCAATTTTCCACTGTGTAATTTAGATAAGAATGAAGGCCATGTGTTCTAGATGCCCTTCCTTTTCTATATGCTTTTATATTTTTATTTTCAAGCAATATAATTATAATAAAGAGTAATATTTACCTTCATTCCTTAATTTTCCCCCTAATATATTACTGTTTTCCTCCATTTCTTTCATTTCTTAAAATAATCAAAACAGAACAAAACTACCTCCTTATTCTATTTGTCTTAATTCTATCTTTGACTCTTGAAGACAATGGTATTTTACAGGGAGAGTTCTCTCTTCTCATATTACAGGGGTTCTTAACTTAATATCTATGGATTTTATATGAACTTGGATAGGAGAAAAATTACATCTATTTTTACTGACCTCTTGCCCTATTAGAATGCAAATATTTCATTATTTGGTCCATTCTAATTGCTTAAATGAAATTTTCTGGGTTTCTCTTGATTCCTGTGTTTGAATTCAAAGTTTCTTCTCAGTTCTGGTCTTTTTCATTAAAATTACTTAAAAATCACAAAGCCAGTATGAGTCAAAGATAGGAGTTGAACACATCAACTTGGTTTAAAGTTTAGCTCTCTACATATTATGTCTTGCTGTATCTCTATTCTAAGTGATTTGCCCAGGATGGTACATTCATCAAATAACAGATTTAAAGCTGGACAGAATTTTAAAATTCATTGAGTCTAATGTTTTCATTTTACAGATGAGGATTCTGAAGAACAATGTAGGTAAGAGACTTACTGATCTCCAGGTAAGGTTTTTTGACCAAAAAAAAAAAAAAAAAAAAAAAAGGTTTATTTTCACTGAGAAACAACTTCCCTCAGCATACTAGCGTACCTGATAGGAATAAGCGAAGTTTGGGTTTCACAACCTTGATTATATTTAGGTTTCTATGGCTAGGGTTAGGGAGACATCTCCAGATGAAATGAGGAACTAATCAATAATGGGTGGTAATTATGCCTCAGACCAAGAGCTCCAAATGAATTGTAAGTGGAGATTATTGGGGGAGTTTCCCCTAGGAATAGGAGGGTGGGAATGCTCCCAAAGGTCAGAAGTGAGATTTTAGGGTTTTTCAAAATCCAAGTCTACCCCTTCCAAAGATCAGAGGGACATCAGCTAGGCAATGGCAGAATTGATGTATATCTTTTTAGATTTTTTAAAAAATAAATTTATTATTGAAATGTTAGTTTAGTTATTTTGTAGAACAGAATGGCCACCTTTTCAGCCATATACTTCTATCCTAATATTCTTTAAGACCAACTGAAATTTTCAACTAGAAGCACAAATGATAGTCTTATCAAACAATAATATGAATTAGTCTAATATGAATTAACAAAAGCAATGCAGAGTTGATTTGAATAATGCCACTAAAGAGTGTCATAGTCTTATAATATTAATAAGAAAACAGAAAGGGTGTTGTTGGCAATTTCTTGAATGTATACACAAGAAGATGCTATTTTTTAAAAAGCATAGAATCCATTTGTTTACCACTGCCAATTTCTTGCTTTCTATTGTATATTTTAGGGATATTCTTTTTTAAAAAAAATTTAATTAAAGCTTTTTATTTATAAAACATTTGCATGGGTAGTTTTTCAACACTGACCCTTACAAAACTTTCTGTTCCAAATTTTTCCCTCCTCCCCACCCCTTTCCCTAGACAGCAGGTAGTCCAATACATGTTAAATACATTAAAAATTTTATGCTAAATCCAATATATGTATACATATTTATACAGTTATCTTCCTGCACAAGAAAAATCCCATCTAGAAAGAAAAAAAAAAACATGAGAAGGAAAACAATATGCAAGCAAACATCAACTGAGGCTTCTAGCTTATATATGCTCTATTAAAGGTGTGAACTCTAATAAGTACTAAGTATATCTAGAGAACTGTTAAGCACCCTGATAATCAATTCCAATGACTTAGAACCTTGTTTCAAGTTCTGGTCCATAACATCTCCCATTTTCTTTTGATTTAGAACATAGATGGCCATGACCTGAAAACACCAAAGACAATGGGAAATTAAATCAGATTAGCAGGTTTCTGAAGGGGCTCACTTGAAACATAATTACATAAATTACATAAGCATATAGTAACATAACACAGGCTAGTGGTTATGTAACAAATAACATGAATCAAAATGAGGAATTATACATGTCCATAAGTGCTAGAAATAATCCAAAAGAAACCCATTATCCATTAATTCATGTGCCAGAAATGCAATAATTCCTGCAAGCTTTGAATTCCTGCAATAGTCTCATCTTGTGTTAGGGAATCTAATGATTTCTGATGGTTTTCAAGTCCTGCAACAATCTTTATCAAAAATTTTTAATTTCAAGGAATCCAATGATTCCTGCTGGTTTTCAAGTCCTGCAACAGTCTTATCTTGTATTAGGGAATCCAGTGATTTCTGCAAATTTTGTTTTTAGGTCTTCTCCTTTGTTTCCAGATTTTTCTCTTTTTCTTTCTCTCTCTAATGAACAAGGTGAATATGACACATTGGCACCTGTCTGATTCCTTCTCCATATGTAAAAATACAAGCAAACCCTCTTTCCCAAGCAGTTAACCTATCTGGTCCCTTCCATTCACCTTGTTCTGGATCTCTCCATATTATCTGACAATTACATTGGAGCTGTTTGCACTGGACACTGCACTGTTGGTTTAAAAAGCCTGTATTCTCCTCAATTGTAATCCCTTTCTGCTATCTGATTGCTTTTTGGTTGACTGATCATGTAATCTCTTTCTGCCATGTGATTGTTTTTGACTGATAGATCACATCAGAGTCCTGACCTTCTAAAGACTCTCTGGGTGTAAACTCAGCTGCCATCATACCCCACCTGTCTTTTGTATGATATCTTGGAGCTGGATCCTGCCTCTCATTTCCCCAGTTCAGTCTACATTCTGAGGTCCAGTGCAATCCTTTGTGGCATTTTGGAAATAGCGTTTTAGATCTTTTCTCAGCCTGTCTTCTCACTTTATTTCCATATCTACACTGAATTCTTAGATGTTCAACTTTTCCACATTGAAAACATTGACAACTCTCTCTAGAAGTCCCTTGCCAGAGGGACCCTGTCTTCCCATGTTCATCATAGTTTGGGTATAATAAGCATTTGTGCCCATTGTGGCACAGCATCTTATGATCTCCTCTAAAGGAGCATCTTTGTGTAGTCCCCATATAATTCTTTTGCAAATCTCATTAGCATTTTCCTTAGCCAAATGTCTGGTCATTATTTCTGTAGCTGCATTCTCTCCAATAGTTCTTGTGACAGTTGTTTGCAAATGTCCCACAAAATCTGCAAAGGGTTCACTGGGACCTTGCTCCATTTTTATGAAGGCTTCCCCTTGATCTTTTTGTCTCGGGAGAGAACCCCAAGATTTTGTTGCAGCAGTGGCAATGTGTTCATAAGCTTTTGTGAGTTAATTAATCTGTTCTTAATTCTCTCCATACTGACCTGCACCTGCTAGTTAGTCAAAAGTGACTTTGCTTATTGCATCTAGCTTGAATCCTACATAATTCATGATGCTCCAAAAGCCACAACAAGTTTTGTCCAGGTTCTAAACATGTCCTTGCTATGGATTTCCAGTCACTGGGAATTAGGATTTCATAAGTCAAACTATCTAGTAACATCTTAACATAAGGCGATGTAGTCCCATAGAGTGCAACCTTTTTTCAAATCCTTAATTTTTTCCAGATCAAAAGGTGTGCATTTTCTCCTATTTTGACCTGAAAGGTGAAAGTCTTTAATCTCAGGGTAGACATTTATTTTTTAAATCAGATACATCCTGTCCTTCATTTTTTGCCTTGAACAGTGCTTTTTGAAATCTTCTCATATGCTGCTTAATAGGTGATTCTGTTTGTGTTATTGCCTCTCCCCCTCCTCCTTCTCCCTCCACCCATGAAGGGTTAATTGATGGAGGTAGGTCATTAGAGGGGAAATGCTCCTGTTGTGAAATGCCACACTCAGAATTGTACTTAACTCCATTCTTATCTGATTCTTCATCCTTTTCATCTAGTTTATGTGGCTCCTCCTCTTCCCTGCTCTTTCTTCTTTTTCCTTATTCTATAACTTACATAATTTCCTAAAGCCAGTTGTATTAAATTATATATATTAAGTATATTTTTGGAAATTGAGTTTGGATTGGAATTGTAGTATTTACCTAGTTACTCTCCTACTAATTTCCACTCATCTGGATTTAATTATTTTCCCTTAGAGAATCAAGGAGATGTGTTTTTAAAAGATCAATGATCTGCTCCCAAGTTATAATTAAACCTTGATTTTTTTTTTTATAAGTCTGGCAATGTTCTCCTACACATTTTCTTTGAAGAGGAAAAGCAGGCTGTTTTCTAAACATCTGCCCCATTTCAGTTGAAATTCTACTTTAGCTCTTTAACAAAGTTTCCTTGTTGTACTCACCCTAATTTCTGGGTCACAGATGAAGGTTCTTGGTCCCACGTTCAGGCACCAAAATGTAATGTTCTTCTCTAAATTATAATGTTCTCTGGGTTTCTGGGGGAGCTTCTGGAGGAGCCTTAGTTTCAGTTCAGTTCAATAATCACCTCAAATTCAGCCAGGAGTTAAAATCCAAATCCTATATTGTTTCCTTTCAATTCTTGGCCTGGTTAGCTTTAATAGAGGCCTATTACTCTCCTTGGTTCCAAGAGCTCTCTCCAAATGTTTTCAAATCCAAAGGTTTGCCCTTCAGCCTCCAACCAGCACAAAGGTGGAAAATGGAATGAATCTGACTTCACCTTCAAGAGAGTGGGCTTGTGGCCTTCTGTGTCTGGCCCTTAGAGCTTCTTGCTTATAATTCTGCCGGATTTGTAAATCTCCACTTGTGAATCTCCTCAACTGAATCCTGATTTGTGAATCTCCTGAAGTGCATCCTGGTTGAGGCTCCTAGCTTATATATGCTCTCTTAAAAGTGTGAACTCTAATAAGTACTAAGTATATCTAGAGAACTGTTAATCACCCTGCTAAACAACCTATTGTCTCTATTAATTCCACTGACTTAGCAACTTGTTTCAAGTTCTGGCTTATAAAAGGCATCCATTCAGTTTCCAGTTTGTAGCCACTACAAAAAGGGCTGACACAAATATTTTTGTACATGTGGGTCCCTTTTCCTTCTTTAAAGTATCTTTGGGATATAAGCCTAGTAGAAACACTGTTGGGTCAAAGGGTATGTAGAGTTTGATAACTTTTTGAGCATAGTTCCAAATTGCTCTCCAGAATGTTGTTGCATCAACAATGTATCAGTATCCTAGTTTTCCCACATCCCCTCCAACATTTGTCATTATCTTTTCTTGTCATCTTAGCCAATCTGATAGGGGTATAGTGGTATCTCAGAGTTTTTTTTAATTTGCATTTCTCTGATCAGTACTGATTTGTAGGAATATTCTTAAGCTTTCATTAAATTTTCTAAAGTTTCTTGGGAAATTAATACAATCAATTGCCTTTAGAGGAGGGAGGGAAGAAGCCACAGTTTACATCAAGAGGGAAACAAAGAATTAGGTCATAAGCTGGGCATCCATTTTTAACAGAGTTTCTACTTTTCTATTTTGGTAGCTAAAAGCATCTTTCTTTCATAACATGCCTTTGACCTTCAGAGAAAACATATCTTCAACTCTTTCATAGAGTTGGGAGGGGGGGGAATCTTATTTTCCTGAAAACTTGATGGTGCTGTTTCATGCTTTGTTTTATAAGAGCATCATAAATCCTGGTTGATGCTAAAGGTCCCCTGAGACAAAGAAAGCCTTCATCTCTTTACCATGCCTTCTCAAAATCACTCTTGTTTAATGTTGTTGCCTATACTTAGAACTCAAGTTCTGGGAATCAGGCCTCCCTGCTTATTAGGGCAAAACTAACACAACCAAGGCCATTTTGTAGATTTTCTAGGTTTTGATAGCTTTTGTCATAATTTGTCATTTTTCATAACTTTTTATCATAATTGTAAATGTTTCTATGGATTCAGTGTTACAATGAACATATATAGGTACAGAAGCACACACACACACACACACATATATATATATATACATGCATAAATATATACATGTGGATAAGATTTTATTATATGTTATGTAGAATATGTGTTATACATCAATAAAACATGTTGCATATAAGCATATAATACGATCTAATGAGTAAATTGACATTAAGATATTGGCACTTTTCCACTAGTGAATTAGTCATAAATTTTGACTACAAAGAATTGCATTTCTCCAAATTTATTTTGAGAATTGATGTTTGTCTTTTTAGATTTTTAAAAGATAAATTTATTTATTATTAGTTTAATTATTTTGTATAATGTATATATATATATATATATATATATATATATATATATATATATATATATATATATATATATATATGGCTCTTTAAGGTTTACAAAAATCTTTACATATGTTAGATTATTTAGCACTGAGGTGGTTATTATTATCCTCATTTTATTAATAAGGAAAGTGAGACGGAGAGGTTACCTCACTTGCATGGGTACCAGAGAATCATGGAATTTGAGAGTTGGAATGGATCTCGGAGTACATTTAGTTCAACCCCAAAATGGATCACATTGCGGTTAAGTGCCTGAGGTGGGATTCAAACTAGGGTTTTCCTAATTCTAAGTTCAAAACTCTATCCATCTGTTAAAATATAAGTATCTTGAGGGCAAGGACTATTTTAGTCTTTAAGTCATTGGAGATGGAGAAACCCACATAGGACAAGCCCTTTACAAGGGGATCAAAAAAAAAGCAATATGAACTATGCCCAAATGGGTATCCAAATGTGCATATATTTTGATCCAGCAGTTTTTCTTTTTTTTTTTTTTTTTTAATTTTTTTTTATTATATATATATATATATATTTTATAATATTATCCCTTGTATTCATTTTTCCAAATTACCCCCCCTCCCTTATTCCCTCCCCCCGACGACAGGCAATACCATACATTTTACATGTGTTACAATATAGTCTAAGTACAATACATGTGTGTGAATATCATTTTCTTGTTGCACAATAAACATTAGAATCCGAAGGTATATGCAACCTGGGCAGACAGATATTAGTGCTAACAATTTACATTCCCCTCCCAGTGTTTCTTCTCTGGGTGTATCTACCTCTGTCCATCATTGATCAACTGGAAGTGAGTTGGATCTTCTTTATGTTGAAGATTTCCACTTCCATCAGAATACATCCTCATACAGTATCGTTGTTGAAGTATACAGTGATCTTCTGGTTCTGCTCATTTCACTCAGCATCAGTTGATTTAAGTCTCTCCAACCCTCTCTGTATTCCTCCTGCTGGTCATTTCTTACCGAGCAATAATATTCCATAACTTTCATATACCACAATTTACCCAACCATTCTCCAACTGATGGACATCCATTCATCTTCCAGTTTCTAGCTACAACAAAAAGAGCTGCCACAAACATTTTGGCACATATATGTCTCTTTCCGCTCTTTAGTATTTCTTTGGGATATAATCCCAGTAGTAGCGCTGCTGGGTCAAAGGGTATGCACAGTTTGATAACTTTTTGGGCATAATTCCAGATTGCTCTCCAGAATGGCTGGATTCTTTCACAACTCCACCAGCAATGTATTAGTGTCCCAATTTCCCCACATCCCCTCCAACATTTGTCATTATTTGTTCCTGTCATCTTAGCCAATCTGACAGGTGTGTAGTGGTATCTCAGAGTGGTCTTAATTTGCATTTCTCTGATCAGTAGTGATTTGGAACACTCTTTCATGTGAGTGGATATAGTTTCAATTTCTTCCTCTGAGAATTGTCTGTTCATATCCTTTGACCATTTATCAATTGGAGAATGGTTTGGTTTCTTATAAATTATGGTCAGTTCTCTATATATTTTGGAAATGAGACCTTTGTCAGAACCTTTGTTTTTAAAAATATTTTCCCAATTTGTTACTTCCCTTCTAATCTTGTTTGCATTAGTATTATTTGTACAGAAACTTTTTAGTTTGATGTAATCAAAATCTTCTATTTTGTGATCAATAATGATCTCTAGTTCTCCTCTGGTCATAAATTCCTTCCTCCTCCACAAGTCTGAGAGGTAGATTATCCTCTGTTCCTCTAATCTATTTATTATCTCCCTCTTTATGCCTAAATCATGGACCCATTTTGATCTTATCTTGGTATATGGTGTTAAGTGTGGATCCATATCTAATTTCTGCCATACTAATTTCCAGTTTTCCCAACAGTTTTTTCCGAATAATGAATTTTTATCCCTAATGTTGGAATCTTTGGGTTTGTCAAAGATTAGATTGCTATAGATGTACCCTTTTTTGTCCTTTGTATCTAATCTGTTCCACTGATCTACCGGTCTATTTCTTAGCCAATACCAAATGGTTTTGGTGACTGCTGCTATATAATATAGCTTTAGATCAGGTACACTTAGACCACCTTCCTCTGAGTTTTTTTTCATTAGTTCCCTTGCAATTCTTGACCTTTTATTCTTCCATATGAATTTTTTTGTTATTTTTTCTAGGTCATTAAAATAGTTTCTTGGGAGTCTGATTGGTATAGCACTAAATAAATAGATTAGTTTGGGGAGTATTGTCATCTTTATTATATTCGCTCGGCCTATCCAAGAGCACTGAATGTCTTTCCAATTATTTAAATCTGATTTTATTTTTGTGGCAAGTGTTTTGTAATTTTTCTCATATAATTCCTGACTTTTCTTTGGTAGATGGATTCCCAAATATTTTATACTCTCAACATTTGTTTGGAATGGAATTTCTCTTTGTATCTCTTGATGTTGCATTTTGTTAGTGATATATAAAAATGCCGAGGATTTATGTGGATTTATTTTGTATCCTGCCACTTTGCTGAAATTTTGAATTATTTCTAGTAGCTTTTTAGCAGAGTCTTTGGGGTTCTCTAAGTATACCATCATGTCATCTGCAAAAAGTGATAGTTTAATTTCCTCATTTCCTACTCTAATTCCTTGAATCTCTTTCTCTGCTCTTATTGCCGAGGCTAGCGTTTCTAGTACTATATTGAATAGTAATGGTGATAGTGGGCAACCTTGTTTCACTCCTGATCTTACTGGGAAAGGTTGCAGTTTATTTCTATTGCATATTATGCTTACTGACGGTCTTAAATATATACTCCTGATTATTCTAAGGAATAATCCGTTTATTCCTATACTCTCAAGAGTTTTTAGTAGGAATGGATGTTGGATTTTGTCAAATGCTTTTTCTGCATCTATTGAGATGATCATATGGTTCTTATTAATTTGATTATTAATATGGTCAATTATATTAATAGTTTTCCTAATATTAAACCAGCCCTGCATTCCTGGAATAAATCCTACTTGATCATAGTGTATTATCTTGGAGATGATTTTCTGAAGTCTTTTTGCTAATATCTTATTTAAGATTTTAGCATCAATATTCATTAAGGAGATTGGTCTATAATTTTCTTTCTCAGTTTTCGATCTACCAGGTTTAGGTATCAGTACCATGTCTGTGTCATAAAAGGAATTTGGTAGGACTCCTTCATCCCCTATTTTTTCAAATAATTTATATAACATTGGGGCTAATTGTTCTTTAAATGTTTGGTAGAATTCACATGTGAATCCATCTGGCCCTGGGGATTTTTTCCTGGGGAGTTGATTAATAGCTTGTTCTATTTCTTTTTCTGAAATGGGACTATTTAAGCAATTTATCTCCTCCTCTGTTAATCTAGGGAGCCTATATTTTTGGAGGAAGTCATCCATTTCACTTAAGTTATCAAATTTATTGGCATAAAGTTGGGCAAAGTAACTCCTTATTATTTCTCTAATTTCCTCTTCATTGGTGGAAAGATCCCCCTTTTCATTTGTAAGACTATCAATTTGATTTTCCTCTTTCTTTTTTTTGATCAAATTTACCAAAGGTTTATCTATTTTATTGGCTTTTTCATAAAACCAACTCTTGGTTTTATTTATTAATTCAATAGTTTTTTTACTTTCAATTTTATTGATTTCTCCTTTTAATTTTTGTATTTCGAGTTTAATTTTTGGTTGGGGGTTTATAATTTGGTCTTTTTCTAGCCTTTTAAGTTGTAAGCCCAATTCGTTAATCTTCTCTTTCTCAATTTTCTTCAAATAAGCCTCTAAAGATATAAAATTTCCCCTTATTACCGCTTTAGCTGCATCCCAAAGATTTTGATATGATGTCTCATCATTATCATTATCTTGGGTGAAATTGTTAATTGTTTCTATAATTTGCTCTTTCACCCAGTCATTCTTTAAGATGAGATTATTCAGTTTCCAATTACTTTTTGGTCTATTTACCCCTAACTTTTTACTGAATGTAGCTTTTATTGCATTGTGATCTGAGAAGAAGGCATTTATTATTTCTGCCTTCCTACATTTAATTTTGAGATCTTTATGTCCTAGTATATGGTCAATTTTTGTATAGGATCCATGAACTGCTGAGAAGAAAGTATATTCCTTCCTATTGCCATTCAGTTTTCTCCAAAGGTCTATCATACCTAGTTTTTCTAATGTTCTATTTACTTTTTAAATTTCTTTCTTGTTTGTTTTGTGGTTTGATTTGTCTAAATCTGAGAGTGCAAGGTTGAGATCTCCCACTATTATAGTTTTACTGTCTATTTCTTCTTGCAGTTCTCTTAACTTTTCCTTTAGAAAGTTAGATGCTATACCACTTGGTGCATATATGTTTAGTATTGATATGGCTTCATTATTTATGCTACCTTTCAGCAGGATATAGTTTCCTTCCTTATCTTTTTTAAGGAGATCTACTTCTGCTTTTGCTTGATCTGAGATAAGGATAGCTACCCCTGCTTTTTTGGCTTTACCTGAAGCATAATAGGCTCTGTTCCAACCTTTTACCTTTACTCTGTATGTATCTCCCTGCTTTAAGTGTGTTTCCTGTAGGCAACATATTGTAGGGTTCTGCTTTTTGATCCAATCTACTATCCGTCTCCGTTTGATGGGATCGTTCATCCCATTTACATTTACAGTTAAAATTACTAATTCTGTATTTCCTGCCATCGTATTATCCCCAGATTATGCTTTTTTCCCTTGACCCCCCTGATCCCCCTCCCCGATATTTAATTTACAGACCCCCCTTGTGACGCGCAACCCTCCCTCTTTTTTTTTTTTTTTTTTTTTTTTTTTTTAGGATCCCTCCCCCCTCCCTCCAAGTCCCTTCACTTATTCCCCTTTACCTTTTCCCTTTTCCTCTCCCCCCTTTTAATGAGGTGAGAGAAAATTCTCTGAAAAACAAATATGTTAATTATTTACTCTTTGAGCCTCTTCTGATGAGAGTAAGATTCACACAATGATTCTCCCCCTCACTAAGTTCCCTCAGATATGGTGTATTTTCTATGTCTCTTCCTGGGATGTAGTTTCCCTCTTTTTATCACTCCTTCCCCTTTTTCTGAACCGACCTCCTTCCCTTTACTACACCCCCCTTTTTTTCTTTTATATCAGTAAAATCAAATTATCCTTGAGTATTTTTTATATACCCACAACAGAGTTACAGTTCTCAAGGGTTCTGTGTACCTTTTTCTGTTTCTCTTCAGTCTTGTGGATGTAGATCAAATTTTTTGTTTAAGTCTGGTTTTTTTCTTAGAAACATATAGAATTCCTCTGTTTCATTGAATGACCATCTTCTTCCATGGAAAAAGATGCTAAACTTAGCTGGGTAGTTCATTCTTGGTTGCAGTCCTTGATCTTTTGCCTTACGGAATATCAGGTTCCAGGCCCTTCTATCTTTTAATGTGGAGGCAGCCAGATCTTGGGTGACCCTTATTGTGGCACCTTGGTATTTAAATTGTTTTTTTCTAGCTGCTTGCAGGATTTTCTCCTTTGTGTGGTAATTCTGCAGCTTAGCCACAATATTCCGTGGTGTTCTTTTTTTAGGGTCTATTTCAGAAGGAGTTCGATGAATTCTTTCCACATCTACTTTCCCTTCTGTTTCTATTATCTCTGGACAGTTCTCTTTGATAATTTCCTGTAAAATAGAATCTAGGCTCTTTTTTTGGTCATAGTTTTCTGGAAGTCCAATAATCCGCAGATTATCTCTCCTAGATCTATTTTCCAGGTCTATAGATTTTCCCAGTAAGTATTTGACGTTGTTCTCCAGCTTCTCATTTTTTTTGTTTTGTTTGACTGATTCTTGGGTTCTCTGTGAATCATTCATTTCTATTTGTTCCATCCTGACTTTTAAGGAGTTATTTTCTTCTTTCACAGTTTTTAGTTCTTTTTGTAAATGCCCAATTTCGTTTTTAAATGAATTATTTTGCTCTATTGAATTTTTTTCCATTTCCCTAAATTTTTTTTTTTGAGAATTATTTTCTTTTTCCAATTCAGAAATTCTATTTTCTTGAGACTTTTTTATCTTTTCCAATTCAGAAATCCTACTTTCCTGTGTTTTTTTAACCTTTTCTAATTCACTAATTTTGTTTCCCTGCATCTCCTGTGAATTCTTTATTTTTTCCAACTCCAATTTCAGGACGTTGTTATTCTCTATCATAACTTCCCTTTCCTTGCCCCATTTTTCTTCAATCTCCCTCAATTTCTTAAGAGCTTCTTCTAGGAGAGAGTTATGTGATGGGGGGCAGGAATCGTTCCCCTTTAGGTTGTTATCTTCTGAATCTTTGCTGTTAACTTCCTCGGGGTTGGATACCCGCTCTTTCTCTGTATAGAAGGAATCTATAGTTTTTCTAGCTTTTTTGCTCATACTTAAAAAATGTTTTGGGGTCTGTCCCTGGGGTAGGAAATTATTTACTTCTTTACCAGCTTCCTCCCAGACCGGATGGATGCAGCGGCCCCTGCGCCCGAGCTAAGATAGAGCTCTGGGAGAGAGTTCCCCACCCCCTCCCTGGAAGTGCCTCAGAGGTGATTAGCACTGCTGTGCTTTGAGGGCGTAGAATAGTGAAGACAGCAAGAAGCTCAGCCTATGTGTCCGGGTGGGGAGTGGATGTCTGCAGCAGGTGACGTGAGAAGCCCCTGCGCTCAAACTGGAAGTGTCTGCCAGAAACCGCGGTCCCTAGTTCAAAGGTTCCGCTTCTCTGGGACTTCCTGGAGCTGAGTTCCACTCCCTCCAGCTAAGCTAGGCGTGTGTGTTGCCTTGGGCCGTATCCACCCACTTGTCAGTCTCTTAACTATTCTCAGGAGGTAGCTGAGGCCACTCCCCCTGGTGCCGAGTCTGCCCCAGGGTGTGCGGGGGGGGGGGGGGGGGGGGGGGGGGGGGGGGAAATCTAATCTGAGTTTTAAAATATTTTGGCTTTCTCTTCTGAACTGCTAAATAATTAGCAGAGAAGAGCTAACAGCCTGTGCCAGATTCCTTTACCTCAGTGGCTTCTCTGATCCCAGAGCCCTTCCCAGCGCAATGGGCGCAGTGTGCCCCTACCCCACCGTCTGTGCTGGTCTTTCTTATTCCTCCCCTGAGAACTGACCTTTCCTGTTGAAACTCCAGATTCTCTTCAGCTGGTAAGTCGTGCTTCCAGTCCTTGTGGTATCTATCAGTCCTGAGCTAATTTTGAGACTTAATTTATCTAATTGGTTGTGAGGGAGGTGAGGACGTTCACTGAGTAGTGTGTTTCTTCTCCGCCATCTTGGCTCCGCCCCCAGCAGTTTTTCTATATATCCCAGAGATCTTAAAGGAAGAAAAAAGAACCCACATGTGCAAAAATGTTTGTGGCAGCACTTTTTTTAGTGGCAAGAAACTTGAAACTGAGAGGATGTCCATGAGTTGGAGAATGGCTGAATAAGTTATGGTATGTGAATATTATGGAATATTATTGTCCTATAAGAAATTATCAGCAGAATGATTTCAGAGAGTCTTGCAGAGACATACATGAACTGATACTAAGTGGAATGAGCAGAACTAGGAGATCATTGTACATGGCAACGACTAGATTATATGATGATCAATTCTGATAGACATGGCTTTTTTTTTTTTTTTTCCTTCTTTCTGAGGCTGGGGTTAAGTGACTTGCCCAGGGTCACACAGCTAGGAAGTGTTAAGTGTCTGAAAGTAGATTTGAACTTGGGTCCTCCTGAATTCAAGGCTGGTGCTCTATCCACTGCCCCACCTAGCTGCCCCGACATGGCTCTTTTCAACAATGAGATGATTCAGGCCAGTTCCAATGATCTTGTGATGAAGATCTATTCCCTGAGAGAGGACTGTAGGAACTTGAGTGTGGGTCACAATATAGCATTTTCATTCTTATTGTTGTTGTTTGCTTGTATTTTATTTTCTTTTTCATTTTTCTTTTCTTTTCAATTTGATTTTTCTTATGCAGCAAGAAAATTGTATAAATATGTATGCATATATTAGATTTAACATATATTACTACCATGTTTAACACATATTGGATTAATTGCCATCTAAGGGAGAGGGTGAGGGGAAAGGAAGGAAAATTATAACACAAAATTTTGCAAGGGTTAATGTTGAAAAATTATCCATGCATATATTTTGAAAATAAAAAGCTTTCATAATAATTTTTAAAAAATCATCAACCTGTAGTTTCCAATCCTGAGGTCATCTACCTTGATTGAATCCTTTCTTTGCTTCCTTTTGCTTTTTACCCATTTCACATTTTCTGTGGAAAGAATCCCCGTATAAGAAAAATTTTAGTTAGCATTCTTGCCAATTTCTAGCTCCTTTTTTCAGTATCTTCCCTTTCATAACCAAAAAATTCATGAAGGAAGAGAAATATTCCAGAAAAAAAAAACAAAAGGATGAAAATATGGCATTCCATACATCCTATATTGCACTGGGCTTAGAGTATTCTCATCATTATATGTTACTTACTAATTTAATGCTTTTCCCTGTGCATAAATGGAGGGTTAACTGAAGAAACCACAATTTTCTTGGATAAAACAATTATATGAATAAATGTGAATGAGTAACTGGTGGAATATATTGGAGGCTCTTGGTCATTCTGTTTCCTAGTGATTAGATTCATTTGCACATGAAGATTGGTTTTCTTATGCTTTTCATTTTAGAAATATCTAAGCACAATTTCAAAATTAAATGAAAAATGAACTTTGTACTCAATCAAAATTCAAATTATTTCCTAATTTATACCTGGATCATAATTTCCCCCAATAGCTATCTAATAAACAAGACTGAACAGTTGTACTTTATAGCAAATTCTAAAGGTCAACAATCTTAAACTATGTGTAGCATAAACTAATTTTAATGCCAGTTCTTTCACCAAAATCCCTGAATACCATACCTTTTTTTTCTGTGTATTTTTTTATTGAGAATAATTGAATTGGTACTTTTTCCATTTATGTGCAGCCAGGTTGCACAGTGAACAGAGTGCTAGACCTGGATTCTTGGATCCTCTTCCTGAATTCAAATCTGATTTTAGAAACTTACTAGCTATGTGAATGGGCAATTCACTTTACTCAATTTGCCTCCATTTCCTCATTTATAATATGAGCTGGTGAAGGAAATGGCAAAGCACTCCAGTATCTTTGCCAAGAAAACTCCAAATGGGGTAATGAAAAGTCAGGCATGATGCAAGAACACAGTTTAGTTTTCCTTTTACATTACAATTATTTCTGAATACAATTACATTTCTCCAATCCTGCCCAATGAAGTAGAATCTTGTAAAGAAGAAAAATGTTTTCATACCAAACAATACAGATATTGTGTGCATCTTTCAATGTATACAGCATTTGACATAGTCCCTTACCTTTTTACATAGGAGAGAAATATAGAAGGAGTGCTCTCTGAGGCAGATTAATATCAAACTGCCAACCAACAAGCATTTATTATGCACTTTCTATATACCTGGAAATATGCTAAATGCTTGGAATACAAAGAAACAAAAAATTATTTTTTATATAACTAGAAAAATTGGCAAAATTCATCTGGAAGAACAAAAGGTCAAGAATATTGAGGGAAATAATCAAACAAAAAATGTTGGCTTAGCAATACCAAACCTAAAACTTTATTATAAAGCAGCAGTCAACAAAACCATTTGGTATTGGCTAAGAAATGGAATGGTGGATTAATGAAATAGATTAGACACACAAGACACAATAATCAAGGGCTATAGTGATCTAGTATTTGACAAACCCCAAAACTCCAGTTTCTGGAATAAGAACTCAGTATTTGGAAAAAACTTTCTGGGAAAATTGGAAAATAATGTTTCAGAAACTAGCCACAGACCTGCATCTCACTTCCCATATCAAAATAAGTTCAAGATTCGGGCATAAAGGATGATAGGATACCATAAACAGATCTTTGAAAAAGGGAGAAATTTTTGACCAAAGAAGAGCTAAAGAACATTATGAAAGGCAAAATGGACAATTTTGATTACATTAAATTCAAAGGGTTTTGCACAAACAAAGCCAACAGAAACAAGATTAAAAGGGAAGTACAAAGCTGGGGAATTTTTTTTTTTAAATACCCAGTGCTTCCGATAAAGTTCTCATTTCTAAAATATATAAAGAACAGTGTTGAATGTATAAGAATACAAGTTTTTCCCCAAATGATAATGGTCAAAGAATATGAATAGACAATTTTCAGATGACAAAATTAAAACCAACTATTAGTCATATTAAAAAATGTTCTAGCATAGCTTTCCAAATTTTCCCCTCCTTCCCTCCACCCCCTTCCCTAGATGGCAAGCAATCCACTACATGTTATATATGTTAAATCCAATATATGTAAACATATTCATGCAATTATCTTGCTACAAGAGAAAAATCAGATCAAAAAGGAAAGAAAATGAATAAGAAAACAAAAAGCAAGCAAAAAAGAGTGAGAATGTTATGTTGTGATCCACACTCAGTTTCCATAGTCCTTTCTCTGGTGTTGATGGCTCTTTTTATTAAAAGATCATTAGAACTGGCCTTAATCATCTCATTGTTAGAAAGAGTCATGAATATATTTTTGTATAATATTGCTGTTGTCATGTACAATGATCTGCTTATTTCACTTACCATCAGTTCATGTAAGTCTCTCCAAGCTTTTCTAAAATCATCCTGATCATTTCTTATACAACAATAATATTCCATAACTGTCATATACCATAATTTATTCAGCCATTTTCCAACTGATTGGATGATTGCTCTCCAGAATGGCTAGATCCATTCACAATTCCACCAACAATGTTCTAAATCAGTATTGATAAGAGAAGTGCAAATTAAAGCAACTCTCAGATTGGCTAAAATGATGGGAAAAGACAGTGACAAATGTTGGAAGGAATGTGGGAAAACCAGCACACTAATGCGTTTTTGGTGGAGTTGTAAAATGATCCAACCATTCTGGAAAGCAATTTAGAACTATGCTCAAAGGGCTATCAAACTGTGCATACCCTTTGATCCAACATGTTTTTACTGGACTTGTATCCTAAAGAAATCTTAAAGGAAGGAAAGGAATGCACATATGCAAAACTGTTTGCATCAGTCCTTTTTGTAGAAATTGGAAACTGAGTAGATACCCATCAATTGGCAATGGCTAAATAAGCTGTAGAATATAAATGGAATATTATTCTGCAATAAATGATGAACAAGCTGATTTTACAAAGCCTTGGAAAGATTTACATGAACTGATGCTAAGTGAAACAAGCAGAAGCAGGAATATATTGTACACAATGACAGCAAGAATGTGCCGTGATCAACTATGAAAGGTTTGGTTCTCAGTGGTTCAATGATCCAAAGCAATCCCAATAGGCTTTGGACAAAAAATGCCATTTGCATTCAGAAAAATAACTATGGAGATAGAAGATAAATCAACACATGCTACATTCACTTCTTTTTTCTGTTTTTTTTTCCTCTCTCATAGTTTTTCTCTTTTATTCTTATTTTTCTCTCCCAACATTATTCATAAAGCAAATTAAAAATATATTAATTACAAAAAATAGCTCATATCATGTATATCAGTTGTTCTCTTCCTCTGATGGATAATGTAAGTCTTGAAAAATGAGTACAGTTATCCCTTCCACATCATGAGGGTTAGAGACAAATGCCCCCTGTCATTTGTAAAATCTGCCTAAAATCTTTTGGTCCTCCCTTTATATCATAGAAATCAAAATTATTATGGTATTAAAAGATAAAATATGTTGATACTATATAAAACTATACATGTTTTTTATGCATGTAAACTTGTTCTGTGTCATCTTCTGGCTGTTGTGACTTATAAATAGCTTCTGCATATACCCCACACCCCCCAAAATAAAATAAGTCCCATTTGATTTCTTCTGCTGACCCATGATATAACAAAACTGTGATGGGGAGAGTCATGATGTGAAAAGAATAACTGCAAAAGAACATGTTTCTAAGACTAAGAACATTTTGTACAATGAAAAAAGAATTGGATTTGAAATAATAAACCCGAGATTCAAATCTTGACTTTCCCAACTTCTTTTACTTTGAAAGTTCCATTTAACCAATTTTGGATCTCAGTTTCTTTTGTAAAATGAGACGGTTAAAACTGAGGCTTCTCCTATTGATCCTAACTTAAAAAATATAATCCTAGAATTCTAATCTGAATCAGCATGTTGGTATCAATTTTGAATGTATTTGTGCTTGTTATGAGAAAATCCTATTGTATCTTGCCCTGCACAGAGCAGGTCTGTAGTGCTACGTTTAGTTTGCAGATAATATTAACATGCTATGGTATTTCCAAAGGAGAGTCACCAAGATATTGCAAATGATTGTGGGATCACTGAATCTAGAAAAGATCTCAGAGTTTATCTAGTCCAATCTCTTTATTTTGGAATTAGGGAATTAGAAGCCCAGAGTGATTTGTTTCAATATCACATAGCTAGAAAGCTTTAGAAGGAGAATTTGAACTCATGGATTCTGACTCCAGAGCAACAGTCTTGACTGATTTCTTAAATATTAGTGAAGGAATTAATTTTCTTCCTTTGCCTAGAATTTATCAAGTTTTGAAAACTGCAAATTGATTTCAAAGGGTTTCCAGAAATTAGAGAAATTCCCAAGAGAAATAAGATGGCTACCAATACTAAAGGAAATTGAATGAAGGAAGTCTTAGAATTGGAAAGCAAAATAAGTTTTCAACTAATAAACTGTTAGTTTACTTGTACAAAGACTGTTTTCATGGTGGTCATATTTCCCTATGCATTTTAGTGCTCAATTTTTCCAAATAGTGGCCACTTAATACCTTACTTATTGAAAGTTTCTCACTCAGTCCATTGAGTATTCTCCCCTTTTCTTTAATAATGGAAGATAATAAAGAAAAATTACGTTTCATATAAATTCATTTTAAATCAATAAGAATACACTAACTTTAAAATTCTATTTATAACTGGGTATTTGTGTGTGTGTGCACTTACTAAGCTTATAAAATATATATTTATTTTATATTTATATTAATTATAAAAATTTATTTTAAAATTCTACTATAACAAGTTCTAAAAGAATAGGTATTGGAAATCTGAAATTGACTATTTATAGCAAAAACAGAATGCTTTTCATATAATTCACTTCAAGTTTTCTTTAAATTTCTACCAGATACAAGTTAATGTGCAAGAGTGAACAAGGACAAAAATTATACAGTCCTTACATTCAAGGAGTTTACATTTTACTAGGGGATAAAGTATGTAATTAGGAAGTGAATTTCAGATATTGAGGAAGAAGAGCTCTAAAATTGGTAACAACAGGAAAGTTTCTTGTAGAAAGTAGCTATGTATGTAATTGTATGTATTATAATGTTGACTGATAGTAACAATTATCCCTTCCACATCATGACTTTCCCTATCAGTTTCTTTATATCATGAATAAGCAGAAGAAATTAAATGGGAATTTTTTTTTGGGGGGGGGGGAGGAGAGGGTAAGGGTTGCAGAAGCTGTTTACAAATCACAACAAGATGACACAGAACAAATTTAGAAACTTAGAAATGAATAAAATACATGTATAGTATTGTATAATATCAATTTTTCCTTGAAAAATAATCACATCTAAAGGTTATTTGTTTGTTGGTCAGTTGTTTTTCATTTGTGTCCAACTGTTTGTGACCTGTTTGGGATTTTCTTGGCAAAGATACCAGAGCAGTTTTTCACTTCCTTTACAGCTCATTTTACAGATAAGGAAATTGAGGCAAACATGATTAAGTGACTTCTCCAGGGTTACAAAGTTAGTAAATGTATATGGTCAGATTGAACTCAGGAAGATGAGTTTTCCTGATTCTAGACCTGTCATTCTATCCATTGAACCACCAGGCTGTCCTATCTAAAGGTACCATTAGGCAAAATTCTTTCAAGTATCTTTTGTAATAATCTTTAGTTTTGATAGCACATGAAAAAATCTACTTAATGAATGTACGTGAATCCTCTTACTTGGATAGGTTAAGCCATTTGAATCTAAGATTAGGAATTATATCTTCCAATTCAAATAACTTAATAGAACAATTAATTATACAAATTAATATTTAAATTTACTTAGATTCCAATCTCTCTGACCAAGTCATGATGGATATTATATGAGCTGCTCTCCTTAATGAAATAGCCTAGATTCCTAACTCATAGTATAGAGTAAGTTGGAAGATCTGAAAAGACTTTCAATAGAATACTAGACTTGGAATCAGTAAAATCTAGGTTCAAATTCTATTTCAGATATATTCTTGCATAACCTGAACAATTCATTTCTTATCTAAAACATAAGAGAATTGGATGTGATGACATCTGAAGGCCTTCTCACATCATAAGTCTATGACTTTGTAATCTATGATTTTAAATAGTAAAAATTTTTAAAAATACCAATGATGGTGCTATTTCTACTCTCTAAACTCTAAACTCTTTCAAACTTCATAGAGTCCAGAAGACTTCTTGATAGGATTCACTGATGTAGCATAAGATAAAGTTAAATAATAGCATATGTGAAAGATTGTTATAATTTCTAGCTCTGCAGAACAGCTGTTTTTCCATTCCTTAAAAGGAAAAAAGCAAAACAACAACTACAAAAAGCTATCTATCTTGGTTGGACAGAAAATGGATGAGTTTACTTTTTCTCCAAGTATTTCCAAATATTGAAACACCTGTCAAAGAACAGATATTAGGGAAAGCCAGAGATGAGTCAAGGGCCTAATAAAGAATAATACTTTTAAGAAATCCCACAAATTAGCTAAGCAATTTAAATGTGCTACCTTTCAGTCATGGCATTCAGCCGCTCTGGCATATAAAACATAACAAAATGTTCAGAGATGAAAATGAATATATATATATAAAATTTTAAAATGACAGTATTTAAATCCTGGACAAGATAATATTACTTTTCATTTGGCAAGGTGGTAAGTGTATAGTCCAAAATCATTCTTGTTTTCACCCTTTCCTCCTAAGAAAAGCTGGAGAGAGGACTAATAGAATTTTCATGAATTTCATTTGCAAATCCAACCTTGAAGCTCCCCTCCTCCTCCCCACCTTGAAATTTATTTATAGCTTTTTCTACTTGAAAAGATTATAGTTAACTCAAATAATATGAAGCTTTAACTTTAATTATCATATAATACTCACTCTCTTCTCCCAAAGGACTTTTAAAAAATCATATATTGGTCTGTCCATGGACCTTAATCTCTTCTCCAATACTTCTAATTGGTAATCTCATCAGCTCCCATTCCAATCTCCAACAGCTTCTATTCTGAAGATTCTCAAATTGACTTATTCTGCCTGAAACTCTCAGCTAATATCCAATCTTGGATCTTAGATTGGATGACAAATAGACATCTTCCTTCCTTTCAATATTTCAGTCCCCAAATCCAATCTACAGCCATGCTTATCAGTTTCACTCTTTTGTCATCCTTAAATATACTTTCTTCTCCTGACACTCTAGTGCAGGCTTTCGTCACTTCATGCCTATATTATTGGAATAGTCTACTGGTGAGTCTGCCTGCCCTCTTCCCACTACAATAGTGTTCTCTGGTTCAGTTTCCTGGAGGTCTCTGGGAGGTACCTTCCTTTCAATTCAGTAATCACCACAAGTACAGCCAGGTATTAAAGTCCAAATCCTTTATTATCTCTTTCAAAATCTTGTCTCCTTTCCTAGGGCCCAGTAAGCTTTCTTCTCTCCTTGGTTCCGAGAGCTTGAGCTCTAGCCTGTCTTCTCTGCCCTCTGAATCTCTCTGAATCTCTCTGAATACAAAGGTTGTGCTTCAGCCTCCAGCTACCACAAAGGTGGACAATGGAATGCATGTCTCAGGCTCTGAGAGCTTCTAGTGTTCCCCTAGCTTCCCCTTTGTGGCTCTCAGTCTCTGCTTATATGCTCCACACTGAGTATACACCAATCATTAGGAAACCATTATTTGTTATAGGATTAAATCAATGCTAAACTAGATTTAATCATTGTCTCCCCAATTCCACTTAGTACCTTGTTTCAAGTTCTGACCCATAACACTTCAGGATCAGGAATACAATGTAAAATCCTTTATGCTCTAGCCCCCAAAGTACATTTCCAGTCTGCTTCTTCAATCCAGTAATAGCAATCTCTTAGCTGTTTTAGTCCCTGGACATTTTCTCTGGCTGCCTCTGGCTCTCCCTCTTTAGCTTCTTTTAAGTCCCATCTAAAATCCGTCTTTCTATAAGAAGTCTTCTCTAATTCTTCTTAAATATATTACTTTTCCTCTGTTAATTATTTCCTATTCATTCTCAACATAACTTGCTTTGCCTACATGTATTTGCACATTGTTCCCTATGAGACTACATGAACTCTTTGAGGGCAAGGATTATTTTTTGCCTCTTTTCCCCCCCAGGATTTAGCACTGTGACTAGCACATAGTCAGTGCCTAATAAATGCTTATTATTCATTTTTGGAAATTGTGTATTAAAATGTAAATCATATATTTTACTTATTTTATTTATATTTAAATATACCCTGATGGGTATCTCACACTCATTATACCAGATTATTAGAGATATATGGCACCAATATCAGGAAATGAATTAATATCATTCTTTAGTATCAAAAAAGTAAATGCCAGGGTTTTTTTGTTTGTTTGTTTGTTTTTTAATATACATGTAACTATTGTCTTCTTTACTTGTGACACTCAGTAACAGTAAATTTCTATCAACTTATTTTTTTATTATTATATTAAAATAATCTATATCTTAGCATAGCTATAGATCAGATTTGAGTCCTGGAAAATATATTGATTTTTCTTTTCATTGTCCATGATCAATAGACTATTTCCGAACATAAATTTTAGGGGAAACAAAAACATGGCAATTTCAAGATAAATGTTCAGTACTAGGTAGAAATGAATTAATTTCTCATCAAACAAAAAGGAAGAAAGCACATTATGTGGTATTCAATTGAAAGAGGATACAATGTAAAGAGAGAGGAAAAAAGAATAATAAACCCAGTGGACTCCAGTAAATAGAAAGGGAAAACAATATTTGATAACTTATTTCATCTT
The DNA here is from genome assembly GCF_048593235.1 of Sminthopsis crassicaudata. Taxonomy (NCBI): domain Eukaryota; kingdom Metazoa; phylum Chordata; class Mammalia; order Dasyuromorphia; family Dasyuridae; genus Sminthopsis; species Sminthopsis crassicaudata. The sequence goes on from NC_133621.1 coordinate 234,543,681, forward strand.
TATCTACTTTAAAGTCATAGAAAATGCTAACTCTTCATTTTCTATTTATAAGAGCACTAATCATTCTGTTGAAGTTGGGAAGGGACCCCAAAAGGTTAGAGGTCACAGACTAATGTCACAGAAATGTCTCAAAAGAATTTTCAGGCTTGAACCCATCTCCAGGTCAAGGAGCAAAGTTCATGTAATTGTAATGACAATTTTAGCAATCTAAATTCAATTTAGCAAAGAAACAAAGCAAAGAGACACATTTATCTAGTTGTTCATGTTATTGATAGGCTAATTTTATGGTCTAAGGGTAGAACCAAGGAGTGGTCTCAAGAATTTGATTATCACTGACCAACTAAAACTAATGTTTGTAGGACTTTTCTAGGGCCAGAAGATTTGAAATCATTGACAGATTGTTAGAACAATAGTTTCAGGATCACTAATATATCTTCCCTAAAGTCTAAGGAAGAAATATTATTATTTTCCTAGGCCAGAGAACTTTTATAATCATTGACAGAATGATAGCATTCTTAGATCAGAGGGCCTCAGGATTGTAGATTCCAAAGCCACAAGATTTAGAATTACTGACTTATTGTTAGAACAGAAGCCCGCTAAGGTCAGGGGACTTCAAAATTTTGCTGTCTCCCCTAGAAGCTATATCATTTCCCCTCTCAAGCAGTTGCACCCAAAATTCATTTGGAACAAAGGGATGGAGATTTCACCTTCTGGAACTGCTTCAGGCTGATATGGATCATAAAGCTGTCCCAGCTAGTGGGGTCCAGATTGAGGAGAAGGAGACACACAATTTGAAGATGGATGGCAGGAGCATTCAGAGGGTGTAAGGATGCAGTTCCCACAAAACAAGAGAAGGGAATTGTAAGGGCCCTTTAAATGGGCGGCCACAGTGCAACAGGAGATTCAGTGGCCCAGAAGTAATCTCTGTGGATATGGGACTGCCCTGTGGGTGGGATCTTGGCCATATTGAGATAGCTTCATAATGGGTGACGGCTGGTTGGCTGTGTGTGTGACCTCACAGGCCCTTTATAAGCCCACTGCAGACAGCAGTTGCTCTCTTTAACCTGGAGCTCTTTAACCTGGTTCCCTAGCCTGGGGTAGCCAAGCCAAGCCAAGCTGATAGATAGCTGAGAGAGGTAAGAAGTTTGGTAGAGAACATGTGGATCTTCTGACTAGGTGTTCACTAGGGAACTAACAAGTCAAGGCATCAAGTCAGGGCATTATGTGAGTAGGTATAATAAAGGCTTTTAAGATTACACATGGCTGTTCTTGAGAGTGCTACCGGTTATTAAACTATAGATTCAAGAGATCGTGGCCAGAGACCTTTGAAGGCCTCAGAGGAGGTAAGCCCGGTAGAGTTGACACTGCAAAGGTCAGTGGTCAAAGATACTCTGTTGGGCTTAGGACAGACTAGTAATTGTGCATGTTACAAGAGGGGTGCTGGATGTCAGAATCAGTTTGGCAACAATATTCAGGTGAACAAATAGTTGGAAGTTCATAGCTTTCTGGAGGAAACAAATCTACCAATAGGAATGTTAGTTCTCAGGAGGCTATAAAGAAGCTTCAAGGAAGGTGGTAGAGAAGCATTATAAGTGAGTTTGATATAATAATTTTAGAATGGGTATCCTACAATTACTATGTGGGTAAAATATTCTTTTTGGCAAGAAAACAGGGGATAGTCAGCTTAAAACTATTCCCTTGGGGGAGGGGATTAGCTTGTACAAATGGGATGGCATCCAGGACATTTGGAAATGGGGCTTTTTTTTTTTTTTTTTTTTTTTTTTTTGTAACATTTGGAAATGGGGCTTTGCAAATAATGCATCAATACTCATCTACTTCATAAAGCATGGCTCTTTGTTTTAAAATTGACCTCTGAAAATAGTCTGGGAGTCATGAACCATTCTCAAAAGCATTTCTTTTCCACAAAGTCAATTTTTAGATGAACTAATAAACACAATTTTAACATAAGGCAAAATATTATATTTCTACAAATGGAAAACTGGTAGTCATTCCTGATATTTATCCCCAAACTTTCACCAACTGCTTTAAAAAAAGCTATTCTATTCAGTAAATATTTATTAAATGCCTATGGTAAGGAAAGAACTGTGCTGGGTACTTGGAAGGAAGAAAGGAAGATAATATGTTGTCTGTCTTCCAAGATCTTATAATCTGACAAGACAAATAAGATCAATGTGCAAATAAGCTTGGCAGAAAGCAAAATCCAATGTTGTATCTCTCAGTGAATGGAAGCTTTTTGAGAACAGGAACTAATTGTGATTTTAGATTGACTTTCTTCCCCATTGCTTAGCATAATTCTCTATGGAAAATAGTGTATTTGTAGGATTAAATGAAATAGGATAGTGAATGAAGTGAACTGTGAAAGATTTTACAAGATGGAAACAAGTGTTCTAAAAATTGAGTGAAGGTGAGCTGTGCTCCAGGCCCAAGTTTCTTTCTCCACAAATCACATGGTTTACAAATAATGGGATCATATAGCCCTTTGTGAGACTAAATTATAGCCACCTTGGCATTAAAACTTTCATATAACATAATTTAATAATCCTAAAAACATGGTTGAGTTAGAAATTTTTCTTCATTTATGATTTAGAATGTGAGGTCATTTATCCTGACTAATCAGGTCAAAGATCCAATGATGGGGAGTGTTATCCCAGACCCATATATAATCATTGTCTGTTCACTATACCTTGCCTTGAGAATCTTCTTGATTTGTCTGAGCTGATGGTCTCTGTCCCACACAATAGGATGGGACTAAAATTTGTGCAGTGACCCCATTGTTTAAGTCTTACTTGTCTTCTAATAGTTCCCTCTTACCCAGCACATAGCCAGTCTGTGAGCCCATTTCTTGGTTCTTGATATAACCTGCTATTCAACACATAGTCACTTGAGCTTTCAGCCTAAACTCCTTATCTTTAATCTCATTTCCTGTGATGTCACAATGGGGGAGGAACCAAGATGCAATGACCCAGCTCTTTTTGTAAATGTATACCTACTACCAAGATTATTTTGCAATTATTATTAAAGTTTGTCTTTTTTAAAAGCAATTTCCACTTTGGTCCACTAATATATTTCTGCCTTGACTTATTTTTTAAAAATAAAATCCTTTTAAATTTTTTCTTCCTGAGTTTTGCTTCTGTTATCTGGGAAAGAACCAAACATAGAATTTTCCTTTTAACAATGGGAGGAGACAGGATGGAAAGTGATGGATTAGAATAAAATAAAATTGAGATGTCCAGGCCAAGTATTACAGGATATATGAGGAGCCATGCTAAAGTTAAACAAAAATGTTAGTGTAGCCTTAAAAAAAAAAAACCCTCAAATGTTTCTGTTTTTCAATTGAAACAAATATTTACTTGTCAGGGGCAGCTAGGTGGCGCAGTGCATAGAACACCGGCCTTGAATTCAGGAGGTCCGGAGTTCAAATCTGGTGTCAGACACTTAACACTTCCTAGCTGTGTGACCCTGGGCAAGTCACTTAACCCCAGCCTATTAAAAAAAAAAAAAAAAAAAAAAATTACTTGTCAGTATGTTCTTTAATTGCAGTTGTATCTTGACAATAAATCATAGCTTCCACTGAAGGAGGAGGTTCTGTAAGAAGGAAAGGTGTAAGAAGGAAGGAAGCCACTCTGATACTGGGGGTTACAATTATAGTGTAATGCATTCTGATCCTTGAATATTGACAATCTAATAAAGAATCTCTCAGTGGCTAGGTTGCCCACCATGATGTTTGGGTATCATTAACGAATCACATTTTTCTCCTTTTTTTTTTTTTTCTTTAAATAATCAGTCTCTCCCATAGCAAATATAAGCTAATATTCTTTTGACAGAAAGCAATTATTTTTCTCCCTTTTCTCTTTAACTCTAAGATGAAACCCTAATGAATACTAAAGGATTCTGTGAGAGGTGCAATAATAGTCTATTGTATTACTGATTGAAAAGAATTCACTGCATATTCAGAGATTTAAAAGGGCCTGATTTTCAAACAAATAGTTTTGATAGTCTTAGGACAATGCTAAACTGTATTTAATTAAGCCAAGGATCTTATTCTTACAATAGTTCTCCACATGCCAAATTGATATTGTTAATATCTTTTAAAATCACCTATTTAATAATAATATATTTTCTTTTATTTTATGCTACTTTCACATATTATTCCCCAGGAAATATCATGGTGGTCTTTCAGTGAACATAATAAATGAGATGGTGCCCCAAAAAGCTAAAGATGGCATGCTATTGTTGTTCAGTTGTGTCCAATTTTCTACGAATACACTTGGGGTTTTCTTGGCAAAAATACTAAAGTGGTTTTCATTTCCTTCTACAGCTCATTTAATAGATGAGCAATTGAGGCAAACTGGGTTAAGTGACTTGCCCAAGGTAGCATAGCAAATAAGTGTCTGAGGCCAAATTGGAACCCACAAAGATGAGTCTTTCTGGCTTCAGACCCAACATTCTTAAAACTGTGCCACCTATTTGCCCTGAAAAGATGGCATGCCAGTAACTAAACATTAGGCATGTGAGAATTGGATGGGCATTTATGTGGGTTTCCACAGTTGTAAAAATTAAATTAAAGAAATGAAACAAATTAGAAAATTGAAACCCACAAAAATATCAAAGAATAATCAAGGGTGGAGATTAGCTATCCTCTCCCAACAGAATGTAAGCTCCTTGGAGGCAGGGACTGGATTTTGTTATCTGGGTGATGGCCTAAGATTTGAAAAGAATCTTTTGTTCTTTGCTCCTAGCCCTTTACTGTTTATTTCTCCCCTTCTTGAATGCAAGGTATTGGGGGCAGGGTTTCGCTATGTAATGAGGGGTAGATTAAGTTTGTGTAACTTCCAAAACATCCAATTAAAGAGTAATCAGGAGAAGTACTTATGTCCTAACTTGGGCATCCATTCATGCAATAATGTAAAATAAATCTTTCCTGTATTCATTAGAGAGAGAGAGAGAGAGAGAGAGAGAGAGAGAGAGAGAGAGAGAGAGAGAGAGAGAGAGAGAATGCTTTAAGATTTAAAAGTATTACATTTGTGTTTTCTAATTTTGATGTGAGCTGTGTACCCTTTAATCTTTGTGGGGTAAGGGTCAGAAATGCTAGCCCAGTATTGAATAGTAATGGTGATAGTGGGAAACCTTGTTGCACTCCTAATCTTACTGGGAAAGGGTCCAGTTTGTCTCCATTACATATTATGCTTACTGACAGTCTTAAATATATGCTCCTGACTGTTTTAAGGAATAGTCCATTTATTCCTATATGCTCAAGTGTTTTTAGTAGGAATGGGTATTGGATTTTATCAAAGGCTTTTTCTGCATCTATTGAGATGATCACATGGATTTTATTAATTTGATTATTAATATGGTCAATTATTCTAATAGTTTCCCTAATATTAAACCAGCCCTGTATTCCTGGTATAAATCCTACTTGATCATAGTGTATTATCCTGGGGATGATTTTCTGAAGTCTTTTTGCTAATATCTTATTTAAGATTTTAGCAACAATATTCATTAAAGAGATTGTTCTATATTTTTCTTTCTCAGTTTTCAACCTACCTGGTTTAGGTTATCAGTACCATGTCTGTGACATAAAAGGAGTTTGGTAGGTCTCCTTCATGTCCTATTTTTTCAAATAGTTTATACAACATAGGGGCTAATTGTTCTATAAATGTTTGGTAGAATTCACATATAAACCCATCTGATCCTGGGGATTTTTTTCCTGGGGAGTTGATTAATAGCTTCTTCTATTTCTTTTTTCTGAAATTGAACTATTTAAGCAGTTTACTTCCTCCTCTGTTAATCTAGGAAACCTATATTTTTAGAGGTAGTCATCCATTTCACTTAAGTTATCAAATTTATTGGCATAAAGTTGGGCACAGTAACTCCTTATTTCTCTAATTTCCTCTTCTTTGGTGGAAAGATCCCCCTTTTCATTTTTAAGATTAACAATTTGGGGCAGCTAGGTGGCCTAGTGGATAGAGCACCAGCCTTGAATTCAGGAGGACCAGAGTTCAAATCTGGTCTCAGACACTTAACACTTTCTAGCTGTGTGGTCCTGAGCAAGTCACTTAACCCCAGCCTCAAAAAAAAAAAAAAAAAAAAGACTAAAAATTTGATTTTCTTCTTTTCTTTTTCTTATCAGATTTACCAAAGATTTATCTATTTTATTGGTTTTTTCATAAAACCAACTCTTAGTTTTATTTATTATTTCAATATTTTTTTTTTTTACTTTCAATTTATTGATTTCTCCTTTTAATTTTAAAATTTCAAGTTTAGTTTTTGGTTGAGGGTTTTTAATTTGGTCTTTTTCTAGCTTTTTAAATTTCAGGCCCAATTCATTGATCTTCTCTTTCTCTATTTTATTCAAGTAAGCCTCTAAAGATATAAAATTTCCTCTTATTACCACTTTAGCTGCATCCCACAAATTTTGGTATGCTGTCTCATCGTTTTCGTTATCTTGGGTGAAATTATTCATTGTTTCTATAATTTGCTCTTTCACCCAGTCATTCTTTAAGATGAGATTATTTAGTTTCCAAATGCTTTTTGGTCTATTTACCCCTAACTTCTTGTTGAATGTCATTTTTATTGTATTGTGATCTGAGAAGAAAGCATTTACTATTCCTGCATTTAATTTTGAGATCTTTATGTCCTAATATATAGTCAATTTTTGTGTAGGTTCCATGAATTGCTGAGAAGAAAGTATACTCCTTTCTTTTACCATTCAGTTTTCTACAAATATCTATCATACCTAATTTTTCTAATGTTCTATTTATCTCTTTAATTTCTTTCTTATTTTTTTTGTGGTTTGATTTATCTAGTTCTGAGAGTGCAAGGTTGAGATCTCCCACTGTTATAGTTTTGCTTTCTATTTCTTCTTGCAACTCTCTTAATTTCTCCTTTAGGAAGTTAGATGGTATACCACTTGGTGTATATATGTTTAGTATTGATATGGCGTCATTGTCTATGCTACATTTTAGCAGGATATAGTTTCCTTCCTTATCTCTTTTGATTAGATCAATTTCTACTTTTGCTTGATCTGACATAAGGATGGCTACCCCTGCTTTTTTGGTTTCACCTGAAGCATAATAGATTCTGCTCCAGCCTTTTACCTTCACTCTGTATCTCTCTGCTTTAAATGTGTTTCCTGTAAACAACATATTATTGGGTTCTGACTTTTGATCCAGTCTGCTATCTGCCTCTGCTTAATGGGAGAGTTCATCCCATTCCTATTTACAGTTAAAATTACTAATTCTATATTTCCTGCCATCATATTTTCCCCTGATTATGCTTTTTTTCCCCTTTTCCCTCCTGAACCCCTTCCCCAGTATTGAATTTATGGACCCCACTTGTGATGCACAGTCCTCCCTTTTTAGTATCCCTCCCCCCTCCTTTTAAGTTCCTTCCCCTTTCTTGTACCCTTCCTTTATTCCTCTTTTTCCTTTTTCCTTTTCCTCTCCCCCCTTATAATGAGGTGAGAGAGAATTCTCTGAAAAATAAATATATCAATTATTTACTCTTTGAGCCTACTCTGATGAGAGTAGATTAACACAATGTTTCTCCCCCTCTCTAAATTCCCTCAAAGGTGGTAAATTTTCTTTGGCTCTTCCTGGGATGTAGTTTCCCTCTTTTTATCTCTCCTTTCCCATTTTCTGATACTATCCCCTTTCCCTTTCTACTTCCCTTTTTTTATCTTATATTAATAAAATCAAGTTATCCATGTGGACTTTTTGTATATCCACAACAGAGATATAGTTCTCAAGAGTTCTTTTTACCTTTTTCTGCTTCTCTTGATTCTTCTGGATGTAGATCATTTATTTTTGTTTAAGTCCTAAGACAAATGGAATTCCTCTGTTTCATTGAATGACCATCTTCTTCCATGGAAGTAAATGCTAAACTTAGCTGGGTAGTTTATTCTTGGTTGCATTCCTAGTATTTTTTTTTTTTTTTGCCTTTCAGAATATCAGGTTCCAGGCCCTTTGATCCTTTAATGTGGAGGTAGCCAGATCTTTAGTGACCCTTACTGTGGCACCTCGATATTTGAATTGTTTTTTCCTAGCTGCTTGCAGTATTTTTTCCTCAGTTTGGTAGTTCTGCAGATTAGCCACAATGTTTCGTGGAGTTCTTTTTTTAGGGTCTTTTTTAGAAGGAGTTCAATGAATTCTTTCAATGCCTATTTTCCTTTCTGTTTCTTTGGACAGTTCTCTTTGATTTCCTGTAAAGTAGAATCTAGGTTCTTTTTTTAAATCATAATTATTTTATCATAATAATTTTATTTTTATAATTACTATAATTTTTATATTAAATTAAATTAAATATTATAATTATTTAATTTTTATAATTATTATAATAATTTTATTTTATCATAATAATTTTTTCATAATTTTCAGGAAGTCCAATGATCCTCAGATTATCTCTCCTAGATCTATTTTCCAGGTCTATAGATTTTCCCAGTAATTATTTGATGTTATTCTCCAGCTTTTTATTTTTTTGTTTTGTTTGATTCTTGGTTTCTTAATGCATCGGTCATTTCTATTTGTTCAGTCCTGATTTTTAATGAGTCATTTTCTTCATTCACATTTTTTAGTTCTTTTTGTATATGTCCATTTGAGTTTTTAAATGAATTATTTTGTTCTGTGGAATTTTTTTCCATTGCACTAATTTTTTTTTTTTTGTTTGTTTTAGTGAGTTATTTTCTTTTTCCAAATCACAAATCCTACTTTCTTGGGAATTTTTCCAATTCAGAAATCCTACTTTCCTGTGATTTTTAAAATCTTTTCTAATTCACAAATTTTGTTTCCCTGCACCTCCTGCAAATTCTTTATTTTTTCCAACTCAAATTTCAGGACATTGTTATTCTCTATCATAGCTTCTCTTTCCTTTCCCCATTTTTCTTCAAACTCTTAACTTTTTAATAGTCTCTTCTAGGAGAGAGTTATGTGATGGGGGGCAGGTAACATTCCCCTTTTGGGTCTTATCTGGAGACTGCTGTTAGCCTCCTAGGGGTTGGATGCGGGCTCTTTCTCTGTATAGAAGGTGTTAATTGTTCTCTTCAGTTTCTTACTCATTGTTAAAACTCAATGGGGGAGTCTGCCCTGGGGTAGGAAATTTACCAGCTTCCTCCCAGACCGGGGATAGGATGCAGCAATCCTGTGACTGGACTAAGAGTGAGCTCTGGGAGAAAGTTCCCCTCCCCCCCAGAAATGACTCAGAGGTGGTTAGCAGGGCTGCAGTGCTGAGTGCCCAGTGAAGGACGCCCTCTGTGTGGCCTAGTGACTGCCCTGAGGCTTGAGGCTGAACAGTGAAAGCGTCACAACCTCGCCACAGCCTCCCATGGGGCAGTGGATATTAGCAGCTGAGGAGCGAAAAGCCCCTGTGCTCAAACCTGAAGTCTCTGCCCAGAAAGCACAGTTAGTGTTGCAGTGGTTCTGCTGCTGTGAGTCTTGCTACTGCAAGAATTCCACTGCCTCAGGCTGAGCCCTGCAATATGTGGATTAGAGGCTGCCCCAGGCTGTGTCCCCTGCTGTTCAGGTTCTTAACTGCCCCAAGAAAAAGCCCTGGACAGCAGAAGGCGGCTGCACAGCCATGCTGAGATCGGTGGTAACTTCCGGTTTGGGGTGGTTATATTTTCTGTTTTTTTATTTTAAAGAGGCTTTGATTTCTCTTCTGATCTGCTGTTTTACAAGCAGAGATTCCTGCTCCTTCTCTAACCACCCTTCTACAACACAGATTTAACTGTGGGGTTTTTCTCATTTAAGTTTAATTTCTCCAATTTAATTTTTATAATTGTGGAAACCAAACAAATACTCATTCACTTCTCACAAGTAACGTAGAATAAGACTGAAAAGGGTTAAGATAATAAAATAATGACAAATATATTCCAGACTTGGAAAACCATTTGTGCAAATAAAGAGAGGGAATGTTGTTCTGTATAGGAAATAGTTGCTGAGTCCATTTAACTGAAATAGAAAAACAATGAGAAATCAAAGGAACAACTAAAAATAAAATGAGAGAAGCAGGTAAGAGGCTTTTTGTGCTCTATCCTAAAAATGATAGGGAGCTCCTAAAGATTTTTGAGAAGTAACTCTGAAGCAATTAAATCTGTATTTTAGAAGTCTCAATGTGGCAATTTTGGAGGGGATGAGGATTAATTTTGGATGGAAAAGGGAAGATTTGGATTGTTTCCTGAATTTGATTCAATTGCCAGAAGCAATTCCAATAATCTGAAAGGGATACATTGAAGAAAGAGGTTGTATTAGTTAAGAGAAGGGAACAGATGAAAAAGGTACACTTTTCAAGGAGTAAATAATGCATTCATCTTAAAAATACAACCGATAAAATTGTATTGGTTGAGAAAGAAGGAAAAAGTCAAGTAGGATGCCAATGTTGTAAATATGGCTAGTTGAAAGACTGGTGGGATCCTTAACAGAAATATGGAATTTTAGGATGACTATCCTCAAGTATATTCAAATTTCAAAATGGAACATGTTATTTCATATGCAGTGCTTAGGCAAATAAATACAGCAAGTGCTTGGCATATGGAATCAGAGTTCAGAAGAAAGAATAGTACTAGATACATAGAATTCTCCTTAGAGATGATGATTAAACACATGGGAAATGATAAATTAATAAAGAAGAGAATGTAGGCAGAGGAATTGTAACAAAGCTTTGGAGATTTCTATATTTAATAGGTTGAGTAGCCAGATCGCACAGTATATACAACACTAGGCAGGCGCCTAGTCAGGAAAAACTGAATTCAAACCTAATCTTAGACATTTAACTAGCTATGTGACCTTAGGCAAGACACTTAATTCTGCTAATTAAACAGAGTTTTAATTCTGTTCCTCATCTGCAAAATTAGTCAAAAAAGGGCATAGCAAACCATTCTAATAATTGCCAAGAAAAGCCCAATTGAGTTGTACACAAATGAAATTGACCAAACATCAACTCGTTTAATGTTTGGGAAATAGAAGATGATCAATGAAAGAAGACAGGTAGGAGAACCAAGACAAATGAGTTTCATGGAAGACAAAGAAGGAAAAAAGTATGGTGGAAGAGATCATTAACATTATCAAAAATATGCTCTGCATTTAAGTATAATGAAAAATGAGAAAAATTCATTGTAGTTAGCATTTGGGATTACTTGTAATCTTGGAAAAGGCTGTTTCAATTAAGTGGTCATTTTGGAAACCAAATTGCAAAGAAATGATGAGTGAGTGGAAATAAAAAAGCAGAAGAAAGAGGGATATTTTCTAGAAGTTTGGTTGTAAAGGAGAAATAAGCTGATTATAATAGAAAATCAAGTAAGTGAATCTGTCTTTTGATAAAATATGCACAAGTAATATTAATTAACTGGTGGTTAAGTTGTTTTTTGATTTTTTTTGAAAATGCTATGTTGTGGTCCATGCTCACTTCCCACAGTCCTCTCTCTGGGTGTAGATGGCTCTCTTAAATGACAAGGCCTCAATCATCTCATTGTTGGAAAGAGTCATGTCCATCAGAATTGATCATTGTATAATCTTGTTGTTACCATGTATAATGATCTCCTAAAAAAGCAGACTCTTTCACTTAGCATCAGTTCATATAAGTCTGTCCAGGTCTCTATAAAATCATCTTGCTGATAATTTCTTATAGAACAATAACATTCCATAACATTCATAAAACATAACTTATTCACCCATTCTCCAATTGATGAGCATCCACTACATTTCTAGTTTCTTGCCACTTCATAAAGGGCTGCCACAAACAATTTTTGCACATGTGGGTCCCTTTCCCTCCTTTACATCCTTTGGGATGTAGGCCCAGTAGAAACACTGCTGGATCAAAGGGTATGAACAGTTTGATAACTTTTTGAGTATAGTTGCAAATTGCTCTCCAAAATAACTTGATCTGTTCACAATTCCACCAACAATGTATTAGTGTCCCAGTTTTCCCACATCCCCTCCATCATTCAACATTAGCTTTTCCTGTCATCTTAGCCAATCTGACCGGTGTGTAGTGGTATCTCAGAGTTGTTTTAATTTACATTTCTCTGATCAATAGTAATTTAGAGTACCATTTCATATAACTAGAAAACTGTCTATTAAAATCCTTTGTCAATGGGAGAATGGCTTGAATTTTTATAAATTAAAGTCAGTTCTCTATATATTTTTAAAATGTACCTCTCCTTTTCTGAAAGCCAAAATAGTATAGTGGATTGAGAACTGGCTTCATAAGCAAGCAAGACTTGGGTTCAGATTTTGCCTCTGATGCATAGTGTCTTAGAGTATGTAACCTATTAGGTTTCATTTTGAAATTTCTGAGTTGAAGAGAAGTTGTTAAATTATAGGTTTTTCTTATGTAAGAGTTCCTTATTCCATAATAACAATGCCTGTCTTTATTTGACCTCTTTACAGTCAGGTTTCCTATCCTTACAGTTCCATGCCTTCACAACTGGTGATGTTTTCATCATCTTCACTTTTTTTCATTCCATCGTTCAGCTGAACTCTGTATATTTACTTTGACCTTTTTATGTTATTCTTTCCCTGTATGCCATCTTATGAAAAAACAATATACCTGTTACCTTATATAGAACAGAGCTCAAAGCAGAGGCTAGAATAGAGGGCTCCTAAAGCTAACTGATCTAATGAATTGAGAATTGTTACGTAATAACTATTAAAAGAGCTGCTTCATTTCAACCAAATGTGTTATATTTCTAAAGGTCATCAAAGTATAGTTTTATTTGATTTGGGATGCAATCTAAAGAAAGTGACATTAATACTTTAAAATGGCCATATCTCTTTTCATGCTATTTAGGTGGCACAGTATAGAGTGCCAGGTCTGGAGGAAGGAATAAGATGTATTTCTATCAGCTTATGATTTACAAATTTACAAAAACAGGAATACTGAGAAACCTCTGCCTCAGAAGTCTATTGATGTGGAAATGTGGAAACTATGGGTGAATTAGAGCTTTCTAACAAAAGCAGGGGGCAGCTAGATGGTGCAGTGGATAGAGCACCAGCCCTGAACTCAGGAGGACCGGAGTTCAAATCTGGTCTCAGACACTTAGCACTTCCTGCACTTCCTGGCTGTGTGACCTGGGCAAGTCACTTAACCCCAGCCTCAGAGGAAAGAAAAAAAAAGAGAGAGAGACAAATTTTATACCCTAGTCTTTCAAATTGATCCTAGGGGCAATTGATCCATGACCAAAGTATGGTCCCTGAAGGCCTTATTTCTTTAGTATCCCTTTCAAAAATCTACATAAAGAGAAAGGAATCAAAGTATCATTTTAAAGAAAATATATAATAATAAACACAAGAGAACCTTTAGTGAAAAATTAATAGAGACAAAAATAGTATTGTTAATGAACTATATTATAGACTACTTGAATGGAAAGGAAAAAGAGATGATGAATTTATGTATCAGATCACAATTCTGAAAAAGGAAGATAATAATAGTGATAGAGATATAAATTATCTGAACATTTGGTCCTTCACAAGCAGAGTTGTTCATAATTATCTTAATGATAATTTGATTCTGGAAGAGCTAGAGTAATGCAGGAATTGCACTCCTGGATCTGATCCTCCAAAGAGAAAATGCTTGCTTGGGTGGGAATGATAGGAAACTTAAGAAGAAACAACCAAACTTTCTTAAAATATTTGACAGAGAGAAATAAAACAGCAATAATTATCTACCATATATTCTAGATATTAGGTTAAAAAAATTCAAAAGCTACTGAGAAGTAATGAGTACATCTCTTGGCAATTGAAAGCTCTGAAGAAGAAAATTATGAAAGCACCAAAAAATAATTGTGATGAGAAGAAAAAGGAAAGTATTTTTAAAGAACTAGGTAAAGATGGATAGGAAACAAATTGACAAACAGATTTTCTTTTTTCCTAAGACATGGTCAAGATAATAGAGGAAAACGCTATTCTATAAGAACACCCTTTGGAGAACTAACATTCAGGAGAACCACATATTAACAAATTAATTAACAACAAATTAAGTTAAATTAGGAGGGCAAGATCCATTACCTTGATAGCTGAGAAAATGACACAATATAATAATATTTTTATTAATTATTAGTTCTAATAATTTGAAAGAAAGCATAAAAGGCATGACTATCAGAGAAGCAGATGATACAAAACAGGTAAGTGAGGTAATATGTTGCCTGCTAGATTCAGAATTTTAAAGTTCTCATTAGGTTAGAACAATGAGTCAAGTCAAATGTAATAAAATTGATTTATAACTTGGATCAATAGTAGCTTGTTTGAAGATTTGAGGATTTTAAGAATAAGAATAAGAATGTTAGAATATTATATGGTGTTTTAAGATTTGACAGCAATTTTACAAATATTACTCTATTTTATCTTCATAACAACCATGGAAGAGACGTGCCATTATTATCATCCCATTTTCCTGATGAGGAAACTGAAGTAGAAAGAAGCTGAATGACTAATCCCAGTGGCACATAGCTTTTTAGCTGTTACAGTGTTCTGAGACATCATTGAAGCTTAGGTCTTCCTGATTTCATATCTAGCTTTTATTCCTTACATTACCAAGCTGCTTCAATTTAAATTAAATTTTTTAACATAATATGGCAGCAAAAAATCAAATGCTTTGTTAGGCTATATCAAGCAAGAGATATTTATTGTCCAGAATGAAGGAGATGATAATGCACTTTCTTATTCCCAGGCCAGAACAGATCTGAGGTATATCATAACAATGCAAGTATATTAATAAGTCAGACAAAGGAAGACAATGACGGTGATAATGCAAGTCTCAAAATTATGTTGTGATAAGGAAAAGAGAAAATTTATAGGGAGATGAGCTATTATTATGTACTTTAAAGATTGTAATATGGAAGAATTAAACTTTTGTACTTGTTCAAAGAAAATAGAACTGAGGAAAATAAGCAGATACATCTAGTGATCAAAGAAATATATTGGAGAAAATTAGACTGTCAAAAAGTAGAATATATTACCTTGGAAGACAGTAGCTTCCCACTTCCTAGGAGTTTTCAAGCAAAGACTGGATAGATATTAATCAAGTTCATCCTAAAGAAGATTCTCAGATAAGGGTTAGAATGAATGATTTCTGAGATTCCTTTCAACTAAAGCTTGCAAAGTAGGTGTCATCTTGAACTCCTATCTTTTAAAATATATTTTAAATAAAATCATTCAATATTTTTCCAAGGACTATTTATTTCAATTCAATATATTTTGTATAAACCCCACCCTGCTGGTGAGTTTGTCTCAAATTCCTTCTTATTCCAACTTGTTTTCCATTGTCACTAAAGTTATTTTCTTTTTTCTTTTTTCTTTTTTCTTTTTAACTAATTTTTAATTATAATTTTTTTGACAATACATATGGATGGGTAATTTTTTTTTTACATTATCCCTTGTATTCACTTTTCCAAAATTTCTCCTCTCCCTCTACTCCCTCCCCTAGATGACAGGCAATCCCATACATGTTAAATGTGTTACTGTATATCCTAGATACAATATATGTGTGGAAAAACCAAATTTCTTGTTGCATGGTAAGAATTGGATTCCGAAGGTATAAGTAACCTGGCTAGAAAGACAATAGTGCAAACAGTCTACACTCAATTCCCAGTGTTCCTTCTCTGGGTGTAGCTGTTTCTGTACATCATTGATCAACTGGAACTGAATTATATCTTCTCTATGTTGAAGATATCCACTTTAATCAGAATATATCTTCATATAGTATTGTTGTTGAAGTGTATAGTGATCTCCTGGTTCTGTTCATTTCATTCAGCATCAGTTGATGGTAAGTCTCTCCAAGCCTCTCTGTATTCATCCTGCTGTTCATTTCTTACAGAGCAATAATATTCCATAACATTCATATACAATAATTTACCCAACCATTCTCCAATTGGTGGGCATCCATTCATTTTCCAGTTTTTAGCCATTACAAAAAGGGCTGCCACAAACATTTTATCACATATAGGTCAATTTACCTTCTTTAGTATTTCTTTGGGATATAAGCCCAGTAGCAGCACTGCTGGGTCAAAGGGTATGCACATTTTGATAACTTTTGGGGCATAGTTCCAAATTGCTCTCCAGAATGGTCGGATTCTTTCACAACTCCACCAACAATGTATCAGTGTCCCAGTTTTCCCACATCTCCTCCAACATTCATCATTATCGTTTACTGTCATCTTAGCCAATCTGACAGGGGTGCAGTGGTATTTCAGAGTTGTCTTAATTTGCATTTCTCTGATCAATAGTGATTTGCAACACTTTCATAAGAGTGGAAATAGTTTCAATTTCATCATTTGAAAATTGCCTGTTCATATCCTTTGACTATTTATCAATTGGAGAATGGTTTGATTTCTTATAAATTAGAGTCAATTCTCTATATATTTTGGAAATGAGGCCTTTATCTGAACCTTTAACTGTAAAAATATTTTCCCAATTTGTTACTTTCCTTCTAATCTTGTTTTCATTAGTTTTGTTTGTACAAAAGCTTTTTAATTTGATGTAATCAAAATCTTCTATTTTGTGATCAATAATGATCTCTAGTTCTCCTTTGGTCATAAATTCCTTCCTCCTCCACAAGTCTGAGAGGTAAACTATCCTCTGTTCCTCTAATCTATTTATGATCTTATTCTTGATGCCTAAATCATGCACCCATTTTGATCTTATCTTGGTATATGGTGTTAAGTGTTGGTCCATATCTATTTTCTGCCATACTAATTTCCAGTTTTCCCAAAAAAAAAAAAAAAAAAAAAAAAAAGATGTAAAGAAAGGCAACCTGGCCAAAGGTTTTTTTTTGGGAAATGCAGCCAAGATAAGAAAGGAAGCAAAAACCTGAATTTTTATACCTAGTGTTTCTTTTAAAGTGTATATCTAAATATATATAGAACACGGTGTGTATTTTTTAAAAATACAATTTTTGTAAAAAAAAATACAACTGAATTGATAAATGGTCAAAGGATATGAATAGATAATTTTTAGATGAAGAAATTAAAGCCATTTCTAGTCATGAAAAAAATGCTCTAAATCACTATTGATTACAATGGAAATTAAGACAACTCTGAGGTACCAAGTCACACCTATTAGATTGGGTAAAATGACAGAAAAAGATGATAAATGTTGGAAGCAATATGGAAAAAAAGTAGAATGCTAATGCATTATTGGTGGAGTTGTGAAATGATCTATCCATTCTGGATAGCAATTTGGAACTATACCCAAAGGAATTTACAACAATGCAAACCCAATGCATATCTAGCAGTGTCACTACTATATCTCAGAAAGATCATAAAAGAGAGAAAAGGACTCAAATGAGCAAAAATATTTGTAGTAACTTCTTTTGTAGTGACAATGAATTGCAAATTGAGTGGATACCCATCAATTGTGGAATGACTAAATAAATTATAGTTTATGAATGTAATGAAATATTATTTTATAAGAAATGATGATCAGAATAATTTCAGAAAAGTTTGGAAAGATATGAACTGATGCTTAGTGAAGTGAGAACTGGGAGATCATTGTACACGTAATAACAGGATTATATAATGATTAATTGTAAGAGACTTAGTTCTTCTCATCAGTACAGTGTGATCCAAGATAATTCCAATAGACTTGGGATGGAAAATGCTATCTGCATCCAGAGAGTAAACTATGGAGACTGAGTACGTATCAAAACATAGTATTTTCATTTTTTGTTGTTGTTGTTGTTGTTGTTGTTTATTTGATTTTTCCCCCCTGGATTTTTTTCCTCCTTTTGGTCTGATTTTTCTTGTACAAACTGACAAATTTGGAAATATGTTTAAAAGGATTGCATATGTTTAACCTAAATCAGATTGCTTGCTGTCTTGAGAAAGGGAAGGTAAAGGACCAGAAGACAGGAAAAAAATGGTACACAAAGTCTTACAAAAATACATGTCTTTAGAAAAATAAAATTCTATTGAGAAAAAAAATTGTTTACACGGAAAAAAATTCTAAGTCACAGAGTTATTAATTTGGGGACTATGAACATTTTAAAAAAATTTTATTTAAGCAATTTCAATTTTCTTTGTAATCCTATTTATTTTATTTTATGCATCAAAGTTATTATTCTGAGAAGGGCATCATATATTTTACCAAAATTTCAAAAGTGAGTACAAATCTGATCACTATTCAGAAGAAATCAACTACTGACTAGCTGTTGTGTCTGATGTGTTTTGATGACTGAGGTCATCAAAGAACATTTAATTCCCTCCCCATAATCGTTCCTTCTTTTGAACATGTAACACTCATGTTTACATCACTCATTTGACCAATTATTGTGAGTTCTTTATACAAACGTTACTATATAAATGCTCATAGACTGATGACTGATACTTCCAAAAAGATGATTAATTCTTTGAGGATAGAGAGTCATATCTTACTTATACTTTGTATATTCTATTGTATCTAGTATGCTTATTTGCAGACTAGGCAATTAAGAAGTAACTCATCTAAAGGACTGGGAAAAAAAAGAACAAAACTTGAAACTTTAAAAATATTTTCTTTTTTGCTGTGAGACTATTTATATTAACTCCAGAGTGGAGCAGATTGTAAGAAGAAAAAAAATAATAAAACAGCTTTGAATCCTTTAGAGAGTCACCCAGAGTTACATTTACATCAAAGATTTCCTCTTAAGAAGGGTTAACTTTTCACTGAGCTTACTGAATTTCATTGAGACATTTACTGTCATTGCTTATAAAAGGCTTCTAATATTTTCAAGCCATTGTAAATTAATAAACTGAAACCTGAAAGTTATACTTCCAAAGAGTTATACTTCCAAAGCTATAGGCATCACTAGTGTTTGGTCCAACTTTAATTGTATCCTGCATCTTAGCCTTTTTTAGTTCACACAAATATGAGCATTATTTCCTCTCTATTTGCCGAAACACTTGACTTCATGAATACACAAAGGTTTATCTTCTATAAGTGGTGTTTTGAAATAAACATATACATATCTCAGTGGCTCAACAAATACAGTAGCTTTAACTGGTATCCTGCACTGTCTTACTTTACTATTTCATTGTCATAGACAGAGGTCTTGATGGAGCTAATTCCAAGTTCAATTATGTAGCCAATTTCCTTAACAAAGTGTTTGTTTCTCCTATCCTTAAGATTGGTTGTGAAATATGACACCCAGCCATTATATATTTCATAGAAAAATTTTCTCTCTGTTGATGACAGATTTATCCTAAGCCAAGAGTGTATTGGAGTTGTCTGGAAGTTGATTTTGAAAACTTGTTAAATTTTTCAACATGAGCATTTAAATCTCAGAAATTAGCAAACAACAGATTGATTTATTGTTTTTTGATTGTTTCATATTTCAAAAGGACCATTGACAATACGGGTAATGTCTTGACTTATGCAGGAACTAGATTAAAATGAGGCAGAGCTACACAAAGTTATCAACTTCACTCTCTCTTCCTGAGTCATTGAGTTAATTGCCAAGGATGCAGTGGATGTCTTTGGTGTCTTTGATCCCTGACCAAGCTCTAAGTTCTCCACAGCACCTGCTTTAGCTGCCTTCCTGAACATTGGAACAAATTATTCTCATCCATCCTGTCTGCCAGGAAAAATCTTCACATGCTTGTAGTATCATCCTTCTAACAAACTGACAGATTTGCGGTCTATAAGTTCCCTCAACTTGATTTGGGTGTAGTCCATGAAATTGCTACAGCTTCTTGGGAGCCACTGATGAGAGTTGTGTCAGTCAGGTGCATACCAAAGATAACTGAATAGCCTCAAAAGGCCATGGCAAGTCCTCACACCAGAAGTACTAGTCTTCCTGAACAATCTATACTAGACTAAAAAATAGTAATGAGGATTAAATTTTTAAATGTGTGCACACATTTTTTTCCTGGATATCCTGGTTGTTAAACAATCACCAGCATACAACTACTGTACTATAAACATTGGTTGAAGACAGCAAGAGTGCTAAAGAAATGAATCATTATCATCACCATAATTATCATCATTGCCATCATTTATATAGTACTTCAATATTTGCAAAGTGTTTTATATTATTATGTCATTTTATCCTACAATGATTAAACAAACCATGGGAAAAGAAGGGAAGGGAAAACTAACAACTCAAAAGGAGGAAACAATGTTGAATTACACTGGTTTATGAAGGGGTCAAGATAAAGAAAACAAAAAAGGAGAACACTGAAAAATGCAGGGGAAATGCAGGTCTGAGAGAGAATTGAGAGGTCAAAGGATGAAATTATTATATGAATTAAGAGCTGGGTTTTGTAAGGAAAGGCAGAGAGAGTTAGAAAGCCAATAGATTATGATCAGAGAAAGAGATTTTGAAATTCTTTAACATGAACCTGGTGTATTGGGGTGATGGCAAGACCAAGGGTATGACCATCTTTGTGTGATGTTGAAGAAGGTGGAAAAGTAAGTCATAAGGGTAGTAAATTGAGGGACTGAATGGTTAGGATATTTGAAGGAAAGATACAATGTATGATGAAATCTTCTAGTGTGAGGGCAGAAGTTGGAAAAGAAAATAATTGTGAATCAGGTGCTGAATTCACTGAGGAAATGAGTGAGCATGTAATTTGTAAACAGCTATCAGAAATGAATATCATGAATGTAAAAGGAGATGTTAATGAGTAATGGTAGTAGGGGAAAAACTTGGAAGGGAAAACAGGAGAACAAAAAGCATTCCAAAAAACCTAAATTCCCCTTCACAACCAATGAGCAAAGAGGAATGAGTGAAGATGTAGCCAATAGTGCTTTCCTTTGAGCTGCCCTCTTTGTCTAGAATGTTCTTAATTTTCATTCCTTAGAATCCCTGGATTCTTTCAGACCTAGATAAACAACCATCTTCTTCATGTAGCTTTTCCCAAAGCCTCCCTGTAACACCTAACCTACTTATTCCTGCTTTCACTACTCTATATGTATCTCATAATTACCCATTTAATTACCCATCTCTACACACCTTTTCCCCCATTACATTTTAAAGTCCTTGAGGGGAGATTGTTATACAGTACCTGACATATAGTAAGTGCTCAATAAATGCTTATCAATTGATACATTAGGCTTCAAGTTCTTTCCTAGGCTGTTTTCCTTTTTCTAGCCATGTTTCTATTAATCAATGTCCCTTCAAAAATAGCATCCAAAACTATTTCAGATAGGGGTTGATTATATTCAGATACTATTACTCCTTCTAAATATTATAATTCTAACTAACATCTCATTAACTTTTTGTCCATTATATCATAATGCTGACTTGAATGTTTCCTTGGAAGCTAAGTTGAATGAATATCATTTAATTGTCCTTTCTCTGCACACAAAAAGATTCATTTCTCACCATTTAATTTTTAAATGACTTCATTTTTAGGTATCATAATAATTTTTATAGTGCTATGGCAAACTCAGAGAGTTATAAAAGAAAAATGCTTATATGGCACTGCAACAACAACAACAAAAAAACACTAGTTGAAAAGCTTCCTTGGACTCTGAAAGATATTGGGCATTATGTAAAGTATAATGCTCAATTTTCAGTTAAGTTTATAAAACCACATAACATACAAATTAATGGTACAGTAGATAAAGAACTGGACCAGGAGTCAGGAAGTAATCAAATTCAGATCTAGACACTTACAAGTTGTATGACCCTGCAAGCCATCTAAACTCTATCTGCCTCAGTTTTGTTATATGTAAAACAGGGAGAATATCACCTACCTTTCAGAATTGTTGTGAAGATTAAATTTGCAAACCTTAAAGCAGTAAACAAATGCTAGTTATTATTATAACTACAAGAACTATTATTTAAATAAAAAGTAAAATGGTGGTAGGATTATTATTTTTAAAATACACTTAGAATGCTATTGATGTAGTCCCTAAAGATCAAACACAGAGCCCATGTCATATTGCTGAGGATAAATGCTATCACCTAGATCAAAACATAATAGAGAAATATATTTTAAATAAAAAATTTAAATGAGCATAGGTGATGTTAAAATGTGTTTTTTTTAAACAATCCTTAGCATTGCATTTTTTAAATACCTTTTTATATACAAAACATATGCATGGGTAATTTTTCAACATTGATCCTTGCAAAAACTTCTATTTCAACTTTTCCCCGCCTTCTTTATATTCCCTCCCCTAGATGGCAGATAGTTTCATACATGCTAAATATGTTAAAGTATATGTTAAATACAATATATGTATACATAGTTATAGTTATCTTGTTGCAGAAGAAAGATCGGATTTAGAAAGAAGGTAAAAATAACCTGAGAAGAAAAATAAAAAAAATACAAGCAAACAATAACAGAAAGAGTGGAAATGTTATGTTGTGGTCCACACTCATTTCCCAGTGTTCTTTCTCTGGGTATAGCTGGTTCTGCTCATTACAGATCAATTGGAACTGATTTGGATCCTCTCATTGCTGAAGAGAGCCACATCCATTAGAAAAGATCCTCATATAGTATTATTGTTGAAATGTATAATGATCTTCTGGTTCTCTTTAAAGAGAACCTTTAACCTTTTAAGAGAACTCTCTTTAAATGGTTCTTCTGGTTCTCTTTTCATTAAACATCAGTTCATGTATGTCTCTCCAAGACTCTCTGTATTCATCCTGCTGGTCATTTCTTACAGAGCAATAATATTTTATAACATTCATATACCACAATTTATTCAGCCATTCTCCAATTGGTGGGGAGCCATTCAATTTCCAGTTTCTAGCCACTACAAAAAGGGCTGCTACAAACATTTTTGCACATACAGGTCCCTTTCTGTTCTTTAATATCTCTTTAGCAGAGTTTAATGACTTTTTTGAGTATTGTTCCAAATTCCTCTCCAGAATGGTTGGATCTGTTCATAACTCCACCAACAATGCATCAGTGTCCCAGTTTTCCCACATCCCTTCCAACATTCGTCATTATCTTTTCCTATCATTTTAGTCAATCTGACAGGTATGTAGTGGTATCTCAGAATTGTTTTAATTTGCATTCCTCTGATTGATAATGATTTGGAGCCCCTTTTCATATGACTAGAAATAGTTTCAATTTCTTTATCTGAAAATTGTCTGTTCATATCCTTAGACCATTTATCAATTGGAGAATGGCTTGATTTCTTATGAATTAGAGTCATTTCTCTATATATTTTGGAGATGAGGCCTTTATCAGAACTTTTAGCTATAAAAATGTTATCTGTTTATTGTTTACCTTCTAATCCTGCTGTCTGCATTAGTTTTATCTGTAAAAAAAGCTTTTTTTTACTTAATATAATCAAAACTTTCTATTTTGTGATCGATAATGAACTCTAGTTCTTCTTTGGTCACATATTCCTTCCTCCTCTACAGGTCTGAGAGGTAAACAATCCTATGTTCTAATTTATTTATAATCTCATTGTTTTTGCCTAGATCATGAACCCATTTTGATCTTATCTTGGAGTACAGTATTAAGTATGGGTCAATGCTTTGTTTCTGCCATACTAATTTCCAATTTTACCAGTAATTTTTGTCAAATAATGAATTATTATCCCAAAACCTGGGGTCTTGGGGTTTGTTAAACACTAGATTGCTATAGTTATTGACTATTTTGTCCTGTGAACCTAACCTATTCCACTGATCAACTAGTCTATTTCTCAGCTAATAAGAAATGGTTTTGGTGACCACTGCTTTATAATATGGTTTCAGATCAGGTACAGCTAGGTCAACTACATTTGATTTTTTTTTTTTTTTCATTACTTCCCTTGAAATTCTTGACCATTTCTTCTTCCAGATGAATTTTTTGTTATTTTTTCTAGGTCATTAAGACAGTTTCTTGGGAGTCTGATTGGTATAACACTAAATAAATAGATTAGTTTAGGTACTATTGTCATCTTCATTATATTTCTTTGACCTATCCAGGAGCATTTAATATTTTTCCAATTGTTTACATCTGACTTTATTTGTGTGGAAAGTGTTTTGTAGTTTTGCTCATATAGTTCCTAACTTTCCCTTGGCAGATAGATTCCCAAATATCTTATACTATCAACAATTATTTTACATGGAATTTCTCTTTGTATCTCTTGCTGTTGGATTTTGTTAGGGATGTACAGAAATGCTGAGGATTTATTTGGACTTATTTTGTATCCTGCAACTTTGCTAAAGTTGTAGATTATTTCTAATAGCTTTTTTTTAGTAGGTTCTCTGAGATTTTCTAAATATACCATCATCTCATCCGCAAAGAGTGATAATTTGGTTTCCTCATTACCTACTCTAATTCCTTTAATTTCTTTTTCATCTCTTATTGCCAAAGTAAGCATTTCTAATACAATATTAAATAATGGTGATAGTGAGCAATCTTGTTGCAATTCTGATTTTATTGTGAATGATTCCAGTTTAGCCCCTTTACATATGATGCTTACTGATAGTTTTAAATAGATGCTACTATTTTTTAAAAATCCATTTATTCCTATACTCTCTAGTATTTTTTATAGGAATGGGTATTGGATTTTATCAAAGGCTTTTTCTGCATCTATTGAGATGATCATATGTTTTTTGTTAATTTGGTTATTGGTATAGTCAATTATGTTAATAGTTTTCCTAATATTGAACCAGCCCTGCATTCCTGGTATAAATCCTTCTTGGTCATGATGTATTATCCTGGAAATGATTTTCTGTAATCTTTTTTGCTAAGATTTTATTTAAGATTTTTGCATTGGTATTCATTAGGGAGATTGGTCTATAATTTTCTTTCTTTGTTTTCATTCTACTGGTTTAGCTATCATTACCTGTCTGTGTTATAAGAGGAATTTGGTAGGACTTCTTCAATTCTTTATTTTTTCAAATAGTTTATATAATATTAGAGTTAAGTGTTCTTTTAATGTTTGGTAGAATTCATATGTAAATCCATCTGGTCCTGAGGATTTTTTCTTAGGGAGTTGATTAATAGCTTGTTCTATTTCTTTTTCTAAAATGGGACTATTTAAGCAATTTACTTCCTCCTCTGTTAATCTGCAAAGTCTATATTTTTTAAGTTAGTCATCTATTTCACTTAGGTTATCAAATTTATTGGCATAAAGTTGGGCAAAGTAACTCCTAATCATTGCTCTAATTTTCTCTTCATTGGTGGAAAGTTCTCCCTCTTCATTTTTAAGACTAACGAGTGGATTTTCCTCTTTTCTTTTTCTAATCAAATTTACCAAGAGTTTATCTAATTTGTTGTTATTTTTTCATAAAATTCAACTTAGTTTTATTTATCAAGTCAATAGTTTTTTTTTTTCAATTTTATTTATCTCTCTTTTTATTTTTATAATTTCAAGTTTAGTGTTTGATTGGGGTTTTTAATTTGCTCTTTTTCTATCTTTTTTAGTTGTAAACCTAATTCACTGATTTTCTCTATTTTATGCAAGTAAGACTCTAGAGGTATAAAATTTCCCCTTACTACCAATTTGTCTGCATCCACACATTTTGGTATGATGTTTAATTATTGTCATTCTCCTGGGTGAAATTATTAATTGTGTCTATGATTTGCTGTTTCACCCAATCATTCTTTAGGATGAGATTATTTAGTTTCCAATTACTTTTTTATATATTTTCCCCTGGCTTTTTATTGAATGTAATTTTTAATTACATCATGATCTGAGAAGGATGTATTTCTGCATATCTGCATTTGAATTTGAGGTCTTTATGTCCTAATATATGGTCAATTTTTGCACAGATTCCTTCTTTCTGTCTCCATTCAGTTTTATCCAAAGATATATTACATCTAACTTTGCTAGTGGTCTATTTACCTCTTTAACTTTTTAATTTTTTAAATTTTTAATTTTTTTTTTTATTTTGTGGTTTGATTTATCTAGTTCTGAGAGTGCAAGGCTGAGATCTCCCACCATTATAGTTTTGCTTTCTATTTCTTTTTGCAGATCTCTAAACTTCTCCTTTAGGAATTTAGATGCAATACCACTTGGTGCATATATGTTTAGTATTGATATTGCTTCATTATCTATGCTACCCTTTAGCAAGATATATTGCTCTTCCTTATCTCTTTTAATTAGATCATTTTTTTTTTGCTTTTGCTTAAACTGAGATCATGATTGCTACCCCTGCTTTTTTTACTTCACTTGAAGCATAGAAGATTATGCTCCAGTCTTTTTACCTTTATTCTGTAGGTATCACCCTGCTTCAAGTGTGTTTCCTGTAAACAACATATTGTAGGATTCTGGATTTTTATCCATTCTGCTATCTGCCTCCACTTTATGGGGGAGTTTACCCTATTTACATTTATGGCTAAAACTACTAATTCTTTTCCTACTACTAATTCTAATTCTTGCCATCTTATTCTCTCCAAATTATGCTTTTCTCTTTCCTTTCTCCCTTACTCCCCTCCCCAGTATTAGACTTATGACCACTTGACACATGCAGCCTTCCCTTTTTATAATCCCTCCCTCCTCTTGAAATCCCTGCCCTTTTCTTAAATCTTTTCCTTACTATTTCTGTATTCCCTTCTATTTACCCTACCTCTTGCCTTTTCTCCTTTTACCCTCTCACTTTTCAATGAGTTGGGAGAAGTTTCTATGTGAACCAAATATGTCTAGTATTTTCTCTTTGAGCCAAATCTGATGAGAGTAAAATTTACAGTATGTTCATCCTCATCCCTTCATTCCCT
The DNA here is from genome assembly GCF_048593235.1 of Sminthopsis crassicaudata. Taxonomy (NCBI): domain Eukaryota; kingdom Metazoa; phylum Chordata; class Mammalia; order Dasyuromorphia; family Dasyuridae; genus Sminthopsis; species Sminthopsis crassicaudata. The sequence continues at coordinate 234,570,274 of NC_133621.1, forward strand.
CAGACATAATAGGTTTCCTTTGCCTCTTCATGAGATGTAGTTTCCCTCTTTTTATCTCCACTTTTTCCTTTTTCTGATACAATTTCCTTTCTACCTCAAGTTCCTTTTTTATATTATAACAGTAAAACCAAATTATACATGTACTCTTTATGTACACCCATGACAGAAATACAGTTTTCAAGAGTTCTTTTTACCTTTTTATGTTTCTCTTGAGTCCTATATTAGGAGGTCAAACTTTTTGTTTAGCTCTGTTTTTTGTCAGAAATAAATGGAATTCACCTATTTCATTGAATGTCGATCTTCTTCTCTGGAAGAAAATGCTCACTTTGGCTGGGTACGTTATTCTTGACTGCATACCAAGTTCTTTTGCCTTTTGGAATATCAGATTTCAGGCTCTCTGATCCTTTAATATGGATGCTGCTAGATCCCTAGTGATTCTTATTGTGGCTCCTTGGTATTTGAATTTTTTTTTTTTTTTTGCCTGCTTGTAATATTTTTTTTTCCTTTAGTCTGATAGTTCCGGAATATTTCTTGGAGTTTTGATTTTGGGATCTCTTTCAGTAGGTGATCAATTAATTCTTTCAGTGTCTATTTTGCCTTCTGTTTCTATAACATTTGGGCAAGTTCTCTTTGATTTCCTGAAAAATAGTTTTATATAGATAGATAGATAGATAGATAGATAGATAGATAGTTAGATAGATAGATAGATAGATAGGGTATACCCTATCTTCTCTGCTGACCTATTGGCTTGCTGCCAGGGCAAAGTAGCTCACACTGTGGTGAAGTTCTCCCCACAGATTCTCTGTCAGCATAGACCACACCCTGCCCCTCTCCTATGCTCAATGTGAACTGTTCCCCATGCTCTCACTACCTTTCTGAGATCTGTGCCTGGCCTAACCCTGTTCTCTCTCCACGCATGAGCAAAACAGACCTTTTCTGTAGAATTTCAAGATTATCTTTGGTTGATAATCTGTTGTACTCCCAATATTCATAGATGCTGACAGTCAAGCACCAATTCTGAGCCTGAATTTTGTTAAAATAGTTTTAGGAAAAAGGAGAATTTAGGAAGATGTGTGTGTGTGTCTTCTCTGCCATCTTGGCTCCATCCCCCAATATGTGGTTTTCAATATATGGGTTCATAAAGATTCTTATTAACTGTAATGTCTGGATTAGCTTTCTGGAAGATCTCTGGACAGGCCTTAGTCTTAAGTGAAGAAGTGATGAAGGAGAGCCACAAAGAGGATGGTCAAGGATGGAGTCTGGAGTCTGGGTCTAAAATTAAGCTCAAGCATGCACTCTCATCTCCAGTCCTCTCAACCCTTAAATACCTTAGTACGAGTACATCACTATAGCACACTGAACCTGTGTGCCAACTGTAGAACCATTACATAACCATATCACACTTAACTAGAGAACCATTATTTCATCAATCATACTGAGTAAACACCGTGCTGTAAGTGTCCTTGCTTCAAGTATACTTTTCCCAGAGTTCCCCAATGTCTCCAGTCCTCTACAATTAACTATTTATTTTTAGTCTTCAGTGATATTGGAAAAAGAATCTCCAGCTTTTGTTCAGAAGGTAACTGCACATCATGTATAGAACAGCCTTTATTTCACCTCACAAAAAAAGCAGAACAGATAAAAATCTCATAATACTCCATGAAATATCAATATAATTTTTCCCCATTCCAACGTATTCCTTATTCCACAGTAAAACACTAAAGTTGCAACTCTCTTCAAAAGAAAAACATGTTTGGTTTACCAAAGAGGTTACTTCCCCTGCTATCATAGTCCTTCAACATTCCCTCTAACCCATTTGTGATCGAGAAATAATCTGCTGGCATTGTGGTAAATTATGCCTTTGTCTCAGGGATCCATATAATAATTTAACCTTGTGATAATTTCATGGAATTTTAGATTTTCTCTTTAAAGAAAAAAAATGAACAGGATTTCAAAAGAGTCAAACTCCTTTCATTTTTGAATTTATTCCTTCCATATAGGGTAGAAATAACAATCAAAGTATATATTTTAGTATTCAGTACCATGGCCTACATACATATGCTTGAGTCTTGTTTCTAGGAATACAGAATATTAATTCAGAAAGCTACGGTTCTACTCTTCTAATCATGACTTGGCCATGAGAATATGATTAAATGTGGTTGTAAGTATGTGATTTGAAAACTGCCAATGTCAGTCTATATCATCTAGGCATTTATGGTCTAAGAACTCTTGTGATCCTACCTAGATGCTGCCATATTTTGGTAGAGCTAAGAAACTTTATCACTGCCTCTACATGCCTTCTATTTTTAGGAATGGGGATAGGAAAGGCAGTCTATGGGACTTTGATCATATATAGGCATCATCAAACACATACACACACAGACACACACATACATCAAGGATCAGAGTCTATTTGTCTCAGACTTTATAGCTGAGCATTCATTACCAAGGAAAAATAGCTAACTGAATAGTTTAACACTTTTAATAAATCTAGAGCAAGAGATAGTTTCAAAATGCAGGAATATGCCCACATTCTCCTTAGGAAAATGTGACCAAAGTTTCAAATTGCTTACATCCCAGAACTTCATCATCTTGACAGGAAGTCTTTTAAATAAAAAAATCCATATTTTAATATTTATATAGATAAGTATAGATGAATGGGTATGTATATATATATATATATACATACATATTTGAATATGCATATTTATGCCAATATATATTGTATAGAAATATGTATATATGTTTATGACATATGCATGCATGTAAATATCTAAATAAATCAAGAAATACATATCCCATATGTATATATAGCATATATAGGTATATGTATATATATAGTCCAGTGTCAGTAGATATAATTCTTTCTCTCTCTCACACTCCTTTGTCTTTTCCCTCTCTCCTGTTTCTGTCTGCCTCTATCTCCATTTTTCCTTATTTCTCCATCTATATATGTATTTATATATTTCTACTTTAAAGAAAAAAGATTGAGTTAATAGAGATAGAAAGATAAAGATAGATATGTATAGTGTGTATTTCAATCTTGAGTCTTGTAATGTAACCGTGTAGGTGTTTGATCACAAACAGATACATTACATTGTGTATAATATATTACACTTAATTTAGTATATTACATAAAATAATATATTATTTTATATACACATATTATATTAATATATGATTATAAATAAGATATTACACTTAAATAAGATATTTAATAAATACCTACTATATACCAGGCACTGTACTAATCTCTGGGATATAAATACTTATTTAGGGGAAAAAAATAGTTTCTGCCCTTAAGGATTTTATAATCTGATGAGTAAAGGATACAAAAGGAATCTAAAAACGAGTGGGAGGAATACCCATTACAGGGAGTGATGGAGAATTCCCAACAGGTCTAAAAACAATGTAGCTGGTAGGGAAATGAGAAAATAGAGGCCCTGGAATCAAGGATCTTACCCTACAGAGAATCCAATTAGAAGGGCAGAGGATACTGAAGAGATGTAAGTATTAGACAGATTTCAAACAGGCAGGATTATGGGATTTCCCAATGATTGTTTCCTGGGAAAGAAAAGCATGATAATGAGCTCCAAAGTGTTATGGCTCATGAGAGGCACTTTCAAATCATGCCCATGATACAGGTTGAGGATGATATGATTCCTCATGGCACAAATGCTTGAACCCTCCTTTCTCTGACATTGGTGATTTATTAAAAATCACTTGAGGACAATATTGTCTTCATATTGGACCAACCTTGATTATAAGTTATTTTTATGAACAAGCTAGTAAATCTCATTTTTAAAAAGGGAAAAAACCTTACAAATTAAGTCTGGAATTTCTTTTTTCATGCCTAATTAAACTTGAAAAATCCCCTATTCCTACTTTTTTCCACTTCTTGCCTCAGGAAAGTGAAGGGAAGATAGAAAGGGAATGACAGGCAAAGCACCTAGAAGAGAAAGGCTCACCTTGAACTACCCAGGAAGCAAAGATAGGTTAGTCTGGGAGATAGTCAATCCTGATCCTTTCTTATTTGTAGATATTGGAATGAGGAGAATAGAGAAAAGTGCTCCATCAATACCTAGAAATTAAATATACAAATAAGTGTGTGTGTGTGATATACATACACACACACTTATTTGTATATTTACATATAGTCTCTGGTCTTGCATAATTTATGTTAAGAGACTAATGAATATAAATAAATAAATAAATAAATAAACTTTCCTCTCTGTTATTGGAGGTTAATAAATAGTACAAAATACCTTACATAAAGTTGCTTGCCATTTTGTAGTAATGTCATTTGTATGTTATAACCACTTAAAAGTACTCATCCTATAACATCCTTTAGCCTGTCAAAGGAGAAAAACTTAACTCTACCTTATATTCTTATTTAAGATTCTTTTTTTCTAAACTTGTTATAAAATATCAGAATAATTGATCAATATCAAATATTAAAAATTATCAGAATGATCAATCATTCACTTAGGCAAAAAGTACATATCAAAGGGAAAGGAATAAGCATGCACATAGCATCTATTATGTGGCAAAAATTGTGCTAAAATGTTGGGGATACAAGTACAAAAATGATGAACTGCCTGGCTGAACCATCCCATTTGCAAGCCTGGCTTTTTAATCACTTTCGGGGCAGCTAGGTGGTGCAGTGAATAGAGCACCAGCCTTGAATTCAGGAGGACCTGAGTTCAAATGTGGTCTCAGACACTTAATACTTCCTAGCTGTGTGACCCACTTAACCCCAGCCTCAAAAAAAAAAATTAAAAAAAATCATTTTCAGCATCTAAAACTGAAGAAGACAGGCAATACAGAACAGAAACAAATACTATTAGGTGTATTTCCCTGGTAAAAGAGGGAGCAAGTGAAGAACCAATCTCTCACTGTTCACTATGGATAAATTGGAGTCCTTTACCCTCTAGGAAAAAAAGCCAAAAAGAGTCACCAGCTTGATCTTTCCAGTTTTTGAGATACTACAATCAGTTAAAGGCTCTCTCTTCTGGGGGCACCTTCAATTATTTAAATTGAATATGTCTGGTTTATAGAAAAAGTACTTATCCTCAAGGAACTTTTACTTTAATAAGGGTTCAAAAAGTATAAATATAAATACACCCAACATAAATGTAAAGTAAATAAATACAAATCTATACAAATTTGTTAAATTCAAGTTGGATTTGGAATGGTGAACACTGGCTCAGGAAAAGGTTTTATGCAAAAAAATAGTGTTTGAACTTCAAAAAGGATTCTATGAGGCAGAGCTAAAGAGAGAACATTAGGGGCAGCTAGGTGGCACAGTGGATAGAGCACCAGCTCTGAAGTCAGAAGGACCTGAGTTCAATATATGTATACCAAGCTGATTCACAAATAAAAGTGTATCAGCTTAGTTTTATGCATCTGGTAGCTTTGGGAACTAATGTGAAATTTTAAAAAGGAAAGAGAAAAAGGGAACTAACACTTGGACTTAACACTGCTCTACCCTTGTCTTACCTCCCTCCTACCTTAGTATCTGATTTAAAAAAAAAAAAAAAAAAAGATAAATCAAAGCCATTATAAACAAATGTAAGTATTGACATAAAACAAATCCTTACATTATTCATGTATAAAAATGTTGAAGACAAACAGTATTGCAGCATCTAATCCACAGAAACTTGGAGTACATTCATTTTCTACTCACTGGAGTTTATTTACTTTGGACAGTACTGATGATTATGGATATTAGCTCAGTAGATAGTTGCAGCTTCCTTAGGAAGTCACCCATGTGGAGTATGTGAACAAGAATACAAAAACCATAAATCTGACCATTTTGAGAACAAATACCTTTAACCATTATCAAAAATCGCACTCCTTGAATAGCATATGCTAAATATAACTAAACAGACAGGGCCCTGTTTCCTAAGCACTGAAAATCAATGTTTCCTTGATTATGATTAACAGTGTTCCAGGGATTTCTTTTGAATGTCAAGATAATTCAACCAGCATTTGTTTGTTTGTTTGCTTTTACTTTCATGTTTCTACTAAAAGAAAAACTCTAGGTACTAATCATACAAACAGTGTAATGGTGCTGCTACAACACATCAGAACTTTTCCTTTAAAAAGTAGTACAGAAAGCCAAAATGATAGAATAGAGAAAAATAATCAGCTAAACTCTCCCAATATTTCCTTTCAAACAATTTAAGGTCTCAAATCAAATTCTGGAGTGGCAGAGCCAACAAAAGGTCAAAGGCAGCTCTTCTTCCAGGAGGAGATAACATAGGAGTTGAAAAAAATCTTTGACATGGAGTCTGGCCCAGAATCCACATTGATACAACACCAGTGGCAGGCCTAAGTGATGGAAACAGAACAGTCACTACTACAGGAGTTCTCAAGCCAGAGATGGTAAAGAGATCTAATAACTGATTAGAAAAAGATTACAAGGGAACATTGTGCTATACTCTATTGCCTACACTCACTTCTGGATATAGCTCAAGGAAAGAGAGGAGCCTTTCAGTCAAGAGATAACTCAAGGAATAAGGGACTCTTCCTTAATAAAGATCAGGAAAGCAGTAACCACACCTTCATGGAAATCACACCATTTTAGAAGCACCCCCAAACTCTGAGACTTACCAAACTAGCTCTGAAAATAGTAGTGTAAAAAAGCCTGAAGCTTGAGGCAGTGATCCCCCATACACACCTTGCTCAGAGCAAAACCCAATTTTAATATAGAATTCCATATTTTAAAAATAGGGTAAATAATAAGCAAAAAAAAAAAAAAAAAAAACAACCTAACTATAAAATCTATTATGGTGACAGTGAAGATCAAGATACATGCTCAAAAGAAGAGAGTTACTAGCAAAGCCTCAAAGAAAAATGTAAATTTGATATTAGTCCAACAAGAGTTTCTAGAAGAGCTAATATATGATTTTCAAAATCAAGACAAGTAGAGGAAAAATTAAGTAAAAAATAAAAGGAATGAAGAAAATAATAAAAACACGAGTAGCTTGATAAAGGACAAAAATGCTGAAGAAAATAACACTTTAAATAACAGAATTGGCTAAATTGGATGTGGGGGGAAGTATAAAAGTTCACTGAAGCAATTTTTAAATTGAAGCAAATTTTAAATTTTTAAATTAAAAAGTAATTCTACTTTTTAAAGTAGAATTAGGCAAACAAAAGCTAGCTACTCCAGGACACCAAGAAACAATAAAATAAAGTAAAAAGATGGGAGAAATAGATGAAGAAATATAAAATAAATCATTGAAAAATAATTAACCTGGAAAATAAATTGAGGAAAGGTACTTAAGAATAATTAGACTATATGAAAATCAGATAACAAAGCACCTAGATATCATATTTCAAGAAACTGTCAAGATAGACTATTTTAATATCCTTGAAACCAAGGGTAAAATAGAAAAACAACAATCCACTGATCACCACCTAAAAAGGTTCCCAAAGTAAAAACACCATAAAATATTACAGCCCAATTCCAGGGCTCCCAGATTAATGGCAATATACTTCAAGACAGAAAGACACTACTCAATTATCATGGAGCCATGGAGCATACAAGATTTAACAGCTACCACATTAAAGGAGTGGAGGGTTAAGACTATAATAATTTAGTAGGGAAAAGAGATAGGATTACAATTAAGAATAACTTATCCAGCAAAACGGACTATGAATATTTAAAAGAAAAAGAAAAAAAGAGATTTACTTGCTAGGGTATAGGACTATGCTGAGAGGGAGAAAAGAGGCCCCCCCTCGACCTTTGTGGAACAATAAGTTTTCTTGCCATGTTGCAGAAATGTGCTTGTTGAACAAGGAGCAATGATTTGTGACCATAGGAAAGGGTTAGGTCTGAGGATTGCAGTGTAGTTGCTCATAAGCAGGGATGATTTAACAGGGTCTCTCACCTGTGAGTGGGTTGCTAGATGACTGAATTGGCTTTCCTCCAATTGGCAGATACCGTGTATATGAAAAACCCACAAACTGCTTCTCTGACTGATGATTGGGGATTACCTACTGTTTATGCACTGACATGCTTGCAAAAATGTAAATCAAAAAGGCTGTGCTGCATAATAAACTGGAGTTCTTTTCACACTCTGAGTCTCCCACCTCATACATCTCACCTCTGAGATCAAAGGGTTCATATATTTTGAGCTCTTAAGATGGCTGCAACAACTGGCATCTGGGGAACAGGGACTTGAAACAGTACCAGAGTGATTACTGCATGGTCAAGACAACCTCAAAGAGGACTGCAGAGGAAAAGCCTGCTGAGTTATGCTGTTTCTGGACTAGGCAAAGTGCAACAGAGATGATTAAGTAACCTAATGGGGTAGAAAGTAGGCACCCTACTTCCTTCAGACAGGGAAGCATATGTCAGGACTATATATAAATGTATAAAAGAGCAGGGGTGCACAGTTCAATTAAGAGATATTAAAAAATTCCTGGACATTGCTTACAAAATTTCTCCATGGTTACCTGGGGAAGGCTGTTATAATTGTGAGAGAGGGATTGTTTTTGGTGAACAGCTCACTGCTTATGATAAGCAATGCCCAGAAGAAATATATATTTAAAAAAAGTCATTTTACCATATATGATCTCATTAAACAAAGTCTGAAATCAGAACCAGAAAAGGAGGTCAGAAAATTTATGGTGGGAGCACAGACAGGCCCATCTCTTAGCAGTCCTCCTGAGCCAGAGAAAGACAACAATGAATGATCTCCCTCCCCCTCCTCTACCTTCGGCCCCACCCTACTCTTGTGTTCAGACTTACAGCCGTTCAAGGCTCTCCCAAGAATAAAATCTGGATTACAGAATTTTTAGATTAGACTCGGTTGACTGCCACTCAGGAGCAAATATGAACTTGTGAAATGGGGACCGGCTCATATCTCCTTTTGAGGCTTTATCTGGAGTTGATTTGCCTTTAAGAATTTGAGAATTTGAGGTCTGTTCTTTTCTCTCCATAAAAGCTGTTTATGTAGAAATTCCTTTAAAAAAAAACTGTTGGGAAAACTGGAAATTAATATGACAGAAATTAGATATGGACCCACACTTAACACCATATATCAGGATAAGATCAAGATGGGTCCATGATTTAGGCATAAAGAATGAGATCATAAATAGATTAGAGAAACAGAGGATAGTTTACCTCTCAGACTTGTGGAGTAGGACCAAAGGAGAACTAGAGATCATTATTGATTACAAAATAGAAGATTTTAATTACATCAAATGAAAAAGCTTTTGAACAAACAAAACTAATGCAAACAATATTAGAAGGGAAGTAACAAATTGGGAAAATATTTTTACTGTTAAAGGTTCTGATAAAGGCCTCCTTTCCAAAATATATAGAGAACTGACTCTAATTTATAAGAAATCAACTTAATGGCAGGAGTAGGAGACTGAAAAGAGGCTTTGATGTCCACTGAACCAGTAAATTGGAAAAAAGACAGAAAGACAGGAACCATTTTCCCCTTTAATAATAGATGACTTACATATTAACTTATGGGGTAGGGATATTTTATATCAATTGGGGTGAAAATCACCACAGATTTTTAGGAGGGGTCTTTACTGCTGCAACTTCCACCAATCCAAAAATGACTTGGAATACCAACACACCTGTATGGGTTGAGTAATGGCTCCTAACTAAAGAAAAAAACAGCCACTTTATACCAATTAGTACAAGAACAATTAGAGTTAGGACACATTGAGGAAACAAACAGCCCATGGAATGTATTTGTCATAAAGAAAAAATCTGGTAAATAGAGAATGTTAATGGATTTGAGACAAGTAAACTCAGTACTGGAAGACTTGGGTTCTTTACAGGCAGGTTTATCATCACCAAACATGATTCCCAGGAAATGGCCTTTATGGAAAATAGATATTAAGGATTGTTTTTACTCTATTCCCCTTCACCCTGTGGACAGGGATAAATTTTCTTTCTCAGTACTAACATATAATTCTCAAAAGACCCGTAGGGATGGGGACTAACCCTAGAGGTGACAGGCCAAATGATATATGGCAAACATGTTACACATATGGGAAAAACATGCATTCATGTTATACTTATTCAGGCTTTGTAACTGCATCCTGTCAATAAGGGGAAGCTTCTTCACATGTAATAAATCACTTATTTCACTGTTTTGCCTCTATGGATATCCTATACACTATCAAGACTGATAATGGACCCTCATATACCTCAAAATTATTAAAACAGTTCTTACAGAAATTCTCCATGATATTTTTTGGCCTTACAATCTCACAGGACAGGCCATTATAGAAAAGACTAATCAGATTCTGAAGAGATTCATCAAAAAACAAAAAGAGGGAAAAGGGTCTCTCAAAAAGATATAAAGCAGTGTATACAATAAATTACTTAAAATTTGATTAAAGCGATTTAAGTCCAGCTATGAAATCCTCTCTAATGAAAACAGAGACAGAGAATAAAAGATAACACCCCATATTATTAAGAAGGATCCCTAAGAACAAGCCTATAGTAATGGAAAAGGGTCCTGAAGGATAGGAGGGAACCTATAGGGTTCTAATGTGGGGACCAGGCTATGCTTGTATCTCCACAGTACAAAACTTTCAGCAATGGATTCCTACCAGACACTTAAAGTTGTCCATAAAGAGGAAAAGAAGGAAGAAGAGGTGACAGTCCAAAAGAAGAAGATATGCCCTCAAGACAGCTAACAAGATGCTTTATACACACACACACACACACACACACACACACACACATACACACACACACATACACACACACACACACATGGGTTTGTATTACATCAGGATTGGTCACGTAGGCCAAAAGGTGGGCTATCATGATGGAATCACTATGGCCTAGGATTGTCTCCTGGCAGGAATGGGGTATCATGTGACACACACTGCTGAGCATACAGGGACACCCTTGTTGGGAGTTTTTCCACACCACTTGTTGCAGTCTCACTGGAAACCGAAAGTTTCTTACTGCACGCTTCTAGCTTCCACCAGCCTTCGGACGTCTCTGGCCCCGCTCCGGAGACGGAGCGGGGAATAAGCAAACAGAGAGCCAACATGTAGCAGAGCTGTTCTTTATTGTTTGCTCCCCAAAATGTCTCCCCGAGCTGCCACTGGCTATTCCTCTTATAGAGGTTCTTCTCGGACCCTCCCCGAAACCTCCCATCGTGGGCGGGGCCAGCTCCTTTAGCAATGCCTAGCTGTTTTTCTCCTTATATGGCCAGGCAACTCATAGTTCCACGCATCTACTGACACGTAGCTCTATTAGTCGACCCGGAACCACATCCTGGAGATGACTGACATTAGGGCGGCTCCCTTCCGCACAGGGGGATCAGTTCCAGGCCCATTACAATTCCCCCTTTTTGTTTAATACGAGGGTAGTGGTTCAAAATTCAAGATCTTTCTCTTAGGGCTAACACAGCTCGGAGTGACAAAGGCAAAGACAAAGCACCAAGAATGACAGTATCAAAAATATATGACAAGCAGAGCACCAAGAGTGGTAATATCAAAAGGTAATATCAAAAGATCAAAAATATATGACAATAAACTCATTGACCAGCGGTCGGTTACAATTCCCCTTTTTTGTTTAAAGCATAGGACGCCTTCATTTCAATCAAAATTTTTTGAATTACAGCAAATACAACTCGGAATATCAAAAGGAGGATACAAAGCATCAATAACAAAGCAGGAAAGCAACAGCTCCTATAATTAGCCAATGCATGATATCATTGAAATTAACATTTTTCCACCAATTAATAAAATCATGTTCTTTTCGTTCCCAATCATCTTCACATGTTATAGTAGCATTTTGCATAGCTAACAATATCTCATCCAAAGCGGCAAGTTCAGAAGTAGCATTTGTCATAAAAGTAGCATTTTTCAGAATAATTTCAAGATCATTATACAGAGAAGAATTAAATGGAATGGGAGTTACACATAAAGGATAATATTTATAGTGATATTGCATTCTCATATATCTCAACATCAATGCCTGTTGATGTACAATAATTTGCATTACATCAGATAACTGTGAGATTCTATATAACATTATCCGATCCAAACTTTCTTGATGCTGCCAAGCAGCATTGTTTTTTATCATAAATTGTTGTAGACTTGCAGCTAAAAAAGCTACCTCCTGTTGAATTTGATATATTTGCATTTTCTCTATCACATTAAGAGCCAAATTAACCACTGATATAGCTGTATCAAAAGAACTGTCTCGTTTCATTCTAGTTAATTTTCTTATCATGTCTATAGACAAAGAAGGATTTTTACCAAAAAATTATTTAAGGGTTTGGCACATACATCTGTGCAGGTGCGGGGTATGGAAGGGCTTCCCTAGTTGACTCGTTCCGTGTCGTCTGTATCTTGACAGTTCTTTATTAATTGTCTATGCCCAGGGAGGGAGCCACTCTTCTCTGGAGCACAAACATCTCTAGGAATGGCTAGTTCCTATCAGCTAGTGTCAAAAATATACAGAGTTCATGGAACGGTCAAGTTCCCATAATTTGGAAGCTGAGGCCTGTTAGATTTGAGTGAGCTTATAATCCTAATATGAAATTTTAAATTTCTTAATCATTTGGCCTTAAGATCACGAAAATAATAAGAGGACTGAGCTAGTGGGGTGAAATTAGAGTAAATTAATTTCATTTTCCAATACATAAGACAATTACACATACATAATATAACTAGAAAGAGTAATAATAATACTATGGGTATAGCTAAACTATTAAAATAAATGGTAGCGCTACCTGATCTAAATAAGAAATCATACCAATGATGGTTAGTATCTGATGTTACTAAATGAGAGGCCTCGATAAGTTGTCCTGCAGCTATAAGAGTCTGTATTCGATGTTCATTTAATGTGCGCTGATAAGACTCTAATAGTTTCTTCATAATTTAAGATCTGTTTAGGATATCCATATATATGAAGTAAAGCAAAGTAATTAGGTAAGACAAAAGGTAACACATGAAATTAACACATAACAGCCCATATCTTAACTTGACAATACACAATAGTTCCAGTACACCAAAAAAAAAAGTACACATAGCATTTTCAGGTCATTGTTTTTCCCTGCTTCTGGTAAATTAAACATATAATCCCACATTGCAACAATCTCTGAGCATTTTCTTTTTGTATCTAGGTATACATATTTTGTAAAGAGCATTTGGTCCACTTAAATAATTTACTAATATTTCCAGTAAAACCCAAACTAGTAATAATACTATCATCAAAAATCTGTAGAAATTGGCCTTGATATTATAATGTATTTTGGTGGAGTAGGATCGTCATGGGCAACTATTGAGCATTTACAGTCAAAGCCTGAGAAACAGCTTGTCCAGCACTGCGCAGTCTGCTGGCCAAGGTCTCAAGGTCTATTGAATTAACTATACCCAAACCAGTTCCAGCACCACCAAATAAAGTGTCATACCAGGTTCTTTTCTTTCTAACACAATTCATCAGAGGAGGAAAAGTTACATTATTGGTACAAGTTTTAGGAACTCTTATGATTGATGGAGGATGTTTTGTAGGAGGGGGAGGTGTCAGTAATAGATATTTTATCTAATAGTGAGGTTTCAATACCGCTATCAAGATTTTACATGCACAGTTTTTCAGTTGCTTTTCAATGTTTGTCTCAGCTTGTTCTCTGCATTCAGTTGGGAAGTCCATACCCTCAGAGCCCACTCTCTTTCCTATGTAGCACTGCTGTATCTGGATCTGGAACAGTCCTTTCCAGCTCAGGGTCAGCTTGTCCTCCTTCCATGTCCTAACCAGGACCCCGTCTCCAAGCTAGAACGCATGCACTGTTGAAACCCTAAGGGAGGAGTCTGAGCAATAAGCCTGTTTAGTTGTAAAGTTTTCAGATGTTAAAGTAAAGACATAACATATTTCCTTAAAAAACAAATCCTTGGTTTCAAATATTGGATACAAGGAAGAATTTTGAATCCCTTTAAATCAGTTTGCTTTCTTCAACCAGAAACAGCTGCAGCTTCCTATTGCTGCTCTACCCCTGCAAAAATACGTCCCGTCTCACAGTCATCACTCCGTGACTACCTTTTCCAACAAGTTCCTTCTTTTCCCCACTGATTTCTTCTTGAAATCATTTGCTCCCACTAATTCTCTCCTCCCAATGCCTACTTGCTCAAACTTTCTCTGACATACTTTAAACACTTCCAAACCAATAACTCTTCTGACTAGATGCTTCATTTAAACTATTAATTGCTTTTGTAAATCAATCTCTCTTTTTCTTTAATCAATCTCTCCCTTTTCTTTAATCACCTTTTTTTTAAACTTTAAACTTCAAGATTCATAACCCATAATGATAACAAATTACCCAATGTTTCAGAAGCAAACTAAATAGTTTTTTTCTTTCTTTTTTTTTTTTTTTCCTTCTGCCTGAGTGCTTCAAGGCCACTAGTAAGAAGCTTCCCAGGCGGTATTAAGCAGATAAGATTGTATTGCCGTTACTCCTCTTTAGCAGACTTTGAAAATCTGCTTTTCAGAGAAAACTTCCCCACCAGTTTAAAATAGTCAAGTTTTTTTTTTCCTTTTGTTTTAATGAATTTCAATTTCCACAACTCAGCCTGTTATTTTTCTAAGCCTGTAACACAGAGGCTGAATTCTTATCTCTTATGAGCTTGCTAACTTTTAACACAGAACAAAAAATTCAAAGCAGACAAACATACACAGACAGACACAGAGATCTATTTTTTCTATCCAGGCTCTGCATGCTTTTAAGTTAAAATCCACTCCATTCTTTTTACAGAGTTTATATAACTATGAAGCATATACTCCTGAATCTGTTGGCTCGATTTGGGCTTTAACTGCTTTCTGCCCTATACCTCATCTAACTGCGTCTAAGCAATTAGGCTGTTTGCTTCTTCTTGATTAAAAATCAAGGAGTGCGTCTTTCTACTTATCTTTCCTCGTTCCCGCGAGTACACTGCTCGAGTCCCTGTCCGGGCGCCATTTGTTGGGGGTTTTTCCACACCACTTGTTGCAGTCTCACTGGAAACCGAAAGTTTCTTACTGCACGCTTCTAGCTTCCACCAGCCTTCGGACGTCTCTGGCCCCGCTCCGGAGACGGAGCGGGGAATAAGCAAACAGAGAGCCAACATGTAGCAGAGCTGTTCTTTATTGTTTGCTCCCCAAAATGTCTCCCCGAGCTGCCACTGGCTATTCCTCTTATAGAGGTTCTTCTCGGACCCTCCCCGAAACCTCCCATCATGGGCGGGGCCAGCTCCTTTAGCAATGCCTAGCCATTTTTCTCCTTATATGGCCAGGCAACTCATAGTTCCACGCATCTACTGACACGTAGCTCTATTAGTCGACCCAGAACCACATCCTGGAGATGACTGACATTAGGGCGGCTCCCTTCGCACAGGGGGATCAGTTCCAGGCCCATTACACACCCTGTCATATCAACACCCTCCTCTGTGCAAGAGGGTTACAGTGGTGTGTCTTGTCACTCAAGAATTGGGCTGGCAGTTTGGTTCTTGAACAAATGGCATGAGAATACCAGTTCTATACTAAAGCCTATCTGGGAGGAAAATATGCATTCATGTGGGGAGATTCTGTAATTGTTACCAAAAAAAAAAAAACATTAGATTTCTACTTGTTGGAATTGTACAGTCAGTAATTGTTTAGAGAATGAAATTGAAAATGAGACTGTATTTATCATTAGAGCTTATGTATCAATGTTTCCTGTAAAAAGTGAGAAATGGTATCATATTATGGGCCAGAACTTAAAACAAGGTGGTAATGCTTATGTACTTAGTTTAAAGGAGTTCACACATTAGCTCACACATTCACACCTTTAGAGAACATATATAAACTTGGAGTCTCAACAAGGATTGACTTTGGGAGATTCACAAGTCAGAAGCCCACAAGCCTCTTGGAGGCAGAGTCAGATTCATTCCAACTTCCACCTTTGTGCGGCTGGAGACATTGGGAGGACAAAAGGCTGAAGCTGGAAGAGACAAAAGACCAGCAGCAAGAGCTCTTGGAACCAATGAGAGATAGGCCTCTAAGAAATCTAACTGGGCTATTTTGAAGGAGACAATAAACAACTGAACAACAAATTCTTCTTCTTCTTCTTCTTCTTCTTCTTCTTCTTCTTCTTCTTCTTCTTCTTCTTCTTCTTCTTATTATTATTATTATTATTATCAGTTTTGCTAGAAGTGAAAAATGTTTAGTAACAGTTCAAAAAATAATCCATATTGAATACTGACTGTTCTAGACATGAAATGACACAGTGGAGAAGTGATTCTGATGAAATCGTCAAGTGTAAAAGATAATATTATCAGCTGGTAAAGGCTGTGTTGAAGTGGGAATATGAGGTGATAAAGTTACAATAATCCTCTCTTGTCTTGTGCCAATAAAAAAGTACAGAAACAGTTGTTCATGATCTTGCTAACAAATATAAGCAGAGGCTGTGAAAGATATATAGAGCTATCAATACTTGAAGCCAGTCCTGGGCACATAGCAATGATGGTTCAAAAAGAAAAACCAGTACTTGAACTTCTTGGAAGATAAATTAGATGATAAGCTTGTTAGGTTTATGAACTTTGTTGTTTGTGTTGCCTACAACTGTTATTACATAAATTTATTCAATAATCCAGGAAAGCCTAGAAGCACTTTTATTCCTAACATTTATACTGCTAAAGTATTTCTAGTCACAGAATCTTAAATGAGATTTTTACATTTGTGGAAGATAATGCAAACCATGAATACCAGGGGAAGTGGCATAAAGAGAACCTCCAATTGAGGAGGACATGGGAAAATGCCTTGGGAAAAAATATAGAGATCCTAGGGCACTATCATCCACTGGAGAGGAAGTATGCCATCTAATATCTTTTTATCTTTATAATTATTCACAATAACTGGGTGTTAAGTTCAGTTATTTTTTCACATTTGATATCCAGGAAATCTATCTAAGAAAAGCTGGAAACCAGCATCTACAAAATCCTAAATTAAATCATGACAGAATGATAGAGGTTCAAAAAACCTTAAATATTAAATAACTTTAAATATTAAATGATTAATACAAATCCTTCATTTTACAGAGTAGAAACTATAGTGGAGCCATTCCCTATTTCTCTGTGTCTATGCCTGTCTTGCCACTGGATCCGTTTCCCAATTCCTTCCTCAGAAAAGAAATACTGTAATATTCATTACTCATATTTATGAAGCTCATATTTATAAAGTAAAATATCAAGATTTACAAAGTTTACTTAACCTTTTTCCTACTATGATTTTTCTAGTACATGAAGATATATTCTTTTATCTCTGAATATACATATAATGGACAGAGTCAGGAAAAAATGAGTTTCTCAGGTTTAAGAGCTGTGTGATTCTGAATCTCTGCTTCAGTTTCCTCATCTGTAAAATGGAGGATAGATATTCCTTCTGCATATTATCCTCACTTAAAGAAGTAACAGTATTAGGAACTCAAGGTTTTTTCTTATTCTAAGATATACCTCATTTTTCCTTCAGAAAAATCACAGCTCTTCCATGTATGTTGCTAAGATATATGGGAAACAGAGGGTAGTATCTTCAAAATATCTTCAGAGAAATCTATGGAGATTAACTAGAAGACAAAGTATTATTCCAATGATGCCAAAACCACTCTGCTGAACAAAAATTACTGGACAATTCAAACATTTAGAGGGGCTTTTGCTATTCATTGTGGTGGAAAATTCTATAAGGAGGTTATGAAAGCACCATAAAATAGTTAATATATAAACTCCTATGGTTTCATTTGAGGCTAAGGTTAACATTATAGAGAAAAAGTCTAGAAACGTTCCTACAAGCTGAGTAATCCTCAGGAGTTTACAAAAGCAATCACAGAGGACTCCTAATGTTGTTGAAATTTGATGTATCAACAGAGTAGGAAATTCTAATATTGCAGAAGTGATAAAAGGTCAATCTTTAGATCTATGAGTCAAGAAAATGAAAGTGTGTGGACAAATTCACCCCAGGAGTTTTGTCCCGAGAAGCTGAATATACTGAGAGAAAAGTATTCCTGTCCATTCTGATTGAGAGCTCATCAGTAGCTCCTTCTTTCCTTTTCCACAAGGAGATCAAGTGATTGTTAGGTTAGAAAATGATTCTGGGGGTCAGCTAAGTGGTGGAGTGGATAGAGCACCAGCCCTGAATTCAGAAGGACCCGAGTTCAAATCTGGTTTCAGACACTTAACACTTCCTAGCTGTGTGACCCTGGGCAAGTCACTTAACCCCAGCCTCAGGGGAAAAAAAAAATGATTCTGGGATCACCATCATTTCACTTATGTAACTGAGCATCTCTCATCAAGTCCTAAGAGGAATACTAGAGATATACTACTGAAGAACTCATTAATTATCCAGGAGGTCATATAGCATTTCCTTTAAAATCATTTCTGGAGGGGCAGCTAGGTGGCGCAGTGGATAGAACACCAGCCTTGAATTCAGGAAGACCCGAGTTCAAATCTGGTCTCAGACACTTAACATTTCCTAGCTGTGTGACCCTGGGCAAGTCACTTAACCCCAGCCACAGGGGGGAAAAAAAATCATTCTGGTTCAGTCTTTCACTTTCTCAGTTCTCTACAATTCCTGAAATACTAATTCCTTAACCATTTTCAAAGCCTCATTGAGTCACAAATTTATCCCCATGAATAGTAGGTCATATTCTAGAGGACTCAGTGAAACTATTTTATAAGGAAAGATAAATTCTTTTATATAGAAATCAATAAACAAACACTTATAAAGCACCTATTATGTATCAGATATTGGCTAAGAGCTGGAGATGCAAAAAAAAAAAAAAAAAAAAAAAAAAGGCAGGGACAGCTAGATGATAGAGTGGATAGAACACAGTCCCTGGAGTCAGGAGGACCTGATTCCAAAGCTAGACCTTAGAGCTATTACTTATTCTAAAGCTTTTATTTTATAAATGAATAAGTTGAGACCTCATTTGTAAAACATGCTATCTCTAATCACTCATCTAGACAGTAAAAAAAAACCAAAATCTGAATCTCAGTCTCTAGATGCCAAATCAAGTTCTCTTTGTCAAATTAAAGTCTTTCTTTTTTTAGGAAGTACTCTTATTTGAAACTCTTTCTTTCTTCTAATTAATTTTATATTATCCGGGAAAGAAAAATAACTTAAACCAATTTAGATGAAAGTCTTGCTTGGTATCTTGACAGATATCTGCCTTTCCTTTCTGATTAAAAAATAAGTATTCACGTAATTAGCTTGAGACTATGTTATTAATAGTTAGGTCTGTTAGCTGACCTATCATTTTAGATAGATTTTGTTGTTTCAAATAAGTATAAATAATTCAAGAAACATTTATATAAGAAGTTTATTACCTACATAGATATAGTCTTTTAAGACTCTTACCCAAAATGACTACTCAGAGATCACTCAGTAGAAGGCAGAAAAGTTGTTTATTGAAAACCCCCTGAGGATGAGCCCCTCCTTAATGGGATAAGAAAGAGAAAGCTCCTGGTAGGAAGGCCAAAGAAGGAGTAAAGATACATAGCTTTTATACAAGAGATTACATCACAAGGAAGAGAGCATTGAGAAGGGGAAGAGGAGGCATCTAATTGATTGTTGCTATCTGGAGAGATTGGAATGGAAGGTTTCTGTCATAAGTTGGGAAGCATTAAGAAATAGGAGCCCTCTCCCCTTAATTGAATGTTAGACATGGGTACCAAAAACCTTCAAAATTTAGATTACTAAACTAATAGCATTCAACTAATAGTCTAAATATTGATAACATTGAAAGTGATAAATGTCATCATTTCAGGTCAAGTAAATATATCTAAAGTTGAAGTAACTATTGGCTAACACAACATTTATGTAGGTCACAGAGACATAGAAATAATGGATAATAAAATAAAGAAAAAGAATTTAAACATACCTGTAAATTCTTCACCTTATCTCTCCATTCCCCACAAAAGGGACTAATAAGAATGATGATTCCAAGTTCTGTCTCAAGCCACTTATTTATAATGTTCTAACAATTCTCTTAAAGCATCAATTTATTTAATAATGATTTAAAGAAATTGCCATGGGCTAAATTCATGCTCATATTCCTTTTCTAAAACTTTGTATAGGCTATCCATGAGTAGAATTCAATCCAGCCTTTCCTAGGCATCATAGAAACAAACCCTGACTACCCATAAAGCTCAGCTCAAGGGACCCATTCTCCATGAAGTCCATTCTAATTTCCCTCCCTAGAAACATCACTTTAATACTTTTTTATTTATCAGGGTACATTTTGACCTACCCATCTATCACTGAATCAAATACACATCCAGTAGAATGCAAATTTTCCCTGAAAGAGAAAGAGGAATTGTTTTACTTTTTTCTCTATATTCCTAGTACTTGTGATTTCATCAAGGTGGGAAAACTCCCTATAGTTGATGCAGCTCATCCCTTCATATATCTCTTACACTCTTAGAGAAGTGACATGTTCACATAACTCCTATGTGACAGAGGAAGAATTTGAACTAAATCCTAACCAAGGTAAACTACTTATTCCCTGTCTCTCAGAGTCTAGACTAAAATCCATAATCTGGACATAATATCATAAACTTGTAATCCTTACTAGTCAAGATTATCAAATGAGACAATATTTATAAGGTGTCCATATAAATATAAAAAGCAAAGCATCTAAGTATTTAATAGATACTTCTCTATCTTTCCTCTCAGGGAAGCTAAGATTGGTGGATGGATTAGGTTTGTGAGTTCTGAGCTTCAATATGGCTAAAGTCATTCTTGTATCTGTCCTAAATCTAATACTAATATAATGAGATCACAAAGCAATGGGTTGCCAAGCTACTTAAAGAGGACTGAACTATTCCACTGTAGAAAAACAGCAGGTAAAAGTTTCTGGGTCAATTCATATTTTTCTGAGTAAAATAGGAAAATCTAGTCTTTTAAAAAATGAAAATAAAATAAAAGATTGCTGAATAAAAGAGTGGCAGTTTGAGGAAACCAAGTGCTTATAACATTATAGCTTGCTTTTAATAGTTTGTGGGAGATGCTAACTGCAATACTATTTGCATTTTTATGGAGAAATATTGTAGTATCTAAGTTAATGAGTTTAGAATCAGCAACAGAGATTCAAATCTTGCCTTAGAAACTTCCTAACTGTGTGGCCCTAAGCAAGTCATTTAATATCTTGTTTGTAAACTTAGGGTGTTGGATTCAATAGTCAAAGGTTCTTTTCAGCACTAAAATTCTGTTCTTATAATTCTATATAAAATCAAACCTACATAGTACATTATAAAACCAACCCATTATTCACATGAAATTTACAGTCTAATAAGCTCCTCAAATACAAACAATAACCAGATATCTTGGATAAAACATTAATCTTTCCAAGACTTTAATTCTTAGGGCAAATGAACTTCTAACATATGAAATTTCTTATAGCATGTAACAAACACAGTTGAATAAGAACTGACACTAACCACATCTCCACTCACAGGCCACTTCTAGCCTCAGATTATTTAGTAGATTTCCTAAACTTTCCCCCCCTGGAGATTTTCTAGCTTTCTTTAAGAACTTTTGCTTATTGTGCAAAATAATTTATCTTACGAAACTGTGAGATGCCTAGTTAGCCCCTTCCATTTATAGCATAGTCATTTTCTCTGCTGTGGTACTCTATATAAACCCCATTCCCAGATCCCTCGTTGGGTACCCCAGCATTTCCTATATGGCACCTCAATCTAATTCCATGTATATCATATCATATAGCATAATTTCTGCTTATGTATACTACTAAATATCAGATTAATTTTGCTGAAATTTTGATCATTACACCAAACCTTGTATATGTGTAGTAAGTGCTCATACTTTTTACTCATGTAATAATGACCATCTGTTTAAAATTATAAAATATTTCCAAT
This sequence comes from Sminthopsis crassicaudata, assembly GCF_048593235.1. Taxonomy (NCBI): domain Eukaryota; kingdom Metazoa; phylum Chordata; class Mammalia; order Dasyuromorphia; family Dasyuridae; genus Sminthopsis; species Sminthopsis crassicaudata. The sequence goes on from NC_133621.1 coordinate 234,592,153, forward strand.
TATCCTAAGACTCCTTAGCCACTAGGCATAAACTCAGAGCACAGAGAAAAAAGACAAACATATTCAGATCTTTACATGTCTGGATATGTTTGCTCTTCTCTATGCTCTTCTTTGCTCTTGACATAATTTCTACTATAAATTTTAATCACGTTTGATTGTAGGACCATGTGCTATTTTAATAGGTTCTAACATGCCTGGAAAAATTCTTTTCTATAAACCAGAAGTTTTTACCCACTTCTCAAATAAACAATAAAAATTCATAAAATGTACCACTCTGAATGTGATTGTTATAGACATATGCTCACTAGTCATTTGGGAAAGTAGAATATCAAAATTTTAGGAGAAATTTAATTTTCCCTACTAACACAAGAAAGAACTGCAAAATAATCACTGGGTTTCCTAAATAATAAGCATTTTAGGCCTTTCAGGTAATAACTGAAAAACTAATGAACTTGTTAAGTATTAATTTTTGAATACCAACTAAAGACCAGTGGGCAAGCTGACAGAAAATTGATTTGAAATTTGTGTGGTTCTAATATGATAGTAAGGGAACAATAAATTGGGTCAGGACATTAAAAGAGAACTGTGGCACAACAGCATTTTTAAAACTTAATTACCACAAAATAAATATTAAAATGACATGTGTATAAAGCAATATGAAATGTATACACGTCCAATATTAAAAAAAAAAATAACATTTCAGGATGAGCGTATTCCTAATAACTATGTTAGAAATAGGTTATTCATTGTCAGACAGCTAGATTTTAGAATATAAAAGTCTAAAAATTAAATTTGCAGAGACTTATAATAGTATAACAAGGATTTCCAGGAAACATACTGTGTTGGAGTTGTTTTTTTAAAGGAGCCCATCTTATCAAAACTCCGTCTCTCCTTTAAAATAATTGTTATTTTCTAAACCTGTTTAACTTGTGGGAGTATCCAAGACATCAAAATATATAAACTATTAAAGGTCTTTTGTATTTTTCCCTTATGTCCTTAAATTCTCAATTCTGGAAAGAGGTAGAGAAATATAGACATAAAGAAGCACTGGTCAAAAGGCAGAAAATGACAATGGATAAAGAGAAAAAATATTTTCAATTAATCTCTTATCTATCAAATTGGCCATTATTATATCTTTCCTGAAAATAATAATAATAACAGCTACTAATTACATAGAAATTTAAGGTTTTCAAAGTATTTTAAATATGTCCTCTAATTGAATCTTCACAATAATCCTGAGGAACCAGGACAGACATAGGGCAAGTGAATTGCCCAACACATAACTATGGTGGCCTAAGTATGATTCAACTCAAGGTATTCCAATACTTTCTATTTTGCTATCTCTAATAAAACGAGTATCTTTCTATTCCAAATTTGCCCATTTTTTCTTAAACACAGCAATGAAAAGAATTTAATGTAGGTTTTTTATTATGCGCCAGAACTCTGAAACGAGGATTCTTACAAGGTGTTAAGTCAGTGGAATTGACAAAGACAATGGTTATCTAGTTTAGCATGGTACTAGTTCAGTACATGTACTCCGTACTTAATATACTTCCACAAGATTCACACCTATGATAATGGAGTATATAGCAGCCAGCAAGGACTGGAGGAGATTCATTACATTTTCAGTAAGGCTCTTGGTGGCTCTCCTGGGGGGCCTGAGAGACAGATTCATTCATCCTATCTCACACCCTGTGGTGAAGGCCTGTCCTCCCACATTTTCTCCACTGAAACCAAGAACCCTTTAAAGGCCACAAAAAAGCTAGCTGAGCACCAGGTGAAGGAGACAGTAAAGAATTTGGACTTTAACACCTGGCTATTCTTGTGGTGATTAATCTGCTGAAACAGAAGACTGCCCAAAGACCTCCAGAAAACCAAAATGAGAACATTACAGATTATTCCTCTTTCCTACTTTTCTCTTTTCATATTAAATTTTCAGTTTAAAAGGCTTTATGTATCTATTTGTTTAGATGTGTTTCTTCTATGTGTTAAATTACTAGGTTTTGTTTTATGCAATTATTTTTTATTTTATTGAGTTATTTAGTCTATTCACTTTTAAATTTTATTGTCTTTATTTGTTTTGTATTGATTTTAATCCACTTTTTAAAAAAATCAGAAACTGGACTCTGTGATTAGCTTTGGATTACATTATGTTGATGTCCCCAATATATTCCCATTGGCTTTTCTCTACCTATCCTTCCCATCTCCTATTTCCCTACCCCTTCAAAATCTTTGAATTAACTTCTATCATTAATATATATTTTAAACATGTACGTACACATGTATATGTACATGTTTACTCCCTCTCTCCTTTTAGTCTTCCTTATCACTGACTCATAAATATGTTCAAAATTGCCCAATTCCTCCTCTCTGGCTTAAACATTCTTTGTGGGATATGTCTCCAAAGTTTTCTTGTATCATCAAGAGACCCCAAAACATTGGGCTTGTAGACTGATGTCACTTGAACATATCTTCAAGTCAAGGACAAAGCTTGTTATAATTGCAATACCAATTGAAATAGGCTAAGTTCTAAAAGAATTTAGCAATGACTTTATAGGAAAAAAACAGAGAAATCCAGTTCTTCATGTCACTAATATGCTAATTTAATGGTTTAGAGGTACAACAGAGGAGTGATCCAGAAATGGGTAGAAAGGATAGCAGGCCTATAAGAGATGATAATTAGGCTTTACTTACTGCCTCAGCTACTTGGGTTATTTGAGAAGTGAAGACTGAACCATTATCCCTCTGTAAAGAGCCAGACAGACTAAAACCAGGTATGATCTTCTTTAGTTAAAAACTCTTGAGCTTTTTCAGTCTTGCAAGGTAAGACTTTTATCCAATTGGTAAAGGTGGCAGCAAAAACCAAAAGTAGTTTGAAGCCCTTGCAAGGGGGCATATGTGTAAAATCTATCTGTTAGTTCTTCTCTGGGTATATACTCTTCCTTGAGACAAACTTCAGAAGAAGGGGGTTTATCAGTCCATTCAGGATTTTTCACAAGGGATTGGAGGACCTTTCTCCAATTCTAAAGCTCTGATGAGGGCATTGAATTTGGCCCTCTGAACAGAGATTCCACGTATGGTTTCCAAAATTCTCTGAAAACCATAAAGAATTATAACTTCCAATGGTTAGCTTAGGGTAAGTTTGGAGACTTCCTTAATTAGAAGGACTGTGGCAGCCACTTCTCTAAGGCAAGTTTCTTTCAGAAGTCTACAAAATGCAATCATGCCCAGGAAAGTATGCAGTTGTTTCTTTGAGGCAGGTTCAGGGAGTGATAAGATTATCTGCTTCCTCTCTACTGTGAACAAAGGGGAGGTAGAAGTTAATTTAATGGCCCCAGTACTTAATAGATTGACAGACAATCTGGGCCTTAAAGAGAAACTTTATAGCCCCAGGAGGCCAGTAAGTTAAGAGTTTTTATGACTGCAGCCAGGTTGGCCTACAGATCAAGATGTCATCTGTATATTTGTATTGTGCTTATGGCTCCTACTGACTACTTGCTCTGATTATGGAAATTTGCTATGAGAGGAAAAAGCATCAAAACAGGTCCTTCAGACCTCAGCCTGAGAGCACATACATGACAGGAGAAAGTATACCTTAGCTTATAATGCCGAAGAAACTGAGCAAGATAGAGGTTAGAGAGTATTCGATATAGAATTTATTAAATGGAGAGATTTACTAGCACCAAATGGATCCATGGTTTGGTCCCAGGGCTGAATGAGACTATTGTCTCAAAGAATCCAGCCCTGAATGTCTGATAACAAGATTTTTTTATAGGATAACAAGAACAATGCCTAGATGGAGATGACCTAATTGGGGGAGGCACCTAGGATGACATAATGGGAGGTACTGGAGAGACTCCTGATATTCTAATGATATCAAAATGGATAAAGACCTTTATCCCTTCAAACATTAAGAGGGAATGGCTAGAACCTGAGGCACAGTAACTGAATAGGACAATTAGGGAAACTGGGTCAGGACATTAAAAGAGAACTGTGGCACAACTAGCTCTGTTTGGCAATCAGTTATGCAGTAACAAATTCACCCTCATTGCCAAAATCAGGAATAATCAGTTAGGAAACAAAGAAACAGAACTGGGAAACTAAATCAAAAGGATCCAAACTTTAGCAGAGATTAAGTTTGTCCTCCCTGATCTTGCCCAGATAAGATATACAATAGTTCAAGAAGGAATCCCTCTAAGTAACTCTGAAATGGTGGATTACTGACTTAATGATTCATCAGGCAATCATACCTCAAAATTCAAAACTCAAAAGAATATCAGTTGCAGTCCCAAAGAGAGTTTATCTCTAATAGCAAATTGTATTAATCACATTTTAGGGTTAAATAGATTATTTTCAAAAATTGACCAGGACTTACAAACATAGGAGATTTTGTTTAACATGTTTTTCTCTTCTTTTTCTTGAATTTAAACACATCCTGATGCAAGGACCAATTATTAAATAAGCTTATAGATTCTTAGTAAACATTCCTTGTTTAGGAACTGCAAATCCTAAATAGACTCATTTCTCAGGGCTGATAACCTTGCTTATTTTGATGGTTTCAAGAAAATTGGTAAGCTTACAAATTAAAGGGAGTTGACAAAAACCCAGAGAAGAGACTGAGCTTGTTGTTGCCCACCCTAGATATTCTTAGTGTTTTTATAGGTGTTCTATTTGATACATCCCCCCACTCTGTGAGGATGCTGTAAACCTTCATACTTGAAGGCTTTCACCCTATCCCTCTTATTCCACACACAGTAGTTACCCATTTTAGTTTTGACATAATGACAATAACTCCAAATAACTTAGCCATTTTAGAATATTCCTAAGTAATAGTTAAATAGTCCTAGCTGTAATTTCCTCTTAATTTTCTATCAAAGGTAGAGATATCTAATTTCCTAAATTATATTTACCAAACATTATAAAATTGTATTAGCAAAGCAACTTTAGCATTTAGCAACATTAGCAACTTTTCACTTCTTTCCTTGTTCAGTTTATTCTGTTCTCAATCTGTTGCAACTTTGGAAGTTCTCAGGGAGGGTTGTGGTTTCCCCCTTCCTTTAAATAAGTTTCCCTTTTGTTTTAGAAAAACAAACAAACAAACAAACAACAAAACAATTCTTAAAATTGAGATAGAACAGAGTTTAAAATTGATTTAACTTTAGTTCATGAGATTCCCTAAATTCTAATTAACTATTCCAGATAAACTGAATTGCATTTAGTTATTTTCCAATTCACACAAATCATTTCTCCTTTGTGAGCAAGAAAGGGTTAAGTGCCAGTTTTTATTGACATGGCCCTCAGAAGTCTGAGTCTAGATAACTCAAAAGCAGGCTGTTTGTTACAGATTTTAAAGTAGCAGTAAACTGCTTTTCTGATTTCCTAAAGTACCCACACTCTTAAATCTGATTGAAACTAAGAAAGAAAAAAAATAATTAGGAATTTTGGGATGATTCTGAAAATTGTGAGAAATAATTTTGCTACTGCCTTTGCATGCTAGATTCGTTTATTCTGAGTATAAAATCTTAGAATTTGTTTAAATATTGATACCTTTATTACTAAAGAGGAAGGGAAAGAATAATACAATTCGCCCTCTGCCTGGACAGATAAGAGAAATGCTAATTATGGTCAGACAAGCACACAGGCAGAAAAAAAAAAAAAAAAAGGAAGTATGGTTTGATTCAGTTTATTTGTTAACATTGTAAGTTATGTTTTTATGGAGTTATCTAGCTATTCACTATATTGCAAATCTTAAAAGTTTTGAAGAGAACTGGAAAGAAGAATACAGGTGATTTATGAAAGATTGGTTTGTAGGAACAATGAAAGGTTTGCATGATTTTAGGAAGTAAGAGAAAGGTTTTGACAGCAGAAAGAAGAAGTGGAGGAGAAAGCAACTCACTCCCCTCTGCTTCCTACTACTTTAGCAGTGGAGCGTCTAGCTAGGAAAATTGTTGGAGATTGTTAAATATGGAGCATGAGAGAAGGAGAAAGTTGGGAATCTGGCAAATTTTGGAAGAAACTTGATATTGGGAGAAAGTAATAAACTAATGGGCTAAATCTTGAAAAGGATTCCAGTGTAAAAAATTGAGTCAGGAACCTAAGGAAATTTTTGTCCAGTGGTGCAGAAGTGGGGGAAGGGTGACCACATGGAATCCTTTTCTCCCCTCATCCAAGTGTGTTCCAGCCATTTTTTTTTTTTTAATCAAGTTAACTGCCAGTGCAGCAAACTGTGATTTAAAGGGACAGGTTTACTTTTAGGTTAATTGACTGAATATTGGTTTTCTTGTTTGAGGAATATGGTCATAAATGTGATCCATACTTTGGTAGGATTATTTCTAAAAGTTTAAAGAACCTTTCAGATTCTGTATAAGTTTTAAATTGATTGTATTGGGTCATCCTGAGATTATTTAAAGAGCCTCTAAGAATAATTGGGTTTTTTTTTTTGTTCTTTTGAAATTGTTTCTGTTATGGACAATATGCAATTTGGGTATTTTTCTATATATTGGGTACTTTAAAGGCAAACTGATTTGTATGTATAATGTTCACTTATGAAACATCTACTTCAATATGATAATTATTTAAGTTGTGAACTTATTGGGACAGATTTTTTATTGTTATCACGATAAAATTAATTGAATCTGTTATTGGAGGTAAAATTTCTTGGGCTTATAGTTAATTAGTTAATGCTACTTGGGAGTTTTAAAGCTCCACCTTCTGATAGTTAGTGGGACACTTGATTGGAATAAAACTGGGTTAAAGCTATTTTATCCTGTATGTGCTGAAGGTTGAGTTTTGACTGCTTATGTTATGCTATAGTTATGTTCTTGCAATTTTTCTTCCTGTAACTGATCTCTATGATCAGAGCAATGGTTAATAGAATTGTTAATGCAATTCAATTATGTCATACCTTGCTGTTTTCAGTCTGATTATATGTAATCATTTATTCTAAATGCTTAGGCAAATAAGTATTCAGCCTGGTCATCTATCTATTATTGGGTATTTGGGGGGGTTGGTTTGTTTGTTTGTTTTGTTTTGTTTTGTTTTGTTTTTTGAGGTTTCTAACTGATAAGAGGACAATTAACAGTGATCTGCTGTTAAGACTTGAGACTACAGCTGGTGCCTGTCCTGTAAAACAGTCATCTCTTCACATAGGAAGCTGCTGGCTCTAAACATTTTGCAGCATTTGGTGGACCAGTCTTTTTATCTCAGACTACTCTAACCTTTATTTGTGAGATTTGTGTCAAATCATGGATATTCATTTGTTTCTGGGACCTTGATCAGCTTTGATTGTCAACATGGCACATCCACCCTCTTCCTGGATTGAGAGCCACCGACCATCTTCTCCAGGACACAGTTTTGATTGAGAAACTTTGTCCCCTCACACCTGATGGACTGAAATGGGGGACTTTGGGAATGGTTGATGACTGACTGTTAAACCTTGATTGGGTCATCTGTTACAGTATGTTTAAGATTTGGGATAGGAGTTGTTAAACCTGAGTTACTATTGATGTTATATTTGAGAGATTTTTACAAAATGCTACTGTACTAGTCTGTTATGTATAGGAATCTTGATTCACTCTTGGGATTTATATGTGGAATGGTCATTTGATAATTCCTTTCTGTGAGAAAAAAAGGGGGGGGAGGATGAAATAGAACATTGAGAAAACTGGTATATTTTTGCCTTAGGCACTTCTCCCCACCCCCAATCTAATAATAAACTTTAGTTTTGGAATCCCTTATTCTGTCAGAATTGCCCTGGAAGACTCAGTTATTGGGATTATTTTTTTAAAGAAACAATCAGAAATCAGACACCTGTTTTAGGACTGGCAGTCTCTCTGATCTGTTTTTCCAGTCCTGTAACCCCAGTTCATTAATTAGTATCTCAGCAAAATCAAAGGATCCTGAAGTTTGATATCAGGCATCTAAAAGTTTGGGATTTGCCTACCTTGATGGTCTAACTGTGCATAATCTGCTCTGCAATATGATCCTTTCTGCAGCCCTCTCTGTTCCTCTGGTCAGGAACAGGTGAAGCTATTCCAAGTCTCACCTTTCTCCCCTGGAGAGGATTGCCCCTCTGAATGGGCCTTGAGCCCTGCTGCTCTATAAGCAGGGGCTGAGTTAAGTGCACAAATGATTGCAGACCACCTAACTCACAGTGAACTGTCCATCTCAAACTGGATTCTCCAGCTGAGATGGTGCCCCAATTGCAGAGGACCTGACATGCTGCAATAAGGAAGCCTTTGTACAGCTGTTAACTCTGGGGTTATCAGGGAGAGACCTGTCCTTGCATTTTTTCTTTTCTAGTTTTATGTTGGTTTATTCAGGAGACAGAGTGTGTGGAATGTTATGCCTCTTTAATTGTCCTGACTCAGTTTCACTAATTGGTTCTGCCTCAGTTTCCCTAAATTGATCTGCCTTAGTTCCCTTAACTGTTATACTTTGAGAATTGTCCTGATTCAGTTTCCCTAAATTGTTCTGCCTCAGTTTCCTTGGCTGTTCTGCCTTAATCCCCTTAGTTGCAAACCTCCTCTCTGGTTCATTGAAGACTGAGGGCCACTTGCTCTAAGGTTATAAATTGTTAATGTGAGACTCAGGATAAGAGCGAGTTCAGACTTCCTGGCTCCTATCAGAATGTGCAGTGTCTCCCACCACGCTGTCAGAACCAGATTGATAGTCTATTTCCACTCTCAGTGTTCTGGCCCTGCCCCTGCCTTGTCCCCTGTAGCTGAGTCATGTCATTGAGACTCATGATCACCCCTGGATACTTTGAGAATAGCGTCCTGTCCAGTCAATCAAACTCTCCAATTAATAAAATGTTGGAAGCTCCCTATCTTGTCTCAGTTTCTCTGGTCCTACATTTGCCTTCTTAGCTCCCAGGTAGATAGATCAATGGACTCCCTAGTGGAGGTTGTACAGAACCGCTGTGGGTTAGACTTGCTGTTCATGAAGCAAGGGGGACTGTGTGTGGCGCTAGGAGTATCTTGTTGCCTCTGTGCAAATCAGTCAGGTGTCATTAGGGAATCGCTTACCTCCTTGCATAAGTGGTTGGATGAGTGGGAGGGCAGTCATAAGGCTTCAATGTCCTGGTATCAGTCACTACAGACCCTGGAATTTTTCATCCTCAAGATGACTTATTCCCCATTGGCCTCAGATGAGTCACAACTATGAATATAAAAAGGGGGGAGTGAAATGGACAAAAGACTGGCCCCTGCATCCCTGGGTCAAGGGGCCTCAGGCTTATAGGAAAATGTTGCTTAAAATAAATTAAGGGAAGTGTTGTGTCCAGACTGGGCCCCATCCCCCAGTTCATGAAACCCCAGACTTTCTGAGAAGTGTGTGTCTAACAGAGTCAGGACAACATTGCAAAACATGTTGACAAGTTCCATTGTGTGCTCACTCGCATCCAGACACTTTCCCATTGTAAACAAGAAACTGTCAGTAATTTTTGAAGTTTGTAACTGCAATGCTGTATGTGGCAAACGGGCTTAAAAGTGTGCCTCACTAAAGGTTAGGGGCTGATCTCTACTAGCCTGTCTAGTAGGGTCATTCGCAGGCCGGCTAATAAATGATGCTTTAAATTGAATAATCTGGTTCAAGCTGTCTGTCTTGTATCAGTCCGTTTCATCCTAATCTGATTTTAAGATGATAGAGGCTAAAGCAGGGGGCTTGTGAACAATCCCACCACTGAGATGTGTTCAGGACTCTGGAGAAAGAAGCATATGATAAATCAGGATTCCATAATCTCTTTTTGGATTAAAAAAAGAGTTCCTTTTTGGAGTGCTTTCCCAGTGCAACAGAAGGGGACTACAGACAAGATAGGAGTCAAGGAAGAGTTAACAAAAAGTTGCTTTTTACCTAGTTGTGGTTGTTTTTTCTCTCCCTTCTTTTAGAATGGTGTAAATTCCTGGAATTATCCCCAATGTCTTAGGAACAATTTCTTGCAATCTTTTTTTTTTTTTTTTTTTTCCCCCTGAGGTAATTGGGGTTAAGTGACTTGTTCAGAGTCACATAGCTACATAGCTAGGAAGTGTTAAGTGTCTGATACCAAATTTGAACTCAGGTCCTCCTGACTTCAGGGCTGGTGCTCCATCTACTTCACCACATAGCTGCCCCTTAATTTCTCATCTTTAAAAGAAATTTGAGACAATACTTTTTTTTTTTTTTTTTTTTTTTTTTTTTTTTTCTGCGCACATCACCTCCTCCTCCAATGTCCAAGACAATGTCAGGACTGAGGAGAAAAGAATACCTTGACAAGGATGGGAAGAAACTAGGGGAGTCCAGATTCTTCCTATATGGGCCAACAAATGTTGAGGTTCAAAAGAAGACCCCAAAAAGTTAGGGTTACAGACTGTGTCATAAGGTGTCTCAAAAGAATTTGTAGGATTGAACTCATCTCCAAATCAAGGGCAAAGTTTATTATAATTGTAATGTCAATTGAAGTGAACCAGGAACAAGATAAATTTTTAGGGTAAAAGCAGACAGATCCAGGTCTTCATGCCACTGATATGCTAATTTTATGGCTTAGAGGTAGAACTGAGAAGTGATGCAGTGTGTACTTCAACATTGACTTTTTATGATTTAGAGGTGGGGTTGAGGATAGTCTTATGTGCACCTCACCATTTGTTTTAGAGACCCTGTTATTTCACTGACCAACATATTGTTATCTGGTAGAGAGCAATGTTTGTGGGATTATTGTATAATATTCCTAAAGTCAGAGACTTTAGGCTCATTGACAAACAGATTGTTAGAACAATAACACTCCTAAGGTTTACTCAGGATTACTGTTATATTTCTCCCAAAAGCTGCACCTTATCAATCTTCTAGCCTCTTTTTAAATTTGTGGTCTATATTTAATGTTCATTCTGTCCTTATTCTAATTCCTCCAATTTGTTGGTCTATATTTAATTTTTTCTGTCTTTATTCTAAGCCCTTCATGAAAAAAGAGTAACCAAAAAGCAGAGTTACTAAATTTCCTCCTCCATCCCATTGTTATAAAATGATGATCTCAACCTTCCCTTTCCCTTATTTGTCTGTTATTCTTTCTGCTGGATCCTTTCATTTCTGTGCATTTATCTTAAAAAGTACCATTTTATTAAAGATGCTATATGGTGGAAGTAATTTTATATCCCAAGTTATGAGTTCCCACTCATTGTTCCTAAGGTTATTCTTTTTATATAGTTTTCCGTCCCCATTGTGAGAAATGAATGGACATTCGGTTTCCACAATTATGAAAATTAAATTGGAGAAATAAAATTTAAAAGTAGAAAACTGAACTTTGCTTCCTTAAGAATATAAGCTCCTTGGAGATGGAGACTAGCTATGTAATGAGGAGTGGAAATTAGCTTCTTTAACATCCATTTAATGGAAAATTAGGGAAGGGATTTATGCTTCAGGATAGGAAATAAACTACTACTTTTGGAGTTTCAAAGATATCTCTAGTAAACCTAGGCACCCATTCTTGCAATAATGTAAAGAAATCTTTCCTGCATCCATCAGTCAGTGTTTTTGATGATATTTTGTTTCCTACACTAATTACTAACTAGGGTGCTCATTGTTTGTAGTAACTGTGAAAATGGAATGATTAACGACTTTTACTAGCCACTTTGATTTCTTTGAACTCCCTTACTATCCAAAGGAGGATGGACTAACCTGGGAATCAGAATCAGCCAATCACTGCTCGTTTGCTGAACCATAAACTCCTGTTGTGCTAACAGCCACAAAAGTGGCTCATGCCAAAAGAACCTAATAGGTGCCTGGGAATCTTCTACTTTGGCCCACTTCCCCCAGTATTCAGAAGGAAACTTGTAATCTCTGAGAAAGAGTTCACCTTAGAGGACCAATGACTGAGTGATTAGACTCTAATGTGATTATCACTCTCCACTCAGCCATACCCTCCTCCCCCCAGCCACTGTCAAAAACAATCTGATTTGGGATTTTTGTCTTTATAATCTCTGCTGCCTACACCCACTTCAAACTCAGTTCTTTTTTTTTTTTTTTTCTTTTTTATTATATATATATATATATATTTTATAATATTATCCCTTGTATTCATTTTTCCAAATTACCCCCCCTCCCTCTATTCCCTCCCCCTGACGACAGGCAATACCATACATTTTACATGTGTTACAATATAGTCTAGGTACAATACATGTGTGCGAATATCATTTTCTTGTTGCACAATAAACATTAGAATCCGAAGGTACATGCAACCTGGGCAGACAGATATTAGTGCTAACAATTTACATTCCCCTCCCTGTGTTTCTTCTCTGGGTGCAGCTACCCCTGTCCATCATTGATCAACTGGAAGTGAGTTGGATCTTCTTTATGTTGAAGATTTCCACTTCCATCAGAATACATCCCCATACAGTATTGTTGTTGAAGTGTACAGTGATCTTCTGGTTCTGCTCATTTCACTCAGCATCAGTTGATTTAAGTCTCTCCAGGGCTCTCTATATTCCTCCTGCTGGTCATTTCTTACCGAGCAATAATATTCCATAACCTTCATATATCACAATTTACCCAACCATTCTCCAACTGATGGACATCCATTCATCTTCCAGTTTCTAGCTACAACAAAAAGAGCTGCCACAAACATTTTGGCACATATATGACTCTTTCCGCTCTTTAGTATTTCTTTGGGATATAATCCCAGTAGTAGCGCTGCTGGGTCAAAGGGTATGCACAGTTTGATAACTTTTTGGGCATAATTCCAGATTGCTCTCCAGAATGGCTGGATTCTTTCACAACTCCACCAGCAATGTATTAGTGTCCCAATTTCCCCACATCCCCTCCAACATTTGTCATTATTTGTTCCTGTCATCTTAGCCAATCTGACAGGTGTGTAGTGGTATCTCAGAGTGGTCTTAATTTGCATTTCTCTGATCAGTAGTGATTTGGAACACTCTTTCATGTGAGTGGATATAGTTTCAATTTCTTCCTCTGAGAATTGTCTGTTCATATCCTTTGACCATTTATCAATTGGAGAATGGTTCGGTTTCTTATAAATTATGGTCAGTTCTCTATATATTTTGGAAATGAGACCTTTGTCAGAACCTTTGTTTTTAAAAATATTTTCCCAATTTGTTACTTCCCTTCTAATCTTGTTTGCATTAGTATTATTTGTACAGAAACTTTTTAGTTTGATGTAATCAAAATCTTCTATTTTGTGATCAATAATGATCTCTAGTTCTCCTCTGGTCATAAATTCCTTCTTCCTCCACAAGTCTGAGAGGTAGATTATCCTCTGTTCCTCTAATCTATTTATTATCTCCCTCTTTATGCCTAAATCATGGACCCATTTTGATCTTATCTTGGTATATGGTGTTAAGTGTGGATCCATATCTAATTTCTGCCATACTAATTTCCAGTTTTCCCAACAGTTTTTTCCGAATAATGAATTTTTATCCCTAATGTTGGAATCTTTGGGTTTGTCAAAGATTAGATTGCTATAGATGTACCCTTTTTTGTCCTTTGTATCTAATCTGTTCCACTGATCTACCGGTCTATTTCTTAGCCAATACCAAATGGTTTTGGTGACTGCTGCTATATAATATAGCTTTAGATCAGGTACACTTAGACCACCTTCCTCTGAGTTTTTTTTCATTAGTTCCCTTGCAATTCTTGACCTTTTATTCTTCCATATGAATTTTGTTGTTATTTTTTCTAGGTCATTAAAATAGTTTCTTGGGAGTCTGATTGGTATAGCACTAAATAAATAGATTAGTTTGGGGAGTATTGTCATCTTTATTATATTCGCTCGGCCTATCCAAGAGCACTGAATGTCTTTCCAATTATTTAAATCTGATTTTATTTTTGTGGCAAGTGTTTTGTAATTTTTCTCATATAATTCCTGACTTTTCTTTGGTAAATGGATTCCCAAATATTTTATACTCTCAACATTTGTTTGGAATGGAATTTCTCTTTGTATCTCTTGCTGTTGCATTTTGTTAGTGATATATAAAAATGGTGAGGATTTATGTGGATTTATTTTGTATCCTGCCACTTTGCTGAAATTTTGAATTATTTCTAGTAGCTTTTTAGCAGAGTCTTTGGGGTTCTCTAAGTATACCATCATGTCATCTGCAAAAAGTGATAGTTTAATTTCCTCATTTCCTACTCTAATTCCTTGAATCTCTTTCTCGGCTCTTATTGCCGAGGCTAGCGTCAAACTCAGTTCTAATTACAACTGCATGTACTCAAGAGCTTGAGAGAAATAAAACATACATACAACTAAATATTTTATTTTTCCTTTCTTATAATACTTTTTTTATTTCTTAGACCAAACTCTGGGGTTGACATTTGGTGCTATGACTCCTGTAAAATGAGTCTCTAGAGACTGCACCCTTTCCCCAACATTCCTGCAAGCTGAGTGCCACCTATTTTTCTGTGTTGTGGTCTAAATACCTACTCATTTTCTGTCCTGTTTGTTCAGTAACTGTCCACATTTCTCTCTAAACCAGTTCTGGGAGCTCTACCATGTTACCATGCCACATCTAAAGGTAAGAATTAGATTACGGGTCAGTCAAAACAAAAAAAAATTAGGGATCTGGCCATCCAAATGACTTGTCCTTCATATGTGGCACCCCCCTTTATCACATTGTCTCTTCCCTATGGACTGGCCTGTGCATCATTTGGGCAGAACCCAACCCCCAGTATAGATCTTACACCATCCCATCTCCTACATCCCTTGACCCTCTCTCTAATCCAATTCCATCGGTAATGCACTGTCTAGGCCTTACCTCTCATTGTGGTGGGGGTAGTACTATTCTGGTTGCTATGGGAATTAGGAATAGGAATAGGAGGCCTGATTTCCTCAGCTAGGGTTGTCAGGAATCTGTCCCAGGAGATAGCAGACATGAATGATAGGATAGTTACAGTACAGGATAGTAATGGTATAGGAGAGTTAAGAGACACAAAGAGTGAAATTAACATCCTGGTTGGAGTATCCTCACACAATTGGCTGGTACTGGATGCCCTCCTTCCTGCTGAAGGGGACATGTGTGCTTTTATTAATGAAGAATGTGGCTTTTATATCCAAAAATCTCAATAAATTCAAAATACTTTAGATTCTTTCCACATACATGCCACTTGGCTGAAGGAGTAGGCTGCTAGAAACCAGTGATATTACATTTTTTAGTTCTCTTTCCTCAGGAATGTGAGGTCTCATTTGGTCTTTTTATTTTGGCCTCAAGAATATTTTCTAATTTCCTAGTGCTTTCTCAAGGCTGCCTAGGCCTGGTTCTGGTCCATAGGTACTCTACCACATTAGTTAATAAAATAACACTATCTGTGGCATTCTCCCTTGGTCTGCTAGTATCATTCCCTTTACCAAAGGAAGGAAAGTGAAAATGAAATGATCCATGACTTTATTAATCACCTTGATTTTCTTAATTCTCTTATTATCCAGAGGAGGAGGGACTGACCTGAAATCAGAATCAGCCAATCAGGAGGCAGATTAAGTGAGCCTGACATATCAGAGATTCTTTGTAGTGCTTCTTTGCCTGAACCAGGAATTCCATATATTGTGCCAGCAGTCACAGAACCAGCTCAGACTGGCTCATGCCAATCCCCCCAAGTGAACTAAGAGTCCCCTGAAGATCTTCCACTTTGGTCCACTTCCCTGTACCTAAAGAGTGTTTTGTAATCTCTTACTGAGCTATATAATCAGTTCAGCCCAGGGGACCAATAACCTAACCTGATTAGGACATGATATGATTACCTAACCTTGCCCCAACCTGACTCGAGTTTTTTGTCTTTATAACTCCCGCTGGCTAACTCCACTTTAAGCTCAGTTCCAATTACAACTAAGCATATGTGCCATCAGTTTCAAAGAAATAAAGCAGACACCCAGCCAAATAGTGTTTTTTATTTCTTAGAATGAACTCTACAGTTAACATTTCCCAAACATCTCAATGCACTTTTAGAAAGCCCAACGATTGTGGTCTCCTCTGGTTCCCATTTCTTCTAGAATAGCCAAATGCCCATCTCCTGTTTTTTAATAGGAAAAAAAAAATTACGTTTTTATTTTTGTATAATGACTTTCCTTTGTAATTCTAGGTATATCTCTCCTCTAAGCATGAAATCATGTTTTAATGATACTTTTTAATTTCCTCTTTTAGATCAAAAATTTGTTTTCAATTTCCCTATCCCAGTTCATCTATTCATTGCTTTTTTTTTTTTTTTTCCCTCTTATTCTCCCACAAATTACTTATTCTTTGTTGAGGGATTAAGGAAGTTATTTTTCCTTTCTGGACTAAATGTGGATGGAACTCCTGATTCTTCTCTCCAATTAAGGGTCTTTTCATTTATTCACTTATAAAAGATTGAAATTTAGCCTGCAGAATATTAATTTAAATTTACCTCCTTCTATTTATTGCTTTTTATAAGATTCCTTTAACATTTACTGCCTAAATACTTTGTGATGCTTGATGATCTTTTGTTGCATTTTCTTTGACTTCTCAATCTAATATCTTCCTTCCTTCCCCAGCACTCTTTAGCTCACTCTCCCAAGGCCAGGCTAGCTAAGTTCACTCCTGAGGAGTTCAAGGGAGTAACTCTGAGTAGCTGGTATCTCTTTTCTCCACTGCCATTAGCTTGAACCCCTGTAACAGCTATTTTCTTTTAACAACAGAATACTAGATATTATGAGGAAGAGTCCTGGCCTTGGAGTGAGAAAGACGTGAGTCAAATAAAGTCTCAGATATCTACTAACTCTGCGATCCTGGACTAGTCATTTTACCTACATCTCAGTTTGTTTAGCTGTAAAATAAAGATAATATTAGTGCCTTTCTCATAAGGTTGTTGTGAGTATCAAATAATATTTATAGTGTGCTGTAAACCTCAAAAAAATATAAATGCCATCTAAAATTCAAAGATATAGAAAAGTGATAGAATCTGTATCATAAATCCTCATTATAATTATCAATACTCTACAAATATGAAGTAATCTGTCTCAATAATTAATCTTTCCTTGTTTATTTTACTTATTTCTATTTTTTTCTGCTTCTGTCTCTATCTGTATCTTGGTTTCTGTCTCTGTCTCTGTCTCTCTGTCTCTCTGTCTCTCTGTCTCTCTCTCTCTCTCTCTCCTTTTTGAGGATTCAAAAATCTAATATCTTTTATGCTTTTCTTTTATTGAAGATAATTTTTTTCTTATTGGTGATTCAGCTAATATTTTCAAGACATATTATTTTGTGTTCCATATAAGCTCCTTTGCTTTATAAAATATACTACTTCATTCTTATCTGCAACTTCTCATTTGAATACATTTTAAGCTATTTAAATTAATGTTCCCAAGAAGATTAAACCTCTACTCCTATATGCTTATAAAATATGTTATTTGGTATGAAAATTGTAAATAGTAAGACTACATAAATGTCTTTGGGTTTCAACAATTTTTTTTTTCAAACAAGTAATCTATGCATTCAAATAATCTAATAAACAAATAATTTCACATCTATTTTCAAAACTTTAAGTAAGGCTTCCAGCCAAAATAGCTGTGTAAATGATGTCACATATTTAGTTATTTGCTGGCTAAGTGGCTAAAAAAATCATTAAAACCTCTCAAACTGCAATTCAGGAGTCTAGTATTGAGCTGATATTTAGTTAACACTCTTTGTATTATATGTGTTGTTTGGGCTCTGAGAGTTTTGTTTTAATTTGGGTTGGGTTTTTTTTGGAACAATCAGTATTCAGTGATATTTCATCTGTCAGATAGCTAGTAACTGTCAGGAGGTTGTATTTGAATTCAAGATTTGAACTTATAACAATCTACTGAGCCAACTCACTTAACAAATCTTGAAAGCATTATATGATCATAGGTTTTAAAACTAAAATGGACCTCAGTGGTTATTTGATTCAGGACTTTTTAAAATTTTGCCCACTTGTGACCCCTTTTCAACAGAGAATTTTTTACACAACTCCATCTCTTATCTCACACTGAAGTATTTTTGGCAGCCCCACTTAGTGCTAAGTGCACATGTGTGTTCAGAACCCAGACTTCAATGAAGTCATTCAGCACAGGCAAAGGCCATCTTCAAATTTGTAACACATTTGATTTTGAATTAATTTGTGGTCCTTGACTTTTAAAAAGATCAGACACCTTTTACTGTTGCCAAATTTTTCATGACTTCCACATTCAGTTAGGTGACCCCACACTACTAATCCAATTCCTTACTTTATATTTAAGGAAATGAAAGATCTAAAGAATTTAAGGGATTTGTCCAAGGTAATGCAGATAGCCTTTGGAAGAATCAAGATCTGAGCCTCTTATTTGAAGTACAACTCTATCAATCCTTAGCTAGTAGCTCATAATGGAAGAAAAACCATGATTTTAGATAAAAGTGATCCTATAGGAAAAAAAAATTCCTATGTGGAGATTACTCAATGGGAATGAGATTGAGGAAAAGATATTAATGACAGCTCCTCAGGGGCTAGAGAAGTCATTTGTATAGACTGAAAGGGGAAACCCATTACAATTCCAAGAAAATTCTATGTTTCGATAGTATTTCTCAAAAATTAAAGAAATAAACAAATGTGAGTGTATAACAAAACTAGAAAATAGAAAATCTCTCTTCTTGGAAAAGCAGAGCAAAGAAAGAACTAGATGCCAGACTAGTACATACAAAACAAACAAACAAACAAACAAAAAACCTGCTTACAGCTGGATAAAGTTCAAGTGGTAAAAATTTTGGAGGACTGGGGTAAACAACAGAATAATATCTGAATTTGTAGAAGCTGGACAAAAATCTCCTAAAAAGTTTTTCCCCTTTTCTTTTATGTCTTACAACAAGCTTTATGGAGTGTCCTTTATTAATAGAGGCAGCAAGTAGGAGGTACACTAGGAAGAGCACTGACCCAAGAAATCAGAAAGACTGACTTGAAATTCTGCCTTAAAGACTTTACATGCTCAATGATTCTAGGAAAGTCACTTCACATCTTTCTGCTTCAGTTTCTTAAATCAGAAAATGAGGATAATAATAGCCCAGTATTATTGTGAAAATGAAATCTTTAAAGTAATTAGCACAGTGTCTGGCACATATATTTACTTAATAATGATTTTACCTTGTGAATAAGACTCCAATAAAAAAGAAAACTATTTGTGCCCCTCTTTAAATACCTGATTTCAACTATATGCAACATTAAAGAGCAAAGACATACATTTGACTGGTCTAGGCTTTTAAGAGAGTCTAAAAAGGGCAACCCTAAATTTATGATGGAATTCAGTTTTATATTTGGGTACCAGAAGAAGGCAGCAGACTCATTTGGGAGCAGGCTCTATCAATTGACCCAAAAGATAAGTGAGGTATTTGAACTCTAATTTTCTTTTCTTTTTCTTTTTTTAATATATGCACGGTTAATTTTTTTTACATTATCCCTTGCACTCCCTGCTGTTCAGAATTTTCCCCTCCTTCCCTCCATCCCCTCCCTTAGATGATAGGCATTCTCATACATGTTAAATATGTATCCTAGATACAATATATGTGTGCAGAACCGAATTTGTTGTTGTTGTTGTTGTTGCACAGGAAGAATTGGATTCAAAAGGTAAAAATAACCTGGGAAGAAAAACAAAAATGCGAAAGGTTTATACTCATTTCCCAGTGTTCCTTCTCTAGGTGTAGCTGATTCTGTCCATCATTGATTAATTGGATCTGAATTAGATCTCCAATTTGTTGAAGATATCTACTTCCATCAGAATACATCCTCATACAGTATTGTTGTCAAAGGTATAATGATCTCCTGGTTCTGCTCATTTCACTCAGCATCAGTTCATGTAGGTCTCTCCAAACCTCTCTGTATTCATCCTGCTGGCCATTTCTTACCGAACAGTAATATTCCATAATATTCATATACCACAGTTTGCCCAATCATTCTCCAATTGATGGGCATCCATTCATTTTCCAGTTTCTAGCCACTACAAAAAGGGCTGCCACAAACATTTTGGTAAATACATGTCCCTTTCCCTTCTTCAGTAGTTTTTTTGGGATATAATGCCAGTAGTAGCACTGCTGGATCAAAGGGTATGCATAGTTTGATAGCTTTTTGGGCATCATTCCAGATTGCCCTCCAGAATGGTTGGATTCTTTCACAACTGCACCAACAATGCATCAGTGTACCAGTTTTCTACATTCCCTCAAACATTCATCATTATTTTTTCCTGTCATCTAAGTCAATCTGACAGGTGTGTAATGATATCTCAGAGTTGTCTTAATTTGCATTTCACTGTAAAATAGTGAGTGGAAATATTTTCAATTTCATCCTCTGAAAATTATCTGTTCATATCCTTTGACCATTTATCAATTGGAGAATGGCTTGATTTTGTTAATTCCCTTCTAATCTTGTTTGCATTAGTTTTGTTTGTACAAAAGCTTTTTAATTTGATGGAATCAAAATTTTCTATTTTGTGATCAATAAGGATCTCTAGTTCTCCTTTGGTCACAAATTCCTTCCTTCTCCACAAGTCTGAAAGATAAACTATCCTATGTTCCTCTAATTTATTTATGATCTCGTTCTTTATGCCTAAATCATGGACCCATTTTGATCTTATATTGGAATGTGACATTAAATGTGGGTCTATGCCTAATTTCTGCCATACTAATTTCCAGTTTTCACAGCAGTTTTTGTCAAATAATGAATTTTATCCCAAAAGTTGGGATCTTTAGGTTTGTCAAACACTAGATTGCTGTAGTTATTGACTATTTTGTCCTGTGAACCCAATCTATTCCACTGATCAACTAGTATATTTATTAACCAATACCAAATGGTTTTGGTGACTGCTGATTTATAATATAGTTCTAGATCAAATATAGCTAAGCCACTTTCATTTGAGATTATTTAGTTTCCACAATTTTCCCTTGGCTTTTTACTGAATGTAATTTTCATTGCATCATTATCTGAAAAGGATGCACTTACTATTTCTGCCTTACTGCACTTGATTTTGAGGTTTTTATGTCCTAATATATGGTCAATTTTTGTATAGGTTCCATGAACTGCTGAGAAAAAAGTGTACTCCTTTCTGTCTCCATATAGTTTTCTCCAAATATCTATCATATCAAACTTTTCTAGTGTTCTATTTACCTCTTTGACTTCTTTCTTATTTATTTTATAGTTTGATTTATCTAATTCTGAGAATACAAGGTTGAGATCTCCCACTATTATAGTTTTGCTGTCTATTTCTTCTTACAGCTCTCTTAATTTCTCTTTTAAGGAGTTATTTTCTTCATTCACAGTTTTTAGTTCTTTTTGTATGTGCCCAATTTCGTTTTTAAATGAATTATTTTGCTCTATTGAATTTTTTTCCATTTCCCTAATTTTTTTAGAGAATTATTTTCTTTTTCCAATTCAGAAATCCTACTTTCTTGAGATTTTTTTTATCTTTTCCAATTCAGAAACCCTACTTGCCTATGATTTTTTTTTAACATTTTCTAATTCACAAATTTTGTTTCCCTGAATCTCCTGTAAATTCTTTATTTTTTCCAACTTCAATTTCATAATTTCATAGCTTCTCTTTCCTTTCCCCATTTTTCTTCAAACTCTCTTAATTTTTTAATAGTCTCTTCTAGGAGAGAGTTATGTGATGGGGGAGGTATCGTTCCCCTTTAGGCTGTTATCTGCTGACTCTCTGCTGTTAACTTCCTCAGGGTTGGATACCCGCTCTTTCTCTGTGTAGAAGGAATCAATGGTTCTTTTTTGCTTTTTACTCATATTTAAAAAATCTTTTGGGGTCTGTCCCTGGTGTGGGAAATTATTTATTTATTTCTTTACCAGTTTCCTCCCAGACTGGATGGAAGCAGCGGCTCCTGTGCCTGAGCTAAGAGAGAACTCTAGGAGAGAGTTCCCCACCCCTCCCTGGAAGTGCCCCAGAGGTGATTAGCAGGGCTGTGAGAGCATAAATAGATTAGAGGAACAGAGAATAGTCTACCTCTCAGACCTGTGGAGGAGGAAGGAATTTATGACCAGAGGAGAACTAGAGATCATTATTGATCACAAAATAGAAGATTTTGATTACATCAAACTAAAAAGTTTCTGTACAAACAATACTAATGCAAACAAGATTAGAAGGGAAGTAACAAATTGGGAAAATATTTTTAAAGTTAAAGGCTCTGACAAAGGTCTCATTTCCAAAATATATAGAGAACTGACCCTAATTTATAAGAAATCAAACCATTCTCCAATTGATAAATGGTCAAAGGATATGAACAGACAATTCTCAGATGATGAAATTGAAACTATATCCACTCATATGAAAAAGTGTTCCAAATCACTACTGATCAGAGAAATGCAAATTAAGACAACTCTGAGATACCACTACACACCTGTCAGATTGGCTAAGATGACAGGAACGAAACTGGGACACTGATACATTGTTGGTGGAGTTGTGAAAGAATCCAGCCATTCTGGAGAGCAATTTGGAACTATGCCCAAAAAGTTAACTGTGCAAACCCTTTGACCCAGCATTGCTGTTATTGGGCTTATATCCCAAAGAAATACTAAAGAGCGGAAAAGGGACCTGTATGTGCCAAAATGTTTGTGGCAGCTCTTTTTGTAGTAGCTAGAAACTGGAAGATGAATGTGTCCATCAATTGGAGAATGGTTGGGTAAATTATGGTATATGAAGGTTATGGAATATTATTGCTCTGTAAGAAATGACCAGCAGGAGGAATACAGAGCGGCTTGGAGAGACTTACATGAACTGATGCTGAGTGAAATGAATAGAACCAGAAGATCTCTGTACACTTCAATGTTGTATGAAGATGTATTGTGATGGAAGTGGATATCTTCAACATAAAGAAGATCCAACTCACTTCCAGTTGATCAATGATGGACAGAAATAACTACACCCAGAGAAGGAACACTGGGAAGTGAATGTAAATTGTTAGCACAAATGTTTATCTACCCAGGTTACTTATACCTTCAGAATCTAATACTTAATGTGCAACAAGAAAATGGTATTTACACACATATATTGTATCTGGGTTATATTGTAACATATGTAAAATGTATGGGATTGCCTGTCATTGGGGGGAGGGTGTGGAGCAAGTTGGGGGATAATTTGGAAAAATGAATACAAGGGATAATATTATAAAAAAAAATTACTCATGCATATATACTGTGGAAAAAAATTCTAAATAAAATTAAAAAAAAAAAAGACTCGAATTCAAATCTGATCTCAGACACTTAACACTTCCTAGCTGTGTGACCTTGGGCAAGTCACTTAACCCCAGCCTCAGGAAAAAAAAAAGAATTTGGATGCTGCACCACTTGGTGCATATGTATTTAATATTGATATTGCTTCATTATCTATGCTACTCTTTAGCAAGACATAGTGTCTTTCCTTATCTCTTTAATTAAAATCATGTTTTGCTTTTGCTTGATCTGAGATGAGGCTGGCTACCCCTGTTTTTATGGCTTCACTTGAAGCATAGTAGATTCTGCTTCAACCTTTTACCTTTATTCTGTATGTGTCACCCTATATCAAATGTGTTTCCTGTAAACAACATGTTGTAGGATTCTAGCTTTTAATCCAGTTTGCTAACTGCTTCCTCTTTATGGGGGAGTTTGCCCCATTTACATTTATGGTTAAAATGACTAATTCTGTATTGCTTGCCATCATGTTAATCCCTGCTTATGCTTTTCTCCTTTCCTTCCCTTTTACTGCCCTCCCCAGTATTAAACTTGTGAGCACCACTTGCTTTTCACAGCTCTCCCTTTTTACTATTCCTCCCCCACCTTTAAGTTCCTCCCCCTATTTTATCCGTTTTCCTCACAATTTCTTTATTCCCTTCTGCTTAGCTTACTCCCTCCCTTTTCACTTTTCCCCTCCCACTTTTCAATGAAGTGGAAGGAGTTTCACTACAAATCAAATATATCTATTGATACACACTATGTTCATCCCCCTCCTTTCTTTCGCTCAGATATAATAGGTTACCTTTGCCTCTTCATGAGATGTAGTACCACCACTTTACCCTTTTTTATGATATAATTTCCTTTCCACCTCTAGTTTCCAGGACAAATTATACATGTGGCAAAAATATAGTTCTCAAGATTTCTTTTTACCTTTTTAGAAATCTCTTGACTTCTGTATTTGAAGATCAAACTTTTTGTGCAGATCGCTTTTTCATCAAGAATAGATGGAATTCATTTATGTTGTTACATGCCAATCTTCATCCCTGGAAAAAGATGCTCATTTTTGCTGGGTAAGTTATTCTTGGATGCATACCAAGTTCTTTAGCCTTTCAGAATATTATATTCCAGGCCCTTTGCTCCTTTAATGTGGACACTGCTAGATTCTGGATTATCCTTATTGTGGCTCCTCCATATCTGAATTGATTTTTTTCTGGCAGCTTCCAACACTTTTTCCTTTGCCTGATGGTTCTTGAACTTGGCCACTATATTTCTTGGAGTTTTGATTTTAGGATCTCTTTCATTAGGTGATCGATGCAATTTTTCCAATGCTTATTTTACCCTCTGTTTCTAAAATGTCTGGGCAGTTCTCTTTGATAATTTCCTGGAAAATAGTGTCTAGGCTCTTTTTTTCCTCATAATTTTCAGGGAGTCCATTATTCTCAGATTGTCTCTTCTGGATCTATTTTCCAAGGCTGTTGTTTTCCCAATAAGGTACTTGACATTCTTTTCCATTGTTTTGTTTTTCTGGTTTTACTTGACTGCTTCTTGGGTTCTCCTTGAGTAATTCAATTTTACTTTTTTGATTCTGATTTTCAATGGTGTATTTTCTTCTCACTTTTTTTATATCTTTCTGTAATTGTGCAATTGAGTTTTTAAGTGAATTTTTTTCTTCTATGGAATTTTTTCCATTTCATCAATTTTATTTTTTAGAGAGTTATTTTCTTTTTCCAACTCATTAATCCTGTTTTCCTTGGAGTTGTTTACCTTTTCCAATTCACTAATTTTGTTTCTCAATGATTTGATTTCTTTATCCACTCTTTCTTTAAATGCATGGGATGACTTCTGCAGACTCTCTTGCCAAGCTTCCTTTTCCTTTTCCAATTTCCATTCTAGCTCTCTTGTGAAAGCCTTTTTGATTTTCTCTATGAGAGTTTTGTGTATTGAGGAGCAGATCATATCCCCCTTAGGGGATTCCTCTGGAGACAGTCTGTTTTTAGTTTCCTCAGGGTTTGAAGTCTTCTCTTTATCCATATAGAAGCTGTCAATGGTTAATTTTTAAATTTTTAAATTTTTTTGTTCATTTTGTCAGAGCAGAATCAAAGAAAACAAACTTACAAGAAAAACAATTGGTCTGTTTTTGGTGGGGGAACCGGGCTATCTCTACAGACTTCAGGAGACAGCAGTGAGGCATTAACAGGACAGCAATGGCAGCAATGGGTCTGCACTGTGAGACACTGAGGCTCTAAGAACGGGCTGAGTCACTCCAGGTGGGGGTGGGGGTAGCCAGGTCCCAAGAGATGCTAGTTTTTTGGGGGGGTTATTCTTTACTGTATTTACAGCTTCTCTTCTAATCCTGGCTTGCTGCCAAGATGCAATATCCACACTGGAGTAAAGGTTGTTCTACCGAAACAGCAGAGATCTTATCCCTCCCCCTCAGGTCTGAGCAGTGTGAGCTGCCTTGCTCTCACTGCTTGCCCTCAGCCTGAGCCCAGTCTGTTTGTCCCTCCCCTGAGCAAAAACAAACCTTTTCTGGTGAATTTCAAGGATGTCTTCTGTTGGTCATTATTTGTGGGTTTTTTTTCTGGTCAAACAATTAATTCCAAGGCTTATCATGAAGTAAATTCTGAGAGAAAACATGGAGCTCAAGCAGCTATGTGCCTCCTCTCCGCCATCTTGGGAAGTTCAAATTCTGTCAAAAAGCTTCTCAATAAACAAACCAAATGCATTTTTGTTAAGAAGGAAAGTGATCAAATGAGGAAAATTTGTTTCAAATTTCTCAAACAACAATTTTCTATCCAAAAAATGTAGCAAACTAAGTGATTCATGAAAGATCAATAGCTATTCTCCAAGTAATTAACAGACAATGGATATTTACAAACAGGTCTCAAAAGAAGAGAAAAATATTAATAGTCATATGAAGAAATTTTGCAACGCTTTAATAATTTAAAAAATGCAAATCAAAAGAACCATGAGGTTTCTCCTTATACCTAGCAAATTGGCAAGGATGAAAAATAATGGAAATATATTGTGTGGCTTGAGGGAGATGGGCACTTCAAAGAATTGTTGGAAGAGCTGTAAATCAATACAGTTATTTTGGAAAACAATTTGAAATATTGCAAATAAAGTATCTAATATGTTCATACTCCTTGACTCATAGATTCTGCTATTATGCATAAATGTATTGATAAAATGTATTGATAAAAAGAAAGTCTCACATATAACAATTATTTGTAGATGTTCTTTTTGTAGTAGCAAAGAATGGAGAAAAAAGTATATGGCCATTGACTTGGGAATAGAAATTGTAGTAAGTGAATATAATGAAACATTATTTTGCTCTAAAAAACAAGGAATACCAAGAATATAGAGAAACATAAGAGGACTTACATGAACTGATGCAAGGTAAAGTAACAATATGAATGATTACAATAATGGAAAAGGACAACAATAAAATGTGAATGTTGAAAATCATAAAAATAGATAAATAAATAAAATAAACAACCATGACATCAAATAAGAGTTATTGGAGGAGATAATTCCTTCTGACTTTTTTGAGGAGGTCGAACATCCACAATTGTGGAAAATTGAATTTATTTTCAGATTATCAATATATTGGTTGACTTTCTAGGGGGAGGGTAGTTTCTTTTCTTTTTATTTTATAAAAAAAAACATTTGTTATATAGACTTTCTCTCTGGAATTACAAGGGGGAAGGATATTGTGAGAAATTTTGGTGAGATAGAGTCAAGAGAATGCCAACAAAAATTTTAAATAGCATAGGAAATAGTTTTAAAGATCATAGAAGAGGATTTTAAATTTGAAATCCACACTGTTCCTTGAAATTATGCATACAGATATTTCTGGGAGTTTTATGAACCTGAATGGGAAAAAATGCATCTTAGTTTTCTTATTGATGTCTAAACAATGTTCTGAATAGGAGTTCATATTTCATAAGACTGTCAAAGGAATCCATGGAATAAACAGGAAAATAAATCAGGTTTTAGAGAATTTTCTCAAGTTACATTCTTAATACTACATATATAGAGCTCAGAAAAATAAGTAAATTATTTCCATAGAAACAGCATACTTTTTTGTATAACATAAATATCAGCCCAATATTTTATTCAAGTATTTTTAAGTCATCCTGCCAAACAACAATGATGACAACAAAAAACAATTCCAATATGTTGTAATGATAATAAGAATTATATAGGATTTATTAATAGTTACAATAAAAGCCCACAGATCTTCAAATATCATATATCAACAATCAAAAAATTAAGGTTTTAGCCAAAAATATTATATCCAACAAAGCTAAGTATAATATTGAATGAAAATAAATGGACCTTACATCAACTGTTAGATTTTCAGAATTTTGTCTCAATATTTCTGAACTCAATAGAAAATTTAACTTAAAATAGCCAACATCAAAGACTAATTTCAAGGGGCTCACTAAGGACAAATTGTTTTTCATACATGGAAATGCAAACTATATGTCTAAAACATTAGTAATTGAATAATCCATATTGGGTTAGAACTAAGTATGATGTCACTCTAAAAAGCAAAACTGTCCAGGAAAAGATTAAAATAGTAATTATGCTATATGATTGAGGTTCCAGAGTAAGAACCAACACGGAGGAATACACACACACACACACACACACACACACACACACACACACACACACACACACACACAGACTTCTCTTTTACTGGAATCCTCAAGTTTAACTTTGTCTTAGATCAATGATTACTGGTCAACTTTTTTTTTTTTTTCTAATGAATTCTACTTCTAATTCCTGTTACAGTATTTGTGTATATCTCATACTTCTACATGAATTCTATTCCTTAACATCCTTTGCTATCACTTATCACCTTTCTCACCCATGGATCCCTCTCTTATCTTATCCCCTTTTCCTTCCCTCTTTATTCCATTCCTATTAATCTATACATCTTATTCCACTTCCTTTGATCATGAATCTCTTCAATGCCCTACCTTATTTTATGCCTCTTTTTCCCTCCCTCTCATTAATCTACACATCTTGTCTCACTGCCAGAAATTTACACTCTTCTATATCCTATTCTCTACCCCTTTATTTTATTATAGATTTTGGATGGAACTATACCTTTTGAACCCATTTTCAATGTGAGTAATTTCTAAAAAGTACCAGCCCTCCTTCCGCTTCTAATCCCTCTGTGTTGGCTCTTTTTCTGCCCCTCATTATTTTGGTACAATTATTATTTTTACCTTTTTCTATACAGTTTTGCTTTTTGGAGTCAGATCATACTCTGCCCCAATCTTTCTTTTGAGCTACATATGTCAATCTTAACATATGAAATGAATTTGCATGTAAACAATAAACAATTTGTTTTTGCTGGGTCCCTTGAAATTAATCTTTGATGTTGAACCTTATATGTTAAATTTTCTTTTAAGTTCGGGTTTGGCTGAGACAAAAATCCTGAAAATCAGCAAGTTTGTTGAATGATGAAGATGAAACCTGGTTTTATTTATTCCCATAGTAAATTTCAATGGTTGGGGTCTTTCTCCTTTGTTTACTTATTTGTTTTTTAAAATGAGAACTTATTAGTGTAACTACTTCTAGTTCTCTCTTTTTTTTAATAATAATAGTTTTTATTAACAGATATTTGCATGGGTAATTTTACAACATTGACAATTGCCACAACTTTTTATTCCAATTTTTCCCCTCCTCCCCCCAAGATGGCAAGTTGACCAATACATGTTAAATATGTTAGAGTATAAATTAAATACAATATATGTATACATGACCAAACAGTTGTTTTGCTGAACAAAAAGAATCGGACTTTGAAGTAGTGTACATTTAGCCTGTGAAGGAAATCCAAAATGCAGGCAGACAAAATTAGAGGGATTGGAAATTCTATGTAGTGTTTCATAGTAATCTACCAGAGTTCTTTCACTTGGGTGTGGTTGGTTCAGTTCATTACTGCTCTATTGGAACTGATTTGGTTCATCTCATTGTTAGAGAGGGCTACATCCATCAGAATTGATAATAATACAGGATCTCCTGGTCCTGCTCATTTCACTCAGCATCAGTTCATGTAAGTCTCTCCAGACCTCTCTGAAGTCATGCTGTTAGTCATTTCTTACAGAACAATAATATTCCATACTATTCATATACCACAATTTATTCAGCCAGTCTCCAATTGATGGACATCCACGTACTTTCCAGTTTCTGGCCACCACAAAGAAGGCTGCCACAAACATTCTTGCACATACAGGTAGGTCCCTTTCCCTTCTTTAAGATCTCCTTGGGATACAAACCCAGTAGCAACACTACTGTGTCAAAGGGTATGCACAATTTGATAACTTTTTGAGGATAGTTCCAAATTGCTTTCCAGAATGGCTGGATATATTCACAGTTCCACCAACAATGTATCAGTGTACCTGTTTTTCCATATCCCCTCCAACATTCTGCATTACCTTTCCCTTCATTCTAGCTAATCTGACAGGTGTGTAATGGTATCTCAGAATTGTCTTATTTTGCATTTCTCTGATTAATAATGATTTGGAGCATCTTTTCATATGACTAGAAATAATTTCAATTTCTTTATCCAAGAATTTTCTGTTCATATCCTTTGACCATTTATCAATTGGAGATTGGCTTGATTTCTTATATATTAGAGTCAATTCTCTATTTATTTTGGAAATGAGGCCTTTATCTGAACCTTTGACTGTAAAAATGTTTTCCCAGTTTATTGTTTCCCTTCTAATCTTATCTGCATTGATTTTGTTTGTATAAAAACTTTTCAATTTGATATAATCAAAGATTTCTATTTCTTCTTTGGTCATCAATTCATTCCTCTTCCACAGGTCTGAGAGGTAAACTATCCTATGTTCCTCTAATTTATTTATAATCACATTCTTTATTCATAGGTCATGAACCCATTATGACGTGACCTTAGTGTACGGTGTTAAGTGTGGATCAATGCCTACTTTCTGCTATATTAATTTCCAATTTTCCCACCAATTTTTGTCAAACATTGAGTTCTTATCCCAAAGGCTGGGGTCCTTGGGTTTGTCAAACACTAGGTTATTAGAGTTATTGATTATTTTGCTCTTTGGAACTAACCTATTCCACTGATCAACTAGTCTATTTCTTAGCCAATACAAAATGGTTTTGGTAACCACTGCTTTATAATATAATTTTAGATCTGGTACAGTTAGTCCACCTTCATTTGATTTTATTTTTTAATTCCCTTGAAATTCTTGACCTTTTGTTTTTCCACATGAGCTTTGTTGTTATTTTTTCTAGGTCATTAAAATAGTTTTTTGGGAGTCTGATTGGTATAGCACTAAATAAATAGATTAGTTTAGGACGTATTGTCATTTTTATTATATTTGCTCACCCTATCCAAGAGCATCTACTATTTTTCCAATTGGTTAGATCAGACTTAATTTGTGTGGAAAGTGTTTCATAGTTTTGCTCATATAGTTTCTGATTTTCCCTTGGCAGATAGATTCCAAAATATTTTATACTATCGGTAGTTATTTTAAATGGAATTTCTGTAGCTCTAACTGTTGGATTTTGTTAGTGACATATAGGAATGCTTATGATTTATGTGGATTTATTTTGTATCCAGCAACCTTACTAAAGGTGTGGATTATTTCTAATAGCTTTTTAGTTGAATCTTTGGGGTTCTCTACGTAGGCCCAATTTGTTAATTTTCTCTTTCTCTATTTTGCTCAAATAAGTCTCTAAAGATATAAAATTTCCCCTTATTACCTCTTTAGCTGCATCCCACAAATTTTGGTATGATGTCTCATCATTGTCATTATCTTGAGTGAAATTATTAATTGTGTCTATAATTTGCTGTTTCACCCAATCATTCTTTAAGATGAGATTATTTAGTTTCCAATTACTTTTTGATCTATTTACCCCTAACTTTTTGTTGAAGTAGTTTTTATTGTATCGTCATCTGAAAAGAAAGCATTTACTATTTCTTCCTTCTTGCATTTAATTTTGAGACATTTATGTCGTAATATATGGTCAATTTTTGTATAGGTTCCATGAACTGCTTAGAAAAAAAGTATACTCCTTTCTGTCACCATTCAGTTTTCTCCAAAGATCTATCATACTTAATTTTCCTAATATTCAATTTACCTATTTAATTTCTTTCTTATTTGTTTTGTGGTTTGATTTATCTAATGTTGAGAGTACAAGGTTGAGATCTCCCATTATTATAGTTTTGCTGTCAATTTCTTCTTGCAACTCTCTTAACTTCTCCTTTAGGAAGTTAGATGCTATACCACTTGGTGCATATATGTTTAGTATTGATATGACTTCATTGTCTATGCTACCCTTTAGCAGGATATAGTTTCCTTCCTTATCTTTTGATTAGATCAATTTTTGCTTTTTCTTGATCTAAGGATGGATACCCCTGCTTTTTTGACTTCACTTTTACCTTTACTCTATATGTATCTCCCTGATTTAAATGTGTTTCCTGTAAACAACATATTTAGGATTCTGACTTTTGATCTAGTCTGCTATCTGTCTCCGCTTAATGGGAGAGTTCATCCCATTCACATTTACAGTTAAAATTACTAATTCTGTATTTTCTACCATCATAATATCCCCTGATTTTGCTTTTATCCCTTACCCCCCAAACCCTTTCCCCAGTATTAAACTTATGAGCCCCACTTGCATCACACAGTCCTCCCTCTTTAATATCCTTCCCTCCCCCCTTTAAATCCCTTTCCTTTTTTATTCCCTTTTCCTTTTCCCTTTTCTTTTCCCTCTTTTTAATGAGGCGAGAAAGAATTTTCTATAAAACTAATATGTTCTTCCCCCTCTCTAACTTCCCTCAGATATAATAGGTTTTCTTTGCCTCTTTGTGGGATGTAGTTTCCTTCTTTTTATCTCTTCTTTCTCCTTTTTCTTACAATATCCCCTTTCCATTTCTACTTCCCCCTTATTTTTTGGTTATATCCTTAAAATCAAATTATACATGTAATCTTAATGTATATCCACAATAGAAATACAGTTCTCAAGAGTTCATTTTACCTTTTTCTGCTTCTCTTGAGTCCTATGACTGGAGATGAATTTTTTTTTTTTTTTGGATCTGTTTTTTTTCCTTAGAAATATAAGGCATTCATCTGTTTTATTAAATGTCCATCTTCTTCCGTGGAAGAAAATGCTCAACTTAGCTGGGTAGTGTATTTTTGGCTGAATTCCAAGTTCTTTTGCCTTTCAGAATATCAGATTCCCCGCCCTTCGATCCTTTAATGTAGAGGCAGCCAAATCTTGAGTGACCCTTTTCGTGGCACCTTGGTATTTAAATTGTTTTTTCCTGGCTGCTTGTAATATTTTTTCCTTAGTCTGATAGTTCTGAAATTTGGCTACAATGTTCCATGGAGTTTTGTTTTTTTTTTTTTTTTTTTAGGGTCTTTTTCAAAAGGTGTTAGATGAATTCTTTCAATGCCTATTTTACCTTCTGGTTCTATTATCTATGCACAGATCTCTTTGATGATTTCCTGTAAAATAGTATCTAGGCTCTTTTTTTCATCATAATTTTCAGGAAGTCCAATATTCCTCAGATTGTTTCTCCTAGATCTAATTTCCAGGTCTGTCATTTTGGCAAGTAGATAGCTGACATTTTTCTCCAGATTTTCATTTTTTTGGCTTTGCTTGACTGATTCTTGGTGTCTCAGTGAATCATTCATTTCTATTTGTTCAGTTCTGATTTTTAATGAGTTATTTTCTTCATTAGCTTTCTTTTACTTCTTTTTTTATGTGTCCAATTGAGTTTTTAAATGAGTTGTTTTGCTCTATGTAATTTTTTTCCATTTCACTAAATTTGTTTTTACTGAGTTATTTTCTTTTTCCAATTCATAAATCCTACTTTCTTGGGAATTCTTTATCTTTTCCAATTCAGAGATCCTACTTTTCTGTTATTTCTTTACCTTTTGCAACTCCTTAATTCTATTTCCCTGCACTTCCTGTGAATTCTTTACCTTTTCCAATTCACATTTCAGGAAGTTGTTTGCCTTTTCTAATTCACATTTCAGGACATTGTTATTCTATAGCATATCTTCTCTTTCCTTTCCCCATTTTTCTTCTAATTCTCTCTTCAGATTTTTAATAGTTTCTTCTAGGAGAGCATTATTTATCGTATTGTCTGGAGACTGTCTCCTATTAGCCTCCTCAGGTTTGGAAGCCAGCTGTTTTTCTGCATCGAAGCTTTCAATCATTTTCTTCATTTTTTTTTTATCTTTTTTTTTTTAAAGCCTTCAGGGTCTTGCCTCAGGGCAAGGAGATTACCAGCTTCCTCTGCAGAGTGAGGATGGGTTTATGGGTAGTATTTTCCCTCTCAATGGGCTGCAAGGAACTGCCGAGCTGCAGGAGGGCTCTGGGAAGATCTCCACTCAAAAGTGACTAGGCCTGGGTATCATGGCCAGGCTGTATAAGTGCCCTGGCAGGAGCCCCACTGTGAGTATTAGTGATTGCCTTGGGGCTAGAGGTTAAGGAGCAAAAGTATCACTGCCTCCCCACCAACTGCCCACTTTGAGTGTTGGCAGTTGTCCTATCCCTCACTGCACAGGAAGTGTCCCTGCCTGGGGAGCATAGTCAGGCTGGGGAAATTCCACTACCCCCCAGGGAGCTCCTCACTATACAGATGAGAAGCTGCCCTGGGTTGTGCCCCTGCTGTGTGTGACTGGCCCCCACCACGAGCACCTTGCTGCTGAATGCCGCAAAGAGCTGTGTTATGGTCTGCGCTAGATCACTTCCGGGCCTGGGTGGGTTTAGCAAGAGTCTCTCAGGCTTTGATGTCCCTCAGCATACCCACTACTGCAGGCTCCAACTTCTCTCCTGGTCCCCTACTCCGCCACCAAAGCAAAGCAGTCAGGCTACAGCAGAGAGCTCTGTGTAAACCTTTCAACCACAGATGCCGCCCTGCTCCCGTTTCTCTCCCTGGTCTTCCCTGCTCAAGTCAAACTTTTCTGGGGATATTCCAGATTCTCTTTCACTGGAAAGTTTTTGTATTTCCAATCTTCGTGGGTTTTACCAGTCAAGAGCTGTTTTTAAGGCTGAATTAAAATACTTGGTAGGAAGGGAATTAGAGAGCTTAGAAAGTTCTGTCTAGCTTCTCTGCCATCTTGGCTCCGCCCCCTACATCTAGTTCTGTGACATGGGAGATGGTGTCTCTGACTTTACTTCAGGTCTCCCTTTTGGACTGGAACCCCAAACCAAGAACTCTATCCTCTTATAAGTGATCATCCCTGCCCCATCAGATGTATTGGTTCCCCCTGCCCTAGGACTATGTCTCAGCAGCAGAGTTGTGCCTGTTGTTCCTAATCATCAGAATCCTTCAGTCTTCTTGGACTTAGACCTCTCCACCCCTCCACTTCCCCAGGCTGTCAAGAAAATGAAAGTTCCTATGGTTTAGGCCAAGGCTCCCTCTGAATGCAGCCTAAGGGCTCCCTATGGCTGTTTCTGTGGAAGTAGTATGGGGGAATTTACACTTCACACAAGTTAAACTCTGATACTGGGGTCTTTCTTTGGGTCTTCTTCAGCTGCCCAGCTTCTTCTGTTCTGCCCCAAGCTTATTGGCTCTTCATTGTTATATGTTCACCTTGTGGTATAATTTTGTTCTGTGTGGGGTGAAAATCTGGAGAGCTTGAACTTTTCTGACCTACCTGAGCTATTCAGATTCCTCCCCAGGAATAGAATTTTTAAAAAAATATTATAGGTTTTTATTTACAAGATATATGCATGGGTAATTTTTCATCATTGATAATTGCAAAACCTTTTGTTCCAATTTTTCCCCTCTTTCCCTCCATCTCCTCCCCCAGATGGCAGGTTGACCAATACATTTTAAATATGTTAAAGCATATGTATACATGTCCAGATAGTTATTTTGCTGTACAAAAAGAATCGGGCTTTGAAATAGTATATAATTAATGAGTGAAGAAAATCAACAATTTAGGCAGACAAAAATAGAGGGATTGGGAATTCTATGTAATGGTTCATACTCATTTTTCAGAGTTCTTTCATTGGGTGTAGCTGCTTCAATTCATTACTTCTCTATTGGAACTGATGTTGGTTAATCTCATTGTTAAGAAGCCCCACTCCCCTCCAACATACTATATGATGATCAATTCTGATGGACTTGGCCCTCTTCAACAATGAGTTGAAGTTGTTGAAGTATATAATGATCTCCTGATCCTGCACATTTCATTTAATATCAGTACATGGAAATCTCTCCAGGCCTTTCTGAAACCGTCCTATTGGTCATTTGTTACAGAACAATAATATTCATATACCACAGTTTATTCAGCCATTCTCCAACTAACGGGCATCCATTCAGTTTCCACTTTCTGGACACTATAAACATTCTTGCATATACAGATCTCTTTCCCTTCTTTAAGATCTCTTTGGGATATAAGCCCAGTAGTAACACTGCTGGTTCAAAGGGTATGCACAGTCTGACAACTTTTTTGAGCATAGTTCCAAATCACTCTCCAGAATGGCTGGATGTATTCACAATTCCGCCAACAATAGATACCCTCCAAAATTCTGCATTACCTTTCCCTGTCATTTTAGCCAATATGACAGGTGTGTAGTGGTATCTCACAGTTGTCTTAAGTTGCATTAAATAATGACTTGGAGCATCTTTTCATATGGCTAGAAATAGTTTCAATTTCTTCATCTGAGAATTGTCTGTTCATATCCTTTGACCATTTACCAATTAGAGAATGGCTTGATTTCTTATAAATTAGGATCAATTTTCTATATATTTTGGAAATGAGGCCTTTATCAGTACCCTTGACTGGAGAAATGTTTTTTTTCCAGTTTATTGCTTCCCTTCTAATCATGTCTGCATTAGTTTTGTTTGTAAAAAAAACTTTTCAATTTGTTATAATCAAAATTTTCTATTTTGTCATTAAAAATGACCTCTAGTTCTTCTTTATGACCTTTATGACTTTATTTGGTCATAAATTCCTTCCTCTTCCATAGGTCTGAGAGGTATACTATTCTATGTTCTTCTAATTTATTTATAATCTCATTCTTTATGCCTTGGTCATGAACCCATTTTGATCTTATTTTGGTGTATGGTGTTAAGTGTGGGTAAATGCCTAGTGTCTGCCAATTTTCCCAGCACTTTTTGTCAAACAGTGAGTTCTTATCCCAATAGCTGGGTCTTTGGGTATGTCAAACACTATATTATTAAAGTTATTGGCTGTTTTGTCCTTTAAACCTAACCTATTCCACTAATTAACTAGTCTATTTCTTAGCTAATACCAAATGATTTTGGTAACTACTGCTTTATAATATAATTTTAGATCTGATACAGCTAGGCCACCTTCATTTGATTGTTTTTTTTTTCACTAATTCCCTTGAAATTCTTCTTCTAGATGAACTTTGTTGTTATTTTTTCTAGGCCATTAAAATAGTTTTTTGGGAGTCTAATTGGTATAGCACTAAATAAATAGATTACTTTAGGTAGTATTGTCATCTGTATTATATACCCTATTCAAGAGCATTTAATATTTTTCTTTTTTTTCTATTGGATTTTCTTTATTTTTCTTTTTTAAAATTAATTTTAGAATTATAACTTTTTTTTTGGACAGTACATATGCATGGGTAATTTTTTTTTTATAACATTATCCCTTGCACTCACTTTTGTTCTGAATTTTCTCCTCCTTCCCTCCACCCTTTCCCCTAGATGGCAGGTTGTCCCATATGTGTTAAATATGTTATAATATGTCCTAGATACAATACATGTGTGCAGAACCAAATTTCTTGTTGCACAAGAAACCCTGTGCTACAGATTTTTAAATTTATTTTTATTTATTTTTTTACCTTCTAAAGGTAAAAATAACCTGGGAAGAAAAACAAAAATGCAAACAGTTTACATTCATTTCCCAGTGCCTTCTCTGGATGTAGCTGCTTCTGTCTATCATTGATAAATTGAATTGAATTAGATCTTCTTTTTATGAAAAATATCCACTTCCATCAGAATACATCCTCATAAAGTATTATTGTTGTAGTGTATAATGATCTCCTGGTTTTGCTCATTTCACTCAGCATCAGTTGATGTAAGTCTCTCCAAGCCTCTCTGTATTCATCCTATTGGTCATTTCTTACAGAACAATAATATTCCATAACATTTATATACCATAATTTACCCTACCATTCTCCAATTGATGGGCATCCATTCATTTTCTAGTTTCTAGCCACTACAAAATGGGCTGCCAAAAAAATTTTGGTATATACATGTCCCTTTCCCTTCTTTAGTATTTCTTTGGGATATAAGCCCAGTAGTAGCACTGCTGGATCAAAGGGTATACACAGTTTGATAGCTTTTTAAGCATAATTTCAGATTGCTCTCCAGAATGGTTGGATTCTTTCACAACTGCACCAACAATGCATCAGTGTCCCAGTTTTCCCACATTCCCTCTGACATTCATCATTATTTTTTCCTGTCATCTTATCCAATCTGACAAGTATGTAGTGGTATCTCAGAGTTTCTTAATTTGCATTTCTCTGATCAATAGTGATTTGGAACATTCTTTCACATGATTGGAAACAGATTTAATTTCATCATCTGAAAATTGTCCATATCCTTTGATCATTTATCAATTGGAGAATGGCTTGAATTCTTACAAATTAGAGTCAGTTCTCTATTTATTTTGGAAATGAGGCCTTTATCTGAACCTTTAACTGTAAAAATATTTTCCCAATTTGTTACTTCCCTTCTAATCTTGTTTGCATAGAAGTTTTTTAATTTGATGTAATTAAAATCTTCTATTTTGTGATCAATAATGATCTCTATTTCTCCTTTGGTCACAAATTCCTTCCTCTTCCACAAGTCTGAGAGGTAAACTATCCTATGTTCCTCTAATTTATTTATGATCTCATTCTTTTTTTTTATCAATTCTATAATTAGAATTTTTTGACAGTATATATGCATGAGTATTTTATTATAACATTATCCCTTGTATTCATTTTTCCAAATTTTCCTCTCCCTTCTTCTACTCCCTCCCCTAGATGACAGGCAATCCCATACATTTTACATGTGTTACAGTATAATCTAGATACCATATATGTGTGTAAATCCAATTTTCTTGTTGCACATTGAGTATTAGATTCCAAAGGTATAAGTAACCTGGGTAGAGAGACAGTAGTGATAACAGTTTACATTCAATTCCCAGTGTTCCTTCTCTGGATGTAGTTGTTTCTGTCAATCATTGATCAACTGGAAGTGAGTTGGATCTTCTTTATGTTGAAGATATCTACTTCCATCAGAATATATCTTTATACAGTATTGTTGAAGTGTATAGTGATCTTCTGGTTCTGCTCATTTCACTCAGCATCAGTTCATGCAAGTCTCTCCAAGCCTTTCTGAATTCCTCCTACTGGTCATTTCTTACAGAGCAATAATATTCCATAACATTCATATACCACAATTTACCCAACCATTCTCCAATTGGTGGGCATCCATTCATCTTCCAATTTCTAGCCACTATGAAAAAAGCTGATACAAACATTTTGGCACACAGAGGTCCCTTTCCCTTCTTTAGTATTTCTTTGGGATATAAGCCCAGTAGTAGCACTGCTGGATCAAAGGGTATGCACAATTTGATAACTTTTTGGGCATAGTTCCAAATTGCTCTCCAGAATGGCCGGATTCTTTCACAACTTGACCAATAATGTATTAGTGTCCTAGTTTTCCCACATCCCCTCCAATATTCATCATTATTTGTTCCTGTCATCTTAGTCAATCTGACAGGTGTGTAGTGATATCTCAGAGTTGTCTTAATTTGCATTTCTCTGATCAGTAGTGATTTCGAACACTCATATGAGTGGATGCATTTTCAATTTCATCATCTGAGAATTGTCTGTTCATATCCTTTGACCATTTATCAATTGAAGAATAGTTTGATTTCTTATAAATTAGAATCAATTCTCTATATATTTTGGAAATGAGACCTTTATCAGAACCTTTAACTGTAAAAATATTTTCCCAATTTGTTACTTCCCTTCTAATCTTGTTTGCATTAGTATTGTTTGTACAGAAACTTTTTAGTTTGATGTAATCAAAATCTTCTATTTTGTGATCAATAATGATCTCTAGTTCTCCTTTGGTCATAAATTCCTTCCTCCTCCACAGGTCTGAGAGGTAGATTATTCTCTGTTACTCTAATCTATTTATGATCTCATTCTTTATGCCTAAATCATGGATCCATTTTGATCTTATCTTGGTATGTGGTGTTAAGTGTGGGTCCATGCTAATATTTTTCCAATTGTTTAGATCTGATTTTATTTGTGTGGAAAGTGTTTTTTAATTTTGCTCATATAATTCCTGATTTTCCCTTGGCAGCAGATTCCTAAATATTTTATACTATTGCTAGTTACTTTAAATGGAATTTCTCTTTGTAACACTAACTGTTGGTTTTTGTTAGTGATATATAAGAATGCTGAAGACTTATATGGGTTTATTTTGTGTTCTGCAACTTTACTAAAGGTGTAGATTATTTCTAATAGCTTTTTACTAGAATCTCTGGGGTTCTCTAAGTACACCATTATATCATCATCAAAGAGTGATAATTTGATTTCCTCATTACCTACTCTAATTCCTTTGATCTCTTTTTCAACTCTTATTGCCAAGGCTAGCATTTCTAAGATAATATTGAATAGTAATGTTGATAGTGGGCAGCCTTGTTTCACTCCTGATCTTATTGGGAATGGTTCCAGTTTATCCCCATTACATATGATGGTTACTGATGGCTTTAAATAGATTCTACTGATTATTTTAAGGAAAAGTCGATTTATTCCTATACTCTCAAGTGTTTTTTAATAGAAATGGATGTTGGATTTTATCAAATGTGTTTTCTGCACCTAACCAGATGATCTTATGGTTTTTTGTTAATTTGGTTATTGATATGGTCAATTATATTAATAGCTTTTCTAATATTGAACCACTCCTTCATTCCTGGTATAAATCCTATTTGGTCATGGTTTATTATCCTGGGGATGATTTTATGTAATCTTTTTCCTAATATCTTATTTAAGATTTTAGCATCAATATTCCTTAGGGAGATTAGTCTATTATTTTCTTTTTCTGTTTTCAACTTACCTGGTTTAGGTATCAGTACCATGT
This sequence comes from Sminthopsis crassicaudata, assembly GCF_048593235.1. Classification (NCBI taxonomy): domain Eukaryota; kingdom Metazoa; phylum Chordata; class Mammalia; order Dasyuromorphia; family Dasyuridae; genus Sminthopsis; species Sminthopsis crassicaudata. The sequence goes on from NC_133621.1 coordinate 234,632,411, forward strand.
CTGTCCCATAAAAGGAATTTTGTAAGACTCTTTCATTCCATATTTTTTCAAATAGTTTACATAGAATTGGAGTTAATTGTTGGCAGAATTCACATGTAAATCCATCTGGTCCTGGGGATTTTTTCTTAGGGAGTTGATTAATAGCTTGTTCTATTTCTTTTTCGGAAATGGGACTATTTAAGCGATTTACTACTTCCTCCTCTGTTAATCTGGTAAACATATATTTTTGGAGGTAGTCATCCATTTCACTTAGGTTATCAAATTTATTGGCATAAAATTGGACAAAGTAACTTTTTATTATTGCCTAATTTGCTTTTCATTGTTAGAAACTTCTCCCTTTTCATTTTTAAGACTAACAATTTGATTTTCCTCTTTCCTTTTTCTAATCAGATTTACCAATGGCTTAACTATATCATTGTGGTTTTTTTTTTTTTTTTCATAAAATCAACTCTTAGTTTTATCTATTACTTCAATTGTTTTTTTTTTTTTAACTTTCAATATTATTAACATCTTTTAATTTTAGAATTTCAAGTTTAGTATTTAATTGGGGATTTTTAATTTCGTCTTTTTCTAACTTTTTAATTTGCAAGTCCAATTCATTGATCTTCTCTTTGTCTATTTTATTCAAGTAAGCCTCTAGGGATATAAAATTTCCACTCTTACAACTTTGGCTGCATCCCACAAATTTTAGTACGATGTCTCATCGTTGTCATTATCTTGAGTGAAATGCTTAATTGTGTCTATAATTTGCTGTTTCACCCAGTCATTCTTTAAGATGAGATTATTTAGTTTCCAATTACTTTTTGGTTTATTTTCCATAGCTTTTTGTTGAATGTAGTTCTTATTGCATTGTGATCTGAAAAGAAAGCATTTAGTATTTCTGCCTTCCTGCATTTAATTTTGAGGTCTTTAAGTCCTCATATATGGTCAATTTTTTATAGGTTCCATGAACTGCTGAGAAGAAAGTATCCTCCTTTTTGTCACCATTCAGTTTTCTCCAAAGCTCTATCATGCCTAATTTTTCCAATATTCTATGTACCTCTTTAACTTCTTTCTTATTTGTTTTGTGGTTTGATTTATCTAAGAGTGTAAGGTCGAAATCTTCCACTATTATAGTTTTGCTGTCTATTTCTTCTTGTTACTATTTTAACTTCTCCTTTAGGAAGTTACATGCTATACTACTTGGTACATATGTTTAGTATTGATATGGCTTCATTGTCTATGTTATCCTTTAGCAGGATATAGTTTCATTTCTTATCTGTTTTAATAAGATCATTTTTTTGCTTTTGCTTGATCTGAGATCTGAATGGCTACTCCTGCTTTTTTGACTTCACCTGAAGCATAATAGATTCTGCTCTAACCTTTTACCTTTACTCTGTATGTATCTCCCTGCTTTACATGTGTTTCTGTAAACAACATATTGTGTGGTTCTGACTTTTGATCCAGTCTGCTATCTGCCTCTGCTTTATGGGAGAGTTCATCTTATTCACATTTATTGTTAAAACTACTAATTCTGTATTTTCTGCTATCTTATTATCACCCAATTATGCCTTTCTTCTTCTTGCCCTCCCCTTACCCCCTTTCCTAGTATTAAACTTATGGTCACCACTTGCTTCATGCAGCTCTCCCTCTTCAGAATTCCTTCCACCCCCTTTGAACCCTTTCCCCTTTTTTGTATCTTTTCCTTATTACTCTTTTCCTTTTCCCTTTTCCCACTTTTTAATGAGGTGTGAGAAGTTTCTGTGTAAACTAAATATGTCAAATATTTTCTTTTTGATCGAACTCTGAGGAGAGTAAGATTCACACAATGTTCCTCTCCCTCTCTCAATTCCTTCATATATGTTAAATTTCCCTTGCCTCTTTGTGGGATGTAGTTTCCCTCTCTTTATCTTCCCTTTTCTGTTTTTCTGATAGCATCCCCTTTCCATTTCTACTTCCCTTTTTATGTTATATTAGTAAAATCAAATTACACATGTACTCTTTATGTATATCAATAACAGAAATACAGTTCTCAAGAGTTCTTTTTACCTTTTTCTGCTTCTCTTGAGTCCTATGGTTAGAGATCAAATTTTTTTAGTTCTGATTTTGTCTTTAGAAACAAATGGAATTCATCTGTTTCATTAAATGCCCATCTTCTTCCCTGGAAAAAAATGCTCAGCTTAGTTGGGTAATTTATTTTTGGCTGCATTCCAAGTTCTTTTGCCTTTTGGAAATCAAAATCCAGGCCCTTCCATCTTTTAATGTGGAAGCAGCTAGATCTTGAGTGATCCTTATTGTGACTCCTTGGTGTTTTAATTTTTTTTTGTTTTGTTTTGTTTTGTTTTCGTTTTGGTTTTGGTTGTTTGTAAAAATTTTTCCTTAGTCTAAAAGTTCTGAAATTTAGTCACAATAATTCTTGGAATTTTTATTTTAAGGGTTTTTTTTTGTTTGTTTTGTTTTGTTTTTTTCAGAAGGTGTTCTATGAATTCTTTCAATGCCTATTTTACCTTCTGATTCTATTATATCTGGGCAGTTCTTTTTGATGATTTCCTGTAAAATAGTATCTAGGCTCTTTTTTTCATAATTGTTTTCAGGAAGTCCAATAATCCTCAGAATATCTCTCCTAGATCTATTTTTCAGGTCTACTCTTTTTCCAAGTAGATATTTAACATTTTTTCTAATTTTTCATTTTTTTTTTGTTTGTTTTGCTTGACTGATTCTTGATGTCTCAATGTATCATTCATTTGTTTTTGTTCACTTCTAATTTTCATTTGCTTTTTTTTTTTTTTTTTTTTTTACTTCTTTTTGTATATGTCCAATTGAGTTTTTAAATGAGTTGTTTTGCTCTATGGAAATTTTTTTTCCATTTCATGATTTTTTTTTTTTTTTTACTGAGTTATTTTCTTTTTTTCCCATTCACAAATCCTATTTTCTTCTTTGGATTTCTTTATCTTTTCCCCTTTAGAAATCCTATTTTCTTGGGAGTTCTTTATCTGTTGCAATTCACAAATCCTACTTTACTGGGTATTCTTTACCTTTTCCAATTCACAAATTCTGTTTCCCTTTGCTTCCTGGGAGTTATTTACCTTTTCCAATTCACATTTCAGAAAGTTTTTACTCTCTTGCATAGCTTCTCTTTCCTTTCCCCATTTTTCTCCTAGCCCTTTTAAAAGATTTTTTATAGTTTCTTCTATGAGAGCCTTGTTTGATGGGGATCAGGTTACATCCCATTTTAGTGCATTATTTGGAGACTGTCTGCTATTAGTCTACTCCAGGTTGAAAACCTGCTCTCTTTCTGTATAAGCTAGCAATGGTCCTTTTTCATTTTTCTACTCATTTTTTAAAAAGGCCTTTAGGGTCTGCCTTCAGGACAAGGAGATTGCCAGCTTTCTCTGCAGAGCAGGGATAGATATATGGACAGTAGCTTTCCAAACGGACTGCAAAGAGTGGCCGAGCTGCGGTGTGCTCTGGGAAAAGCTCCATACCAGAAGTGACTCTCACTTAGGGCTGGGTCACACTGGCCAAGGTGCCAAAATGCCTTGTGAGGAGCCCCACTGTGAGGTTTCATGAATGCTTTGGGGCTAGAGGCTGAGCAGCAAAAGTGTCACTCCCCTTCCCCCCATCCCAAAAGCTCACTTTGGATATTAGCAGGGCCTGCAGGGCACCAGAATCATCTCTACCCTGGGGAGCACAGTCCTGCTGTGGAAATTCTATTGCTCCAGGCTGATTCCCCACATTGTGCAGATTAGAGGCTGCCCCTGCCTGTGCCTCGCTGCTATGCAGATTTGTGACTGCCCCTGTGAAAGCCTTGTGCTGTAGAATGCTGCTGCACAGCTGTGTTGTGGTCTGTGTTGAGTCACTCACTTCTGATTTTGGGTGGGTATAGCCAGATCCTTTTAGGTTCTTGTGTTTTTTAGAGTACCCTCTACCTTTGGATTTAATTTCTCTGCTGGTCTACTGCTTTGCAACCAAAGCAGAATAGCCAATCTATTGTAGGGTCCTCCCTGTCATTTTTCCAGCCATAGACACTATCTCTGCCTCCTAAAGGCTAGCATTTCTTTTTTTTTTTTTTTTTTTTTTTAATTTTTTTTATTATATATATATATATATATATATATATATATATATATATATATATATTTTATAATATTATCCCTTGTATTCATTTTTCCAAATTACCCCCCCTCCCTTATTCCCTCCCCCCGACGACAGGCAATACCATACATTTTACATGTGTTACAATATAGTCTAAGTACAATACATGTGTGTGAATATCATTTTCTTGTTGCACAATAAACATTAGAATCCGAAGGTACATGCAACCTGGGCAGACAGATATTAGTGCTAACAATTTACATTCCCCTCCCAGTGTTTCTTCTCTGGGTGTATCTACCTCTGTCCATCATTGATCAACTGGAAGTGAGTTGGATCTTCTTTATGTTGAAGATTTCCACTTCCATCAGAATACATCCTCATACAGTATCGTTGTTGAAGTATACAGTGATCTTCTGGTTCTGCTCATTTCACTCAGCATCAGTTGATTTAAGTCTCTCCAACCCTCTCTGTATTCCTCCTGCTGGTCATTTCTTACTGAGCAATAATATTCCATAACTTTCATATACCACAATTTACCCAACCATTCTCCAACTGATGGACATCCATTCATCTTCCAGTTTCTAGCTACAACAAAAAGAGCTGCCACAAACATTTTGGCACATATATGTCTCTTTCCGCTCTTTAGTATTTCTTTGGGATATAATCCCAGTAGTAGCGCTGCTGGGTCAAAGGGTATGCACAGTTTGATAACTTTTTGGGCATAATTCCAGATTGCTCTCCAGAATGGCTGGATTCTTTCACAACTCCACCAGCAATGTATTAGTGTCCCAATTTCCCCACATCCCCTCCAACATTTGTCATTATTTGTTCCTGTCATCTTAGCCAATCTGACAGGTGTGTAGTGGTATCTCAGAGTGGTCTTAATTTGCATTTCTCTGATCAGTAGTGATTTGGAACACTCTTTCATGTGAGTGGATATAGTTTCAATTTCTTCCTCTGAGAATTGTCTGTTCATATCCTTTGACCATTTATCAATTGGAGAATGGTTTGGTTTCTTATAAATTAGGGTCAGTTCTCTATATATTTTGGAAATGAGACCTTTGTCAGAACCTTTGTTTTTAAAAATATTTTCCCAATTTGTTACTTCCCTTCTAATCTTGTTTGCATTAGTATTATTTGTACAGAAACTTTTTAGTTTGATGTAATCAAAATCTTCTATTTTGTGATCAATAATGATCTCTAGTTCTCCTCTGGAAGGCTAGCATTTCTAATACAATATTGAATAGCAATGGTGATAGTAGATAACCTTGTTTCACCCCTAATCTTACTGGGAATGGTTCTAATTTATCCCTATTCCATATGATGCTTGCTGAAGGTTTTAAATAGATGCTACTGACCATTTTAAGGAAAAGTCAATTTATTCCTAGACTCTCTAGTGTTTTTAATAGGAATGAGAGTTGGATTTTATCAAATGTTTTTTCTGCATCTATTGAGATAATCATATGGTTTTTGTTAATTTGGTTATTGATATAGTCAATTATGCTAATAGTTTTCCTAATACTGAACCAGCCTTGCATTCCTGTTATAAATCCTGGGGATGATTTTCTGTAATTTTTTTGCTAAGATTTTATTTAAGATTTTAGCATCAATATTCATTAGGGAAATTGGTCTAAATATTCTTTCTCTGTTTTTGTCCTACATGGTTTAGGTATCAGTACCATGTCTGTGTCATAAAAGGACTTTGGTGAAAGCCCTTCCTTCCTTATTTCTTTCAAACAGTTTATTTAATATTGGAGTTAGTTGTTCTTTAAATGTTTGGTAGAATTCACTTGTAAATCAATCTGGTCCTGGGGAATTTTTTCTTAGGGAGTTGATTAATATCTTGTTCTATTTCTTTTTCTGAAATGAGACTATTTAAGGAATTTACTTCCTCTTCTGTTAATCTGGGCAATCTATATTTTTATAGATATTCCTCTATTTCACTTAATTTGTCAAATTTATTGGCATAGAGTTGGGCAAAGAAAGTCCTGATCATTTCTCTAGTTTCCTCTTCATTGGTGCATAGTTCTCCCTTTTCATTTTTGAGATTAAAGTTTTGATTTCCTTTTTTCTTATCAAATTAACTAAAGGTTTATTTATTTTGTTGTTTTTTTCATAAAGCCAATTATTTGTTTATTTATTAATTCAATAGTTTTTTAATTTCAATTTTATTGATCTCTCCTTTTATTTTTAGAATTTCATGTTTGATATTTGATTGGGGTTTTAAAATTTTGTTCTTTTTTCTAGCTTTTTTATTTGCAAGCCCAATTTATTGATCTTCACTTTCTCCATTTTATGCAATTAAGCCTGTAGAGATATAAAATTTACTTTTATTACTATTTTGGCTGCATCCCACAAATTTTGTCTCATTGTTATTCTCTTAGATGAAATTAATGATTGTGTTTTACCCATTTATTCTTTAGGATGAGATTATTTAGTTTCCAATTTTTTTGGTCTATTTTTCCCTGGCCCTTTACTGAATATAATTTTTATTGTATTGTGTTCTAAAAATGCATTTACTATTTCTGCCTTCCTGCATTTGATTTATATCCTAATATATGGTCAGTTTTTGTATAGGTTCCATGAACTGCTGTGAAGAAAGTGTACTCCTTTTTGTCTGCATTCAATTTTCTCCAAAGATCTAGTTTTTTTTCTAGTATTTTCTAGTATTCTATTTACTTCTTTAACTTCTTTCTTATTTATTTTATGGTTGGATTTATCTAGTTCTGAGAGAGCAAGGTTGAGATATCCCACTATTATAGTTTTGCTGTCTGTTTCTTTTTGCAACTGTCTTAACTTCTCTTTTGGAAATTTAGATGCTACACCACTTGTTGCATATATGTTTAATACTGATATTGCTACATTATCTATTGTTAGGATTCATACAAAGTACTTATGCACTTAAATCACACCTTTAAAGGAGTTTATACCTTTAAAGGAGTTAGCTCATTGGTCCATAAGGAGCTCCCATAAGCCCAAAGAGTACCCACAAACCCATTCTCTGGGAGTATATAAGAAGCCAGGATTCAATGGGAAAAGAGTCAGAGTCTGGATTGAGTAAAGGAGAGAACTTCCCAGGAGGACTTCAGGGAAGCTGAAGAAGATTCAGATAGCCAGGATTCAGTGGATTCACAAGTCCAGGAGATTCACAAGTCTAAAGGAAATGCCTGCTCATGGACTTCCAGGGGAGTCACAACTAGGATTGACTTCTGGGAAATCTACAATCCCACACTCTCAGAGGAGGAGTCTGATTCCCACACTCTAGGAGATTCAGAGTCTGAGTCATTCCCACTTCCACCTTTATGCTGGCTAGAGGCTTTGGATTCATAGGGAGCTAGAGACTGAAGAGCTCATCAGGGAACCAAGGAGAGAGATAGGTCCCAGGTCCCAGGAAAAGATTAAAGATTTTGAAGGACACAATAGAGGATCTGGATTTTAACTCCTGGCTGCATTTTGGGATTATTGAACTGAACTGAAAGGAAGGATGCCTCCAGAAGCTCCCCAAAGAAATCTGCTCCAAGAGAACAATTATATTTTAGAGAAAAAGAACATCACAATCTATGGTACCCTTTAGCAAGATATAATTTCCTTCTTCATCTCTTTTAATCAAATCAATTTTTGCTTTTTCTTGATCTGAGATCAGGATGGCTACTTCTGCTTTTTTGACTTCACCTGAAGCATAATAGATTCTACTCCAGCCTTTTACTTTTACTCTAGTATGTCACCCATTATAAATCTTTTGGTTGTCTATCTTTTATCCATGTTGTGGTAGACACCTTTTTAGGATTCACTTTTTCAATACCAGCAGCAAAATAGACAGTCTGAGTGGCCACTGAATTCCTTATACAAGCATTTGCAATTATGGGTGTGCCACAAGAAAGAAAAACAGATAATTGACCTGCACATACTTCTAAGCATTTTGCATACTTTTGTGCACAGTATAATAGTTTACACACCTTTTAATCCTCAAGGACAGGCAATAGTAGAGAGGAGAAACAGAAACATTAAGATGCTCCTCCAAAAACAAAAGAAAGGGGGAGCAACAGGTAACCCTAGAGAACTTCTAAATCTAGCTCTTTATACTATTAACATCTTGATTTTTGACAAAGATGTACTGGCTCCAGTAGACAAGTTTTATAATCCACCAGAAGAGCAGTGTCCAGTGCGAGCAGCTCCACTATCTTTAGATAATCACCAGGTGATGTGGAGAGACCCAGAAAGTGGTGAATGGAAGGGACCAGATAGGTTAACTGCTTCGGGAAGAGGGTTTGCTTGTATCTCCAGATGGCGAAGGAATCAGATGGGTGCCAATGAGCCGTATTTGCCTTGTCCATTAGAGAGAGACAGAGCAGACCCTTGAAACAAAGGAGAAGACCCAAGAAACATCAGGTGGTTCCATTGCTGACTGTGCCCACCACTGAAAGAGCCTGACTCATGGACATCAAAATTTGTTGGACTCCAAAGCCCTCAGGAATCATTGGATTCCTTAATACGTGAAGCAATGGACAATAGATTGGTTTTGCACTATCTCTTAGCTGCTAAAAGAGGCGTGTGTATGATTGTTATTTACACACTCTCCTTCTAGGACTTCTGGAAAGCTTTTGCAATAACCATGTTGATTCATATTGTTTGTTATATCACTACTTGCATGTACAATTCATGTTTCTTACACCACATTGAGGATGCACTGGCTGTGGGGAGAATCATCACTAATAGTCTGCGTGTTATTGCTATGTGCTTGTGTAATAGGTTTGTTGATAGGTTTGTACATACCTGTCTCTAATAAGACCCTTTAGCCCAGAAACCTGCTAGCAATATCTTGCTTGACTCCCCACTTCCCTTTGGTGTTTTTCCTCTCTCTTCCTGAGAAGTCAGAGAGGGCATGATCATCTCCTTTATAGTGCTTTCACCTCCTTTCCTGAGAAGTTAGAGAGGGCGTGATCACCTTTTTGGGGTTCTCACCTCCCTGAGAAGTCCGGGATGGCATGACCACCTGTGTTCTAAAACAAAAGAAAGAGGGAGATGTAAAAAGCTGAAACTCTGAGTAGGTGCACTTGGATAACCGAACACTTAAGGCTAACTACTTATTGGACAACACTGTATTAGATTATGCTTGGAAAATGGCCCTTCCCACTATTCTGTGCTGGCTCAATCATTTGATGCATATAGAGAATTGTAGGAGGGAGTAAGGGGTGGAGTAAGACTAGCCAGAGTCACTTTTGACAGGGGAGGCTGAGAAGGAAGGTGGTGGAGATCCTAATTTCATCCAATTTCCTTCTATCCCTAAAGACCAAGAATAAAGACTAAGGACTTTGCTTATCCTGAGTCTGGCTGATTCTAAGGTATCCAGGGTGCTAACTTGGTCCTCACAGATATTGTTTTAATATAGCATGAAGCATGCTATTTTTCACTTTCATTCTTTTTCTTTTATTCTAGTCTCCTTGTACAAAATGACTAAAATAGAAATGTTTTACATGATTGCACATTTATAATTTATATTAACTGTTTATCATCTTATAGAGTAGGGAGGGGGAAAAGCACAGGGATAAAATTTGGAACTCTAATCTTTATTATAAAAAAGCATTAAAATTATTTTGAAATATAATTGTATTTCAATTGGGAAAATACAATTATATTCAATTGGGAAAAATATATTAATTTTTTTAAAAAAAGAACTATACTGTTTCATTCAGAAACAGCATTTTCTGCTTAATTTTTTAGACTTAGCCCTGTTCTGCCCCTGAACAAACTTTTGTCCTTCCTTTAAAGCAAGGGTTCTTAACTTCTTTCATGTCTTGGACTCCTTTGGCAGTCTGATGACATCTATGGACCTCTTTTCAGAAAATGTTTATAAATGCATAAATTCAAATATATTTAATTATAAAGGGAACCAATTATATTGAAAGTTATTGAATATTTAAAAATAAGTTCATGGATCCCAGGTAAAGAACACTGGTTTAAAGCTTTGGATATTAAATGAATTTTTAAATGCCATTAAGTGGCTGAAAATTCAACTGTGTAGCATGTTGGATATTATATCATTTATATTATAATTTAAAAAACTAAAAATCAGTATTCTTCCCTGATAAACACATCCTAACATTCCAGAAGCCAGTCAGTGCAATTTAATTGCCTGGACCTACCTAGCAATACAGAGAACAGCATTAATAAATGGGGTGTACTGGGTTGTATAAAGAACAGATGTGAGTTTTCTGCTTCACTGTACGATGAATTAATTCTCTTTCCATTTATATATCATGGTCACTACTTGAAGACCTGTACATACAGCCTTTTTGGCAAAGCACTGTTCATAATCTCCACTATTTCAAAGGTGTCCTGTGGCATTTTAAATCTCTCCTTTAAGACTTAGTTATTCTCTTTTAGGGAGGTATTTTAAGTGAAATGCCACTGAAATCATATTTTTTTGGCTTGTTTCAGGCGTTCTGAAAGATCCTTGCCTACAGAGTTATTGCCAAGGGAAACAGGAATGGTACAAGTACCTATAACTTTGTCCCAGTGGAAAATGTTGAAATGCTTTTTGTAATATATCTTTGACCATTTATGTTTTTTATAGGAATTGCAGGATGCCCTTTTCTAAATTTCCAGGGATGTAGCATTAGCTCGGGTTTCAAAAAATGGATCTAGTAAAGAAATGCACAGTTAAATATCATACCTTAAGTGAAATACTTTTTTTTCCCTCTCATAGATTTCATTATTTGAAGAACAGTCTCTGTGACAGCTAGCATGATATAGTAGAATGGAATGAGAGGGAGTTAGTATTGAAGCTGAGAATATCTGGCTCCAAGTTCAGCCTTTGATATATACTAACCATAGGACTCGAGCCTCTATTGCTTCCAGACAACTCTAATACTGAATTTTAAAGCTAGTGACAATATTAATTAGTTAAGGGATTTTCTTCCTTTAAGACTCAAAAACAGAAACAAATTTGCAACATAGATCCCAGGTTTATTAATTTTATTCCTAGATAAACACCAATCTTACCTTAAAGTTCTCATCTTGAACTCATTATTTAAAATGTTGAAAGCCTATTGCCAGACAGGTCTATTAAATATGGTATCTCTAGTTAATGATCTAAATTGTAAATCTTGGATTACATAGTTGTGAGACAAATGGGCACAGAAGTCTTGGTTCCAGTGGACCTATTACTGTAGACTCAATTTATCTACTTGGAACAAACTTAATGATCAACACATTTTAAAAGGAAGGATAGCATAAGAAAACAAATGCAAATTGACAAAATGAAATTCTCCATCACTCCCTGCGAACAGATGTTGGCAATGTCTAGACTATATGGATTCTATTTTGTTTCTTTTTCTAGATTGTGCTTTTATTTTTACTTCTAAAATATAAGGGAGTTATTTTTATTTTTGTTATTATGATATTTATGAAATTCAAGAACAAATAACTTAGACCCAGACATACTATCATGTGGGAACCATGCCCACACATTTTTGCCAGTATACCTCAGTTTTTGTATTATTAAACAGAGACTTTTTACTGATGATTTGCCAAATAATATTTAGGTAAGGAGAATGAAAATAAGATAAAATAAATAAGAAGAGTAGAAGTCAATGGAGCTTTTTGGCACTGAAGAGTAGCCAAGGAAGTTCAATAATTCTAAAACAATACGATAAGATTGTTAATAGGTTAATATATTTTCTTATTGATAACTCATACATATATAAAGAGTGGCAATATCAATTAGTAGGGAACACCCAAGGTCATCTAGCTCAAATAATATCATAGCAAGAGTCCCTTCTTCAAAATAAACTATGAATAGTCACACAGTCTCTGCTTGGCAAAATCTAATAATAATAATCTAGAGGAGCTCAGTTCCATGTTTGACTCTAATTATCACCTTGAAGTGAAATTTAACTTTCTGTTACTTTCCTAGCTCGGATTCCAGTTCTAATTACTGAAGCAAAGTAAAAATTTAGTCTTTCTTCTATATTAAAATCCTTCACATATTTGAAGATGATGATGTCAACCCTAAGTTTTTTCCTCTTTAGGATAAACATTCCTAGTTCCTTTAACTGAGAATAAACTAAAGAGGAGTCACTACATAAGATTATAAACATTCCATCAGTTATAGAATCATAAAATGTTAAATCTAAGAGATATCTGAAAGATCCATTACAAAGAGAAGAAAAATAGAAATCCATTTCAGCATAGGGATCTGACCAAAGTCATGCAATGAGCTACTCCTTTGTCTTTCTAGAACACATACATAGGATGTGATAAAGAACCATGTATCATCTTACCTGATGACCAGTATGCAATTCATGTGAATCATATGAGGACAAATAATATTTTCAGGAAGAATTAAAAAATCACAAAGTTTTAGGCAAGAAACTGAAAAACTTAAGGGCTTCAAGAGATATAGTTATCACACTTTTCATTCTAAAACAGGGAATTCAGATGAAAAAGCAAGATATAAGAAATGAGACTATGTTTCAATGCTTTTTAAATAGGCCTGGTGAACAATCCCAGCTGTGCACAGTTTTTCATCCTTCCAGCCCCAAGAATATTTTGTCAATATCTTTGGTATATCACTAAAAAGAAAAAGAAAGTTGATGGCTTATTCTTGAAGTAGATAAAAAAACCTCTCCTTTCAACAAATTGTTCACATTGCTCAAATGGAATGTTCTATGTGATTTTTTTTCCTAATCCTTCTAATTGCTTGGGACCTACTTCTCCAAAAAAAGTTTGTATAGTTTGCATTATTTTGTACACACACACACACACACACACACACACACACATACACACGTTGTATTCCCCAATAGAATGTAAGTTCTGGTGGGAAGGGACTATTTCACTTTATTTTTATTTTGTGTTCTATTCCCAGAACTTAGTACAACATGTGGTTCTTAGTAGGTATTAAATAAATACTTGTTGATTGCTTGAAAATGGAGGAGTTTAACTATGAACATGTATCAAATTTCATATTTATCTAAAAAGTAGAATAGAAATAATAGTTTAATTATATTATCATTTTATAATAATGCAAATTGCTCCCAACTTGATAAGATCTCATGGAAAAGTTGGAAAGTGGTTTGGTTAGGTTTTAACTATAATCTTATATAATATACCATAATGAGTTCCATATTAAGAGCATTAATATGAAAATGGAGCAGAGAGATAGGAGAAGGGTATAACAAAAAGAGCTGGCATTGATGCCAGGAAGATCTCAATTCAAATTCTACTTATTTCACATACACTTTTGACACATGTGAACTTAGAAAAGTAGCTTAAACTATTTTAGGCAACTCTTCAAAGCTGTTGTAGAAGTAGAAGGAATCCCCTTAAATGGATAGTAATAACAAAAAGTTCACTTCATATCCCTGCCTATGTTATTAATTTTTTTATTTCTTTTCAAAGTAGAAGAAAACAAAAGGGGGTTGTCCTAGGCTATGTCCAGTGATCTTCCATTGTGAGGATTCAGATTTAAAGTTCTACTTTCTTGGTTTATTAAAGAATACAAAAGAAGCTACCAAAAAGAATATATTATTTGAGGACAGCTTTCCATGACTTCCTTATTCGTCTAGAGAAGACATACTTGAGATCCCCAAGTGGTAGCTACCTTTGTCAAAGAGTGATTCTATCAGGTCAGATAAATCACTGTGCTAGTGTTACCACCTCCTTTTATAGTTTTAACTTGGGGCATCCCTCCCCTCCCCAGCTGATGAGGCTTCACCCCATATAGGGCATTATCTTGTCAGGTAATCCAAAGGAAGTTCCTATTGCATTCCTGGTAATGTTTAACTTTCCACAAGCCTAGATTAAACTATATTTGCAACACAGTCCTTTCAGGAGGCCAATAAAAACCTGCTACTATCCATTCCCAAATTCATGCTATATGTAAAAAACAAGATATACATACAGGATAAACTGGAGATAATATTGAGAAAGTACAAACAATAAGAGAAATCTGGGAAAACATGTAGAACATAGGCTTTTGACTAGGACTTGAAGGAATCTAGGGAGATCAAGAGATGGAAATGAGGAGAGAAAAGATTGGTATGGTTACCAGCCAATGAAAATACTCAGAGACAGAAGAATCTTGTGAGAATATCTTGTGAGAAGCAAAACAAGAAGAGCCGTGTCAATGGATCACAGGATATGTGAGGATGGGAAAAAAGGAGTAAGGAATAAGAATACTGAACATGTAGGAAGGGGGCAAGTTATCAAGAGTTTTGAATGCAAGGTTTTATATTTGATCATAGAGATCATAGAGAACCAATTGGAGTGGGGCAGAACTTTAGAAAGATTATTTTGACAGCTGAGTGGAGTGAGGAGAGACTTGAAGGAGGAAGACCAATCCGTAGCTATAGCAATAGTCTAGGCCTAAAGACAGGGTCTGGGCAGGTATGATAGCATTGTCAAGGAGAGAAGTAGAATATATGAAATATGTCACAAAAGTAGAGTCTTCTTGATATGTTTTCCCAGATCTACAAAGGTCTTTCCCCTGGAGAAAGTATACATATTCAGCAATCAGTTTGATTCACTCCCAATTTTTTTTTTTCTTATGAGTTAGTAGTGTCTGGAAACTTGGAAAATAGCAGCAAGGTTCAGAAAGACAAGGAGCATGGTCAGTCCTGATTATAGCAAATGAATAAATGAATGAATAAATAAAATATTATAAATCAAAAACTGCTTGCCTGCAATTTGCTCATGGGTGCCAGAGTGCAACCATATCCTTTCTCAATGGTCTTCTACCAACTCCCATAAATCATTATATACACACCCACCTTCCTGGATTTCTGAACTCCCCTTTGTTCTTGATTCTGAGACTTCTTTAAGTTGTTCTATCCCTTCATCCCTACCTAAGAGACTTGACAGAATTAATGGCTTTTAAAAGTGCTTCCTCACATCTCATGATTAGTCTTCCTTCCTATGATGCAATGCAATGCTTATTCTTGCTATGTTCTACCTTCTGTAAACTTTGCTTAATTATATCTTTGTCAGAGTTCTGATAGATGACTAGTGTGCTCATAATGGTACCCATTAAAGAAATACTTTTCTTTTTTATATATATTTTTGTAGCTTTTTATTTGCAAGATATATGCATGGGTAATTTTTTCAACATTGACAGTTGCAAAACCTTTTGTTCCAATTTTTCTCTTTCCTTCCCCTTACCCCCTCCCCCAGATGGCAGATAGACTAATACATGTTAAATATGTTAAAGTATATGTTAAATACAATGTATATATACCTGTCAATACAGTTATTTTGCTGCACAAAAAGAATCAGACTTTGAAATAGTGTACAATTAACCTGTAAGGGAAATCAAAAATGCAAGTGGACAAAAATAGAGGGATTGGAAATTCTATGTAGTGGTTCACACTCATTTCCTTGAGTCCTTTTGCTGGATGTTGCTGGTTCAATTCATTACTGTTTTATTGGAGCTGATTTGTTTCATCTCATTGTTGAAGAGGGCCATTCCATCAGAATTGATCATCATGTAGTGTTGTTGATGTATATAATGATCTGCTGGTCCTGCTCATTTCACTCAATCTCAGTTCATGTAAGTCTCTCCAGGCCTTTCTGAAGTCATCCTGTTGGTCATTTCTTATAGAACAGTAACATTCCATAACATTTCATATACCACAATTTATTCAGCCATTCTTCAATTGATGGGCATCCTTTCAATTTTCAATTTCTGGCCATTACAAAGAGGGCTGCCACAAACAATTTTTGCATATACAGGTCCCTTTCCTTTCTTTAAGATTTCTTTTGGATATAAGCCCAGTAGTAACACTGCTGGATCAAAGGGTATGCACAGTTTGATAACTTTTTGAGTATAGTTCCAAATCACTCAAAGAAATACTTTTCAAAGTATAATTGGGTAAAGAATCTTTAACTATATTCTGGATAAGCAAGATTCTGTAAGGTAAAAAAAAATATAATAAAAAACAAATGCAAACATAATATACCAGTGCAAATAAAACAAAAGAAATTATCCTAAAGGAAAAGGTATAATAGATATATTATAGCTAAGGTTTATTATTCAAGAAATGTAAGAAATTGACACAAAACCAGAATGGTTGATGTTGGAGAAGCCATCAAAAGAAAGGCAAACTAACAGATTATTGGTGGAGCCACGAAATAGTACAAACATTATGGAAAATAATTTGAGTAACCCAGCACTTATTTTCTGATGACTCAGCAGCAGCAATAGCAACAAAAGAAAAGAACTTTTATGCTGCAAAAGATGACCAAAACCTAACTACAAAAGAGAAGAATAGCTTAAAAATATTTCCAACCAAAATATCAATGGGAAAAAAATAGCTTGGAATCAATAACAATTAGAATTCCTTAAAGAAATAATATATGAAGTTTAAAATATATTATAAAAAATAAGAGCTATAGAGAAGAAAATTAGAAAAATGATCAATAGCTTAACAGAAGTACATAATTTTACCCTAATTAACAAACTCCAACTTTTTGAATATCAGAATGGACCAAATAGAAATAAAATATTTCTATAAATAATAAGAATTCTAAAATGAAGTTTTAAAAAATTGATAAAATATAAAACATGATGCTTTATAATAAAATGATTAGCATGGACAACACATAAAGGAGGATAACTTAGAAATTATTGGATGACCTGAAATCCATGAACCAAAAAAATAAAAATAGATCCCTTTAACCTCTTCCTATTTTTATTCATAACCATATTAAACTCAATGTACTCTTACATCAAACTCTTAGAGTATATATATATATATAAAGAAGGTAGAACACACACGCATATATACCTTCTTTTGATTAGTTTAGATGTGTTAAAAGTAAAGTGTTAAAAAGTAAAAGTTAAATGTAAAGTTAAAAGTGCCCTCTGTCCCCTTATGTTTCCATGTTTGTATATATCTCTACTTGTATATTCAAATTATGTGTGATAAGTAATTCCATTATTTTCTTTCAATTTCTCCTAATGATCCTTTCTCCCAACTTTTCTCTCCTTTTTTAAATTATAAAATTCTTAAATCACAGTAAATCTACTTATGTCTTTTGTCTCCATTGACTATATCTATGCTCCCTTATGATAGTGAGTGTAGAAATGAACACTTTTAATATTCTTCTTTTCCTTTAGTGTATAAATAGTCAATCTCTATAATGTCCCTCAGTGAGACAGTGAGGTGGATAAAGTACTGAAGTGGAGTAAAAAAGACTGAGGGAATCTATAAAAGGGACAGAAGATTCTGAGAGGGAATAAACATAAGCAAATCAAATCTTAAGCTTGGAGAGGGGGTAGTGATGAGTAGGATAAAAAGAAAGAAAAGGTAATCATTCTAGAAAAACTTTCATGAACTAATTCTAGGTGAGGTAAGCAGAACCAAAAGAACAATGTACACAGTAACAACAGGACTGTATGATGATTAGTTGTGATGAATTTGACTCTTTTCAACAGCAAGACGTTTTAAGGCAATTCCAATAGACTTGTGATGGAAAGTGCTATCCATGTGCAGAGAGGATTACAGATGCTGAATGTATGAGGAAACAAAATGAAGAAAGCATAGTATTTTCACCTTTTTGTTGTTGTTTGCTTGTTTATGTGTATGTGTGTTTTCCCTTTTTGATCTGATTTTTCTTGTACAGTATGACCAATATGAAATATATTTAGAATAGTTGCACATGTTTAAAATTATATCTAATTGCTTGCTGCCTTTGGAAAGGGAGAAAAAGGAGAAAGGGAGAATAATTTGGAACATAAAGTTTTGTGAACATGAATGTTGAAAACTATCTTTGCATGTATTTGGAAAAACAAAACACTATGTTATTTACAAGATATATGCATGGCTAATATTTTCAGCATTGATCCTTAAAAAAATCTTCTGTTCCAACTTTTCCCCTCCTTTCCCTCACCCCCTCCCCTTGATGAGAGCTAAACCAATACATGTTAAATATGTTACAGTATATGTTAAATACAATACATATCCATACAGTTATTTTACTGCACAAGAAAATTAGACTTAGAAATAAGGTGAAATTAACATGAGAAGAAAATAAAAAATGCAAGAGGACAAAAAAAAAGAGTGGAAATGCTATGTTGTGATTCACACTCATTTCCTAGAATTTTTTTGCTGGGTGTAGCTGGTTCTCTTCATTATTGAATAAATGGAACTAATTTGGTTCATCTCATTGTTGAAGAAAGCCATGTCCATCAGAATTGATTATCATATAGTATTGTTGTTGAAGTATATAATGATCTCCTGGTCCTGCTCATTTCACTCAGCATCAATTCATATAAGTCTCTCCAGGATTTTCTGAAATCATCCTGATAGTCATTTCTTACAGAACAATAATATTCCATAACATTCATATACCACAATTTATTCAGCCATTCTCCAATTGATGGGCATCCACTTAGTTTCCAGTTTTTAGCTACTACAAACAGTGCTGCCACAAACATTTGTGCACATACAAGTCCTTTTCCCTTCTTTAAGAGCTGTTTGGAATATAAGTCCAATAGTGGTACTGCTGGATCAAAGGTTATGCATAGTTTTATGACTTTTTGAGCATAGTTCCAAACTGCTCTCCAGAATGGCTGGATGCATTCACAATTCCACCAGCAATGTATCAGTGTCCCAGTTTTCTGACATCCCCTCCAACATTCAGCATTATCTTTTCCTGTCATCCTAGTCAGGCTGAGGTGTGTAGTAGTATCTCAGAGTTGTCTTAATTTTAATTTCTCTGGTTAATAATGATATGAAACATCTTTTCATATGGCTAGAAATAGTTTCAATTTCATCATCTGAAAATTGTCTGAAAATGGTCTTTTACCATTTATCAATTGGAGAATGGCTTGATTTCTTATATATTAGAGTCAATTCTCTATATATTTTGTAAAATGAGGCCTTTATCAGAACCCTTGACTTTAAAAATGGTTTCCCAGTTTATTGCTTCCCTTCTAATCTTGTCTGCATTCATTATGTTTGTACAAAAGCTTTTTAATTTGATATGATCAAAAATGTCTATTTTGTTATGAATAATGATCTATAGGTCTTTGGTGACAAATTACTTCCTCCTCCACAGGTCTGAGAGGTAATTATCATATTTTTTTCTAATTTATTTATAATCTCATTCTTTATGCCTAGATCATGAAACCATTTTGACCTTATCTTGGTTACAGTGTTCAGTGTGGGTCAATGCCTGTAATGTTCTTCTTTAAGATATAATGTTCTCTGGGAGCAGGTTTCTTGGGGGACTTCTGGAGTCAGCCTTAGTTTCAGTTCTGTGTAATCACCCCAAATGTCTAGATCCTTTATTGTCTCCTTCAAAAATAGCCTGGTTAGATTTCTTAGAGGATTATCTCTCACCTTTATTACAAAATTTCTCTGTGTATCTCTAACTGTTGGATTTTGTTAGTGATATATAAGAATGCTGATGATTTGTGGGGGTTTATTTTGTATCCTGCAATTTTGCTAAAGTTTTGGATTATTTCTAATAGCTTTTTAGTTGAATCTCTGGGATTCTCTCAGTATACCATCATATCATCTGCAAAGAGTGATAATTTGGTGTCCTCGTTGCCTACTCTAATTCCTTTAATCTCTATCTCAACTCTTATTGCTAAAGCTAGCATTTCTAATACTGAATAGTAATGGTGATAATGGCCAACTTTGTTTCACTCCTGATGTTATTGGGATTGATTCCAGTTTATCCACATTACATATGATGCTTACTGATGGTTCTAAATAGATACTCCTGACTATTTTAAGGAAAAGTCCATTTATTCTTATACCCTCAAGTTGTTGTTTTTTTTTTTTTTTCATAGAAATCGATGTTGGATTTTATCAAATGCTTTTTCTGCATCTTTTAAGATGATCATATGGTTTTTGTTAATTTGGTTATTGATCTAGTCAATTATGCTAATAGTTTTCCTAATATTGAACCAGCCCTGCATTCCTGGATATAAATCCTACTTGGTTATGGTGTATTATTCTGGGGATGATTTTCTGTAAGTTTTTGCTAAGATTTTTTTTTAAGATTTTGGCATCGCCGGGAGCCAAGATGGCGGAGAAGAAACACACGACTCTGTGAACGTCCTTACTCCCTCACAACCAATTAGATAAATCAGCCTCAGAAATAGCGTTGGACTGATAGATACCACAAGGACTGGAAGCATGACTTACCAGCTGAAGAGAATCTGGAGTTTCAACAGAAAAGGTCAGTTCCCAGGGGAGGAAGAAGAGAGGCCAGCACAGACGGCTGGGTGCTAGCATACTGCGCTGATCACGCTGGGAAGGGCTATGGGATCAGAGAAGCCACTGAGATAAATGAATCTGGCACAGGCTGTTAGCTCTTCTCTGTTTATAATACAGCAGTTCAGAAGAGAAATCTAAACTACTTTAAAAATTCAAAGATAGATTAGATCTTCCCGGATCCTGGGGGTGACTCAGCAGATCTCATCACTGGGGGGTGTGGCCCCTAGCTCCCACCTGAGACTAGTTAAGAGATTGAGAAGTGGGCGATATGGCCCAAGGCAACACACACTGCCTAGCTCAGCTGGAGGGTGTGGAACTCAGCTCCAGAAGTCCCAGAGAAGCAGAACCTTTGAACTAGGGACCTAGGTTTCTGGCAAACACTTCCAGTTTGAGCACAGGGGCTTTTCACATCACCTGCTGCAGACATCCACTCCCCACCGGGACACATAGGCTGGGCTTTGTGTCACCTTTACTGTTCAGTCTCAAACCTCAGGGAAGCCGCTAGAACACAGCACCCTCAAGGCACAGCAGTGCTAGTCACCTCTGAGGCACTTCCAGGGAGGAGGTGGGGAACTCTCTCCCAGAGCTCTCTCTTAGCTCAGGCACAGGAGCCACTACTTCCATCCAGTCTGGGAGGAAGCTGGTAAAGAAATAAATAAATACTTTCCTACCCCAGGGACAGACCCCAAAAGATTTTTCAAGTATAAGTAAGAAGCCAAAAAGAACCATTGACTCATTCTACACAGAGAAAGAGCGGGTATCCAACCCCAAGGAAGTTAACAGCAGAGAGTCAGCAGATAACAACCTAAAGGGGAATGATTCCTGCCCCCCAATCACATAACTGTCTCCTAGAAGAGACTATTAAAAAGTTAAGAGAGTTTGAAGAAAAATGGGGAAAGGAAAGGGAAGCTATGATAGAGAATAACAATGTTCTGAAATTGGAGTTGGAAAAAATAAAGAATTCACAGGAGATACAGGGAAACAAAATTTGTGAATTAGAAAAGGTTAAAAAATCACAGGAAAGTAGGATTTCTGAATTGGAAAAGATAAAAAAGTCTAAAGAAAATAGAATTCTGAATTGGAAAAAGAAAATAATTCTCAAAAAAAATTAGGGAAATGGAAAAAAATTCAATAGAGCAAAATAATTCATTTAAAAACGAAATTGGGCATTTACAAAAAGAACTAAAAACTGTGAAAGAAGAAAATAACTCCTTAAAATTCAGGATGGAACAAATAGAAATAAATGATTCACAGAGAACCCAAGAATCAGTCAAACAAAACAAAAAAAAGTGAGAAGCTGGAGAATAAAGTCAAATACTTACTGGGAAAATCTATAGACCTGGAAAATAGATCTAGGAGAGATAATCTGCAGATCATTGGACTTCCCGAAAACTATGACCAAAAAAGGGGCCTAGATTCTATTTTACAGGAAATTATCAAAGAGAACTGTCCAGAGATAATAGAAATAGAAGGGAAAGTAGATGTGGAAAGAATTCATCGAACTCCTTCTGAAATAGACCCTAAAAAAAGAACACCACGGAATATTGTGGCTAAGCTGCAGAATTACCACACAAAGGAGAAAATCTTGCAAGCAGCTAGAAAAAAAACAATTTAAATACCAAGGTGCCACAATAAGGGTCACTCAAGGTCTGGCTGCCTGCACATTAAAAGATAGAAGGGCCTGGAACCTGATATTCCATAAGGCAAAAAATCAAGGACTGCAAACAAGAATGAACTACCCAGCTAAGTTTAGCATCTTTTTCCATGGAAGAAGATGGTCATTCAGTGAAATAGAGGAATTCCATATGTTTCTAAGAAAAAAAAAAACAGACTTAAACAAAAAATTTGATCTACATCCACAAGACTGAAGAGAAACAGAAAAAGGTACACAGAACCCTTGAGAACTGTAACTCGTTGTGGGTATATAAAAAGTACGCATGGATAATTTGATTTTACTGATATAAAAGAAAAAAAAAAGTAGGGGATGTAGTAAAGGGAAGGAGGTCGTTTCAGAAAAAGGGGAAGGAATGATAAAAAGAGGGAAACTACATCCCAGGAAGAGGCATAGAAAATACACCATATCTGAAGGAATTTAGTGAGGGGGAGAATCATTGTGTGAATCTCACTCTCATCAGAAGAGGCTCAAAGAGTAAATAATTGACATATTTGTTTTTCAGAGAATTTTCTCTCACCTCATTAAAAGGGGGGAGAGGAAAAGGGAAAAGGAAAAGGAGAATAAGTGAAGGGACTTGGAGGGAGGGGGGAGGGATCCTAAAAAAAAAAAAAGAGGGAGGGTTGCGCGTCACAAGGGGGGTCTGTAAATTAAATATCAGGGAGGGGGATCAGGGGGGTCAAGGGAAAAAAGTATAATCTGGGGATAATACGATGGCAGGAAATACAGAATTAGTAATTTTAACTGTAAATGTAAATGGGATGAACGATCCCATCAAACGGAGACGGATAGCAGATTGGATCAAAAAGCAGAACCCTACAATATGTTGCCTACAGGAAACACACTTAAAGCAGGGAGATACATATGAAGTAAAGGTAAAAGGTTGGAACAGAGCCTATTATGCTTCAGGTAAAGCCAAAAAAGCAGGGGTAGCTATCCTTATCTCAGATCAAGCAAAAGCAGAAGTAGATCTCGTTAAAAAAGATAAGGAAGGAAACTATATCCTGCTGAAAGGTAGCATAAATAATGAAGCCATATCAATACTAAACATATATGCACCAAGTGGTATAGCATCTAACTTTCTAAAGGAAAAGTTAAGAGAACTGCAAGAAGAAATAGACAGTAAAACTATAATAGTGGGAGATCTCAACCTTGCACTCTCAGATTTAGACAAATCAGACCACAAAACAAACAAGAAAGAAATTAAAAAAGTAAATAGAACATTAGAAAAACTAGGTATGATAGACCTTTGGAGAAAAGTGAATGGCAATAGAAAGGAATATACTTTCTTCTCAGCAGTTCATGGATCCTATACAAAAATTGACCATCTATTAGGACATAAAGATCTCAAAATTAAATGTAGGAAGGCAGAAATAATAAATGCCTTCTTCTCAGATCACAATGCAATAAAAGCTACATTCAGTAAAAAGTTAGGGGTAAATAGACCAAAAAGTAATTTGAAAATGAACAATCTCATCTTAAAGAAACAGCAAATTATAGAAGCAATTAATAATTTCACCCAAGATAATGACAATGATGAGACATCATACCAAAATCTGTGAGATACAGCTAAAGCAGTAATAAGGGGAAATTTTATATCTTTAGAGGCTTATTTGAAGAAAATAGAGAAAGAGAAGATTAACAAATTGGGCCTACAACTGAAAAAGCTAGAAAAAGACCAAATTAAAAACCCCCAACCAAAAATTAAACTGGAAATACAAAAATTAAAAGGAGAAATCAATAATATTGAAAGTAAAAAAACTATTGAATTAATAAATAAAACCAAGAGTTGGTTTTATGAAAAAGCCAATAAAATAGATAAACCTTTGGTAAATCTGATCAGAAAAAAGAAAGAGGAAAATCAAATTGTTAGTCTTACAAATGAAAAGGGGGATCTTTCCACCAATGAAGAGGAAATTAGAGAAATAATAAGGAGTTACTTTGCCCAAACTTTATGCCAATAAATTTGATAACTTAAGTGAAATGGATGACTTCCTCCAAAAATATAGGCTTCCTAGATTAACAGAGGAGGAGATAAATTGCTTAAATAGTCCCATTTCAGAAAAAGAAATGGAACAAGCTATTAATCAACTCCCCAGGAAAAAATCCCCAGGACCAGATGGATTCACATGTGAATTCTACCAAACATTTAAAGAACAATTAGCCCCAATGTTATATAAATTATTTGAAAAAATAGGGGATGAAGGAGTCCTACCAAACTCCTTTTATGACACAGACATGGTACTGAGACCTAAATCAGGTAGATCGAAAACTGAGAAAGAAAATTATAGACCAATTTCCTTAATGAATATTGATGCTAAAATCTTAAATAAGATATTAGCAAAAAGACTTCAGAAAATCATCCCCAGGATAATACACTATGATCAAGTAGGATTTATTCCAGGAATGAACGGCTGGTTTAATATTAGGAAAACTATTAATATAATTGACCATATTAATAATCAAATTATATGATCATCTCAATAGATGCAGAAAAAGCATTTGACAAAATCCAACATCCATTCCTACTAAAAACTCTTGAGAGTATAGGAATAAATGGACTATTCCTTAGAATAATCAGGAGCATATATTTAAGACCGTCAGTAAGCATAATATGCCATAGAAATGAACTGCAACCTGTCCCAGTAAGATCAGGAGTGAAACAAGGTTGCCCAATATCACCATTACTATTCAATATAGTACTAGAAACACTAGCCTTAGCAATAAGAGCCGAGAAAGAGATTCAAGGAATTAGAGTAGGAAATGAGGAAATCAAACTATCACTTTTTGCAGATGACGTGATGGTATACTTAGAGAACCCCAAAGACTGCTAAAAAGCTATTAGAAATAATTCAAAATTTCAGCAAAGTGGCAGGATATAAAATAAATCCACATAAATCCTCAGCATTTTTATATATCACTAACAAAATGCAACAGCAAGAGATACAAATAGAAATTCCATTCCAAACAAATGTTGAGAGTATAAAGTATTTGGGAATCCATCTACCAAAGAAAAGTCAGGAATTATATGAGAAAAATTACAAAACACTTGCCACAAAAATAAAGTCAGATTTAAATAATTGGAAAGACATTCAGTGCTCTTGGATAGGCCGAGCGAATATAATAAAGATGACAATACTCCCCAAATTAATCTATTTATTCAGTGCTATACCAATCAGACTTCCAAGAAACTATTTTAATGATCTAGAAAAATTAACAACAAAATTCATATGGAAGAATAAAAGGTCGAGAATTGCAAGGGAACTAATGAAAAAAAAAAACTCAGAGGAAGGTGGTCTAAGTATACCTGATCTAAAGCTATATTATATAGCAGCAGTCACCAAAACCATTTGGTATTGGCTAAGAAATAGACCGGTAGACAGTGGAACAGATTAGATACAAAGGACAAAAAAGGTACATCTATAGCAATCTAATCTTTGACAAACCCAAAGATACCAACATTAGGGATAAAAATTCATTATTTGGGAAAAACTGTTGGGAAAACTGGAAATTAATATGGCAGAAATTAGATATGGATCCACACTTAACACCATATACCAAGATAAGATCAAAATGGGTCCATGATTTAGGCATAAAGAGTGAGATAATAAATAGATTAGAGGAACAGAGGATAGTCTACCTCTCAAACTTGTGGAGGAGGAAGGAATTTATGACCAGAGTTGAACTAGAGATCATTATTGATCACAAAATAGAAGATTTTGATTACATCAAACTAAAAAGTTTTTGTACAAACAATATTAATGCAAACAAGATTAGAAGGGAAGTAACAAATTGGGAAAATATTTTTAAAAGCAAAGGTTC
The DNA here is from genome assembly GCF_048593235.1 of Sminthopsis crassicaudata. Lineage (NCBI taxonomy): Eukaryota > Metazoa > Chordata > Mammalia > Dasyuromorphia > Dasyuridae > Sminthopsis > Sminthopsis crassicaudata. The sequence goes on from NC_133621.1 coordinate 234,658,208, forward strand.
TGACAAAGGTCTCATTTCCAAAATCTATAGAGAACTGACCCTAATTTATAAGAAATCAAACCATTCTCCAATTGATAAATGGTCACAGGATATGAACAGACAATTCTCAGATGAAGAAATTGAAATTATATCCACTCATATGAAAGAGTGTTCCAAATCACTACTGATCAGAGAAATGCAAATTAAGATAACTCTGAGATACCACTAGACACCTGTCAGATTGGCTAAGATGACAGGAACAAATAATGATGAATGTTGGAGGGGATGTGGGAAAACTGGGACACTAATACATTGCTGGTGGAGTTGTGAAAGAATCCAGCCATTCTGGAGAGCAATTTGGAACTATGCCCAAAAAGTTGTCAAACTTTGCATACCCTTTGACCCAGCCATACTACTACTGGGCTTATATCCCAAAGAAATACTAAAGAAGGGAAAGGGACCTGTATGTGCCAAAATGTTTGTGGCAGCTCTTTTTGCTGTAGCTAGAAACTGGAAGATGAATGGATGCCCATCAATTGGAGAATGGTTGGGTAAATTATGGTATATGAAGGTTATGGAATATTATTGCTCTGTAAGAAATGACCTGCAGGAGGAATACAGAGAGGCTTGGAGAGACTTACATCAACTGATGCTGAGTGAAATGAGCAGAACCAGAAGATCACTGTACACTTCAACAACAATACTGTATGAGGATATATTCTGATGGAAGTGGAAATCTTCAACATAAAGAAGAGCCAACTCACTTCCAGTTGATCAATGATGGACAGAGGTAGCTACACCCAGAGAAGAAACACTGGGAAGTGAATGTAAATTGTTAGCACTAATATCTGTCTGCCCAGGTTACATGTACCTTCGGAATCTAATGCTTATTGTGCAACAAGAAAATGGTATTTACACACATGTATTGTATCTAGGTTATATTGTAACACATGTAAAATGTATGGGATTGCCTGTCATTGGGGGGAGGGAGTAGAGGGAGGGGGGGATAATTTGGAAAAATGAATACAAGGGATAATATTATAAAAAATATATAATATAAAAAAAAATAAAAAAAAAAAGATTTTAGCATCAATATTCATTAGGGAGGTGGGTCTACAATGTTCTTTCTCTGTTTTCAACCTACCTGGTTTTGGTATCAGTACCATGTCCGTGTCATAAAAGGAATTTGGCTAGAGTCCTTCATTCCCTATTTTTTTCAAGTAGTTAATATAACAGTGGAGTTAATTGTTCTTTAAATGTTTGGTAGAATTCACATGTAAATCCTGTGGATTTTTTCTTAGGGAGCTGATTAATAGCTTGTTCTATTTCTTTTTCTAAAATGGGACTGTTTAAGCAATTTACTTTCTCATCTTTTAATCTGGGAAGCCTATATTTTTGGAGGTAGTCATCCATTTCACTTAGGTTATCAAATTTATTGGCATAAAGTTGGGCAAAGTAACTCCTAATTATTGTTCTAATTTCCTCTTCATTGGTGGAAAGTTCTCCCTTTTCATTTTTAAGACTATTTCATGATCCTCTTTCCATTTTCCAAACCAAATTTACTAAAGGTTTATCTATTTTGTTGGTTTTTTAAGTTTTATTTTTAATTTTTACTTTCAATTTTATTTCTCCTTTTAATTTTAGAATGTCAAGTTTAGTATTTGATTGGGAGGGTTTAATTTGCTCTTTTTTTAGCTTTTTAAGTTGCAAGCCCAATTCATTGATCTTCTCTTTCTCTATTTTCTTTAAGTAAGCCTGTGGAGATATAAAATTTCCCTTTATTACTGTTTTGGCTGCATCCCACAAATTTTGGCATGTTGTCTCATTGTTGTCATTCTCTTGGGTGAAATTATTAATTTTGTCTATGATTTGCTGTTTCACCCCTTCATTCTTTAAGATGAGATTATTTAGTTTCCAATTACTTTTTGGTCTATTCACCCATAGCTTTTTGTTGAATGTACTTTTTATTGCATCGTGACCTGAAAAGAATGCATTTAATATTTGTGCCTTTCTGCATTTAATTTTGAGGTCTTTATGTACTAATATATGGCCAATTTTTGCATATGTTCCATGAACTGTTGCAAAGAAAGTATATTCCTTTTTGTCTCCAATCAGTTTTCTCCAAAGATCTATCATACCTAACTTTTCTAATATTCTATTTACCTCTTCAACTTCTTTTTTATTTGTTTTGTGGTTTGATTTATCTAATTCTGAGAGTGCAAATTTGAGATCTCCCACTATTATAGTTTTGCTGTCTATTTCTTCTTGACACTCTCTTAACTTCTCCTTTAAGGGATTTAGATGCTATACCACTTGGTTCATATATGTTTAGTATTGATATTGCTTCATTGTCTATGTTATCCTTTAGCAAAATATGTTTTCCTTCCTCATCTCTTTTAATTAGATCAATTTTTGTGTTTGCTTGACCTGAAATCAGAATGGCTATCTCTGCTTTTTTATTTCACCTGAAGCATAATAGATTCTACTCCAGACTTTTACATTTACTCTGTATGTATCTCCCTGCTTTAAATATGTTTCCTATAAACAACACATTGTGGGGTTCTGACTTTTGATCCAGTCTGCTATCTACCTCCATTTTTGAGAGAGTTCATCCCATTCACATTTATTGTTAAAACTACTAATTCTGTATTTCCTGCCATCTTATTATTCCCAGATTATGCTTTCCTTTTTTCTTTCTCCCCTTATTTCCTCCCCAGTATTAAACTTATGGGCACTACTTGCTTCCTGCAGCTCTCCCTCTTTAGGAGGACTTAGCCTTGGTCTTAGCAGGAGAGTCACCATGAGGATGGTCAGGAATAGAGTCTGGATTCTGGAGTCTGAAGTCTGTGAGTCTGAAATCAAGCTTGAGCAAACTCATCTTGTGTTTAGTCCTCTCAGCTCTTAAACACTTTAGTACAATTATATCACTACAGCACACTGAGCATGTGCCAACTGTAGAACCATTACATCACCATATGACACTAAGTACTAAGTATATGTGAATTAGGGAACCATTATTTCATCAATCACACTGAGTAAACACCCTGTTGTAAGTATCCTTGTTTCAAATATACTTTTCCAGAGTTCCGGTCCTCTACAACCAATGAATAAAATGATAGTAGTATTTAAATATCTGGAAGGTTCGCTATTTTGTGCAATAAGTATTAAAATTCTGCTTGGTGTCAGAAAGCAGGACTAGAATAAACATGTAGTAATTATAAGAAGTCAGGTTTTAGTACAACATAAGGAAATATATTTTTAACAGAGCTGTACAAAATGGAATGACTTGTCCTGAGTGAGTTATTACATACTTTCGGCCAAAAGTGTGAATGGCCATGTTCAATGGATATGGTAAATGGTATTCATGATTTGCATTGGGATTGGATAATATGAACTATAAGATCTTTTTTCCATTTTCTGATTCTATGATTCTATGAATGATTGTGTAAGCCATCTCCTATCATTTTCTACTATTTTTGATGAAAAGAGAGGGAGAGCAGATTTGGAGCCTAATACCATCTCATCACTTATCATTATCTATAAATATAAATATACTGTTTATTAAAATAGCACAAATATTGATAATTAAAATGTAAATATACACATATGTATATATTGACAGAGAAAAATATAAAGGGATATTAATGACTAGATATAATTTGGTAATTATCACAATTTTGTCTAACTATCTTAAGATCAGAAATATTCTAAGATGGAAACATTGCTCATAAAAGTTTTGGACAGCTTTTCCTAGCCTCTAAATATCTGATCAAACTTTTTTTTTCCCTTAAGAAATGGTATTAGTTCATCTACTTAGATCATCTAATTATCTTTGGAGTATTATAACTATGTTTTTCCTGTAATGGGAAACTTAGCTCTTGGTTACATGTAAATTTTTCTACTTAATGTGCCTTGCTTTTAGAATTACATTCCCACTTGTTCCCCACTACCACTTGCTGCAACAGTATCTGATAATTATAATATTCCAAAAGAACTAAACTCTTAACTCCATCATTGCAATATTTCTTTTGTGTACTTCTCAGCACTGAGTAGCATTCCTGGTATGTAATAAGAAGTGAAAATTATTTCATATTGATTTCTTTCTTCACAATACATACACTATTCAGTATTCAGACTGAAGTTTTGCTAAGTCCTATACACAGAGAGATAGATAGATAGACTCAAACACTATTTTGTTTTACAAAAAATATATGCATATATATTATATATATGTCTTTATACACACACACACACACACACACACACACACTTTTGGGGCTCACCAGTCTTGAGGGTTAGGTTAGTTGGAATGCCTCCTGGCAATTACTATTACCAGTCTGTCCTAGGCTCAACAGAGTACCTTTGCCCACTGACCTTTGCAATGTCAGCTCTATCTGGCTCGCCTCCTCTGAGGCCTTCAAAGGTCTCTGGCCCACGATTTCTTGAATAGTAGTTTAATAACCATTAACATGCTCAAGAACAGCCACATGTAAACTTAAAAGCCTTTATTATACCTACTCACATAATGCCCTGACTTGTTAACTCCTTAGTGAACACCTGGTCTTTAGACCCATGTGTTCACTACCAAACTCCTTACCTCTCTCGACTATCCATCAGCTTGGCTCAGCTACCTCAGGCTAGGAGCTCCAGGTTAAATTCAGGCTGTCAGTGATAGATCTTCACAGGGTTTATTTTTCCCAGTGAGTTAGAATATGCTATTTGGGAGGTCAGTACTATTATCATCACCATTTTACAGATAAGAAAATGAGGACAAGAGCACTTAAGTGACTTGTCCTGTAACACATAGATAGAAAGTATTTGAGGCAAGATATTAGAAGCAAGTCTTCTTTATTCCAAGTACTGTATTACATCCCATATACTACCTACCTCCCTTCTAAATAGCTGCATTTAAACATTTTGAAACACAGAAAGGAAATTGTACCTTGTCCAGTTTTATGTCTTTACAGAGAAGTTTCATTCATTTAATACTTTTTTTTTGAGACAATTGCTTGAAGTTTTACTTCATCTATAATATTCTATCCCTAGTGAAAAAATGAATTCATAACTGAACTGAACATAGAATTAGAGTTGGAAGGGAAGTGGTAAGGCAGGAAAACATAAAAATCCAGGGAATTAGCTACTAGGCAGAGTCATCATCTGTAAACGTACCCAAGTCAGTGATGAGTCCTAAATCACTCTCTTTGTTGTCTAACTTCTTAAGAGGCATGGATATCAAGCATGGATATAATAAAGTGGGCATCTACCTTTGCCTTTCACATACATAAAGATGCCATTATAATTCCTGACAATCTTTTATGTTCATTTACTGTGTCTTTTGTTTCCTTTTGAAATATATTAGTTTTCATAATCACAGCATAAATGTAGCTAGTCTATCTTTTAATTAAAAAAGTTAACATTAGTAACTGCTTACCTTATTCCACATTGCAAACAAATATCATACTTTGCTTATAATTATTGTTATAGTTAGTAAACAAAATTAGGTGTGGACTGAAATCTCAGCATCATTTTAATTTGATTTTCCATTTTTTATAATTTTTCATATGATTCTTAATAGTTTGAAATTTTGTTGAGAATTATGTGTATGCTTTGAGTTATTATTTATTGTAGCAATGGTCCTGAGAATAATTTGGATTAATTCCCAACATATTTCTTGAATATAAAATGTTGAATGCATATATTTTTGTCAGTCAACTCTTCCAAGTTTTCTGTTCTTATGTTAGATGTATCAATTTTGTTCACATAAACAGTTTTAATGAATGAAGTCAAAGTTACTAGCTCTTGTGATTTATGTCTTATTTGGATAAAAATCCCCTCTCATGATATAGTTGGGAAAAATATATATATATTCATTTAAATCCATTTTTAGATTATGTGATATTTTACGTATAAATGGTTAGGTTGCAGAAAAGATACCACAGGGGACTTAACATCAGGTAATCTAGAATTAAAACCTTATTTCAGAAACTTGCTAGCTATGTGATCCCCAGCAAATCATTTACCTTCTGCATGTATTATTTTCCTTCTCTGTAAAATGAGGGTAATAATAGCATCTACATTTTTTAAATGGAGCAGCCACTCTATCATTAGGAATTTGGGAAAGCTCATCTTTGTAAGTTCACCTCTAGTCTCAGACACTTACTAGCTATGTGACGTGGACAAATCACTCCGCCCTCTTTGCCTCAATTTCCTCATCTGCAAAATGAGCTGGAGAAGGAAATGCCAAACCACTCTAGTATCTTTGCCAAAAAAGAAGGAATCATATATAACTGGAAAAACTGAAAAATTATTATAAATACAAATGAAATAATATTTGTAAAGTGTTTTGCAAATTTTAAATACTAATTGTTATGATGTTATTATTACTATTGTCATCAGTAGTATGATGTATCATACTAAGTATGAACTTATCATGATATATAGTATAAGACACTAATCTAATTTTATTTTTGACCTAATTACTTTCTACTTTTCTCAGCAGTTCTTGTTTAATTGGGAATCTTTTTCAAGTATAGTCGTTTGTGTTCTTCTGGTCTTGGACACTGGACTACTCAATTGGGTCATATCTGATTCTTAATTATTTAGTCTGATTTTAAAAAAAATACTGGCAACCTGCTTTAAAATTTTTTTTAAATCAATACTAAATAGCTTGAATGATTACTACTTTATAATATAATTTCAAGTCTGGATATACTATTTCTCCTTCTCTCCTACTTTTTCTTCCCACATTTTCCTAGAAATTCTTGAGTTTTTGTTCCTCCAAATGAATTTTTAATTGTTTTGTGTGGCCCCTTTTCTTTGTTGGTATAGCACCTAATATGTATATTAATTCAGGTAATATAATAAATTTTATTATGCTAGTATATCTTCATGATGAATTGTGAATGATTCTATAATTGTCCACCTTTGTTGCTCTAAAGGTTGTTATTTCTATGCCTAAGTGTAGTTTGGTAGATTGAATGAACTACAGATATTTTAGTATTTTGTAGTTGTTTTGAATGGGCTCTTTTTTCCAATATTTCTTCTTGGTTTTTAGTCTTATGTTATATAGCAATGTTGATTATTTTGTGAATTTATTTTGTATGTTGCTACTTTACTGAAGCTATTGTCTAAAATGGGGTTTCTAAGTAAACTATCATTCCATCTCCAAATTGGGGTAGTTTCATTTCCTCTTTGTCAATGTTTATACTTATTTTCTTGTTTCTGTCATTAGTATTTCTACATTAAATAATAGTGGGAATTGGAGGCATCCTTATGTTACCTATAACATCTAATAGTTAGAATAGAAATAGAATAGAATAGAAACATCTAATAGTTCTCCATTGCAAATAATGCTAATAGAGAATCAAATTAAATCTGAAGAATAATTGATAAATATTATCTTTGTGTTCCAACATAAAACACATTTCTACATGTCAAGACTACATAATGTAGTAAATCAAGCACTAGTATTTGAGAGTCCAGAAAATCAAGGTTCAAAGTACCTTTAATACCGATTATCTGTAGGTCCATAAATTAATTACTAAATTTCTTTGCCTAAATTTCCTCATCTGTAAAATGGAATGACAATATTTACCTCACAATAATATGAAGATTCATTTAAGACACTGTGTTTAAATTCCTTTATAAATCTTAAAATTAGGATAAAGATCAGTCATTATTATTGATCAATTAATCAACAAATATTTATTGTGGCTACATGTAATCCAATTGAATGGATAGACTATGAGAAATGGAATCAGAAAGACCTGAGTGATTAATTCCTTCTTTGAGCCAAAACTGATGAGACTAAGCTTCAGACAATGCTCTTCCCCCCTCTCTTCTTTTGCGCTATTATAATGAATCTTTTATGCCTCTTCATGTTTATTTTATTTGTCCTTTTATATCTCCCCTTTTCTCTTCTCTATTTTCCCATCCCTTAATGTCTTTTTCTTTAATGTCATTTCATCGGAGTCCATTCACAAACAATCCCTCCATCCATGTATGCCCCCCACTAATTATCCCAATAACACATACAATGCTGAAGAGTTACAGATGTCATTTTCCTATCCAGGAATGTAAACAGTTTAACCTTTAAATTACATATATATATACACACACGCATATATATATGTATATATATATATATATGTATGTATGTATGTATTTATAAATAAATAAATACACACAGATATGTGTATATATGTAATACTTAGTCTTACTGGGTAGTTAATTCTTTTTTTATTTAGAATTTTTTTCACAGTATATATGCATGAGTAATTTTTTTTTATAATATTATCCCTTGTATTCATTTTTCCAAATTATCCCCCCCCTCCCTCCATTCCCTCCCCCCTGATGACAGGCAATCCCATACATTTTACATGTGTTACAATAAAACCTAGATACAATATATGTGTGTAAATACCATTTTCTTGTTGCACATTAATATTAGATTCCGAATGTATAAGTGACCTGGGTAGATAGACAATAGTGCTAACAAATTACATTCACTTCCTAGTGTTCCTTCTCTGGGTGTAGGTATTTCTGTCCTTCACTGATCAACTGGAAGTGAGTTGGATCTTCTTTATGTTGAAGATCAGAATATGTCTTCATAGAGCATTGAAGTGTACAGCGATCTTCTAGTTCTATTCATTTCACTCAGCATCAGTTGATATAAGTCTCTCCAAGCCTCTCTGTATTCCTCCTGCTGGTCATTTCTTACAGAGCAATAATATTCCATAAACTTCATATACCATAATTTACCCAACCATTCTCCAATTGATGGGCATCCATTCATCTTCCAGTTTCTAGCTACAGCAAAAAGAGCTGCCACAAACATTTTGGCACATACAGGTCCCTTTCCCTTCTTTAGTATTTCTTTGGGATATAAGCCCAGTAGTAGTATGGCTGGGTCAAAGGGTATGCAAAGTTTGACAACTTTTTGGGCATAGTTCCAAATTGCTCTCCAGAATGGCTGGATTCTTTCACAACTCCACCAGCAATGTATTAGTGTCCCAGTTTTCCCACATCCCCTACAACATTCATCATTATTTGTTCCTGTCATCTTAGCCAATCTGACAGGTGTCTAGTGGTATCTCAGAGTTATCTTAATTTGCATTTCTCTGATCAGTAGTGATTTGGAACACTCTTTCATATGAGTGGATATAATTTCAATTTCTTCATCTGAGAATTGTCTGTTCATATCCTTTGACCATTTATCAATTGGAGAATGGGTTGATTTCTTATAAATTAGGGTCAGTTCTCTATATATTTTGGAAACGAGACCTTTGTTAGAACCTTTGCTTTTAAAAATATTTTCCCAATTTGTTACTTCCCTTCTAATCTTGTTTGCATTAATATTGTTTGTACAGAAACTTTTTAGTTTGATGTAATCAAAATCTTCTATTTTGTGATCAATAATGATCTCTAGTTCAACTCTGGTCATAAATTCCTTCCTCCTCCACAAGTCTGAGAGGTAGACTATCCTCTGTTCCTCTAATCTATTTATTATCTCACTCTTTATGCCTAAATCATGGACCCATTTTGATCTTATCTTGGTATATGGTGTTAAGTGTGGATCCATATCTAATTTCTGCCATATTAATTTCCAGTTTTCCCAACAGTTTTTCCCAAATAATGAATTTTTATCCCTAATGTTGGTATCTTTGGGTTTGTCAAAGATTAGATTGCTATAGATGTACCCTTTTTTGTCCTTTGTATCTAATCTGTTCCACTGATCTACTGGTCTATTTCTTAGCCAATACCAAATGGTTTTGGTGACTGCTGCTATATAATATAGCTTTAGATCAGGTACACTTAGACCACCTTCCTCTGAGTTTTTTTTTTCATTAGTTCCCTTGCAATTCTCGACCTTTTATTCTTCCATATGAATTTTGTTGTTAATTTTTCTAGATCATTAAAATAGTTTCTTGGAAGTCTGATTGGTATAGCACTGAATAAATAGATTAATTTGGGGAGTATTGTCATCTTTATTATATTCGCTCGGCCTATCCAAGAGCACTGAATGTCTTTCCAATTATTTAAATCTGACTTTATTTTTGTGGCAAGTGTTTTGTAATTTTTCTCATATAATTCCTGACTTTTCTTTGGTAGATGGATTCCCAAATACTTTATACTCTCAACATTTGTTTGGAATGGAATTTCTATTTGTATCTCTTGCTGTTGCATTTTGTTAGTGATATATAAAAATGCTGAGGATTTATGTGGATTTATTTTATATCCTGCCACTTTGCTGAAATTTTGAATTATTTCTAATAGCTTTTTAGCAGAGTCTTTGGGGTTCTCTAAGTATACCATCACGTCATCTGCAAAAAGTGATAGTTTGATTTCCTCATTTCCTACTCTAATTCCTTGAATCTCTTTCTCGGCTCTTATTGCCGAGGCTAGCGTTTCTAGTACTATATTGAATAGTAATGGTAATAGTGGGCAATCTTGTTTCACTCTTGATCTTACTGGGAAAGGTTGCAGTTCATTTCTATGGCATATTATGCTTACTGACGGTCTTAAATATATGCTCCTGATTATTCTAAGGAATAGTCCATTTATTCCTATACTCTCAAGAGTTTTTAGTAGGAAAGGATGTTGGATTTTGTCAAATGCTTTTTCTGCATCTATTGAGATGATCATATGGTTCTTATTAATTTGATTATTAATATGGTCAATTATATTAATAGTTTTCCTAATATTAAACCAGCCCTGCATTCCTGGTATGAATCCTACTTGAACATAGTGTATTATCCTGGGGATGATTTTCTGAAGTCTTTTTGCTAATATTTTATTTAATATTTTAGCATCAATATTCATTAAGGAAATTGGTCTATAATTTTCTTTCTCAGTTTTCGATCTACCTGATTTAGGTCTCAGTACCATGTCTGTGTCATAAAAGGAGTTTGGTAGGACTCCTTCATCCCCTATTTTTTCAAATAGTTGGTAGAATTCACATGTGAATCCATCTGGTCCTGGGGATTTTTTCCTGGGGAGTTGATTAATAGCTTGTTCCATTTCTTTTTCTGAAATGGAACTATTTAAGCAATTCATTTCCTCCTCTGTTAATCTAGGAAGCCTATATTTTTGGAGGAAGTCATCCATTTCACTTAAGTTATCAAATTTATTGGCATAAAGTTGGGCAAAGTAACTCCTTATTGTTTCTCTAATTTCCTCCTCATTGGTGGAAAGATCCCCCTTTTCATTTGTAAGACTAACAATTTGATTTTCCTCTTTCTTTTTTCTGATCAGATTTACCAAAGGTTTATCTATTTTATTGGCTTTTTCATAAAACCAACTCTTGGTTTTATTTATTAATTCAATAGTTTTTTTACTTTCAATATTATTGATTTCTCCTTTTAATTTTTGTATTTCCAGTTTAATTTTTGGTTGGGGGTTTTTAATTTGGTCTTTTTCTAGCTTTTTCAGTTGTAGGCCCAATTTGTTAATCTTCTCTTTCTCTATTTTCTTCAAATAAGCCTCTAAAGATATAAAATTTCCCCTTATTACTGCTTTAGCTGTATCTCACAGATTTTGGTATGATGTCTCATCATTGTCATTATCTTGGGTGAAATTATTAATTGCTTCTATAATTTGCTGTTTCACCCAGTCATTCTTTAAGATGAGATTATTCTGTTTCCAATTACTTTTTGGTCTATTTACCCCTAACTTTTTACTGATTGTAACTTTTATTGCATTGTGATCTGAGAAGAAGGCATTTATTATTTCTGCCTTCCTACATTTAATTTTGAGATCTTTATGTCCTAATAGATGGTCAATTTTTGTATAGGATCCATGAACTGCTGAGAAGAAAGTATATTCCTTTCTATTGCCATTCACTTTTCTCCAAAGGTCTATCATACCTAGTTTTTTCTAATGTTCTATTTACTTTTTTAATTTCTTTCTTGTTTGTTTTGTGGTTTGATTTGTCTAAATCTGAGAGTGCAAGGTTGAGATCTCCCACTATTATAGTTTTACTGTCTATTTCTTCTTGCAATTCTCTTAACTTTTCCTTTAGAAAGTTAGATGCTATACCACTTGGTGCATATATGTTTAGTATTGATATGGCTTCATTATTTATGCTACCTTTCAGCAGGATATAGTTTCCTTCTTTATCTCTTTTAACTAGATCAACTTCTGCTTTTGCTTGATCTGAGATAAGGATAGCTACCCCTGCTTTTTTGGCTTTACCTGAAGCATAATAGATTCTGCTCCAACCTTTTACCTTTACTTCATATGTATCTCCCTGCTTTAAGTGTGTTTCCTGTAAACAACATATTGTAGGGTTCTGATTTTTGATCCAATCTGCTATCTGTCTCTGTTTGATGGGAGCGTTAATCCCATTCACATTTACAGTTAAAATTACTAATTCTGTATTTCCTGACATCATATTATCCCCAGATTATGCTTTTTCCCTTGACCCCCCTGAACCCCTTCCGCAATATTTAATTTATAGACCCCACTTGTGACGCGCAGCCCTCCCTTTTTTTTTTTTTTTAGTATCCCTCCCCGCTCCCTCCATGTCCCTTCCCTTATTCTCCTTTTCCTTTTCCCTTTTCCTCTTCCTCCTTTTAATGAGGTGAGAGAGAATTCTCTGAAAAACAAATATGTCAATTATTTACTCTTTGAGCCTCTTCTGATGAGAGTAAGATTCACACAATGTTTCACCCTCTCTCTAAATTCCCTCAGATATGGTGTATTTTCTATGCCTCTTCCTCGGATCTAGTTTCCCTCTTTTTATCACTCCCTCCCCTTTTTCTGATACTACCCCCTTCCCTTTACTACACCCCCCTTTTTTTCTTTTATATCAGTAAAATCAAATTATCCTTGAGTACTTTCTATATACCCACAACAGAGATACAGTTCTCAAGGGTTCTGTGTACCTTTTTCTGTTTCTCTTCAGTCTTGTAGATTTAGATCAAATTTTTTTGTTGAAGTCTGGTTTTTTTCTTAGAAACATATGGAATTCCTCTATTTCACTGAATGACCATCTTCTTCCATGGAAAAAGATGCTAAACTTAGCTGGGTAGTTTATTCTTGGTTGCAATCCTTGATCTTTTGCCTTTCGTAATATCAGGTTCCAGGCCCTTCTATCTTTTAATGTGGAGGCAGCCAGATCTTGGGTGACCCTTATTGTGGCACCTTGGTATTTAAATTGTTTTTTTTCTAGCTGCTTGCAAGATTTTCTCCTTTGTGTGGTAAATCTGCATCTTAGCCACAATATTCCGTGGTGTTCTTTTTTTAGGGTCTATTTCAGAAGGAGTTCGATGAATTCTTTCCACATCTACTTTCCCTTGTGTTTCTATTATCTCTGGACAGTTCTCTTTGATAATTTCCTGTAAAATAGAATCTAGGCTCTTTTTGTGGTCATAGTTTTTGGGAAGTCCAATGATCCGCAGATTATCTCTCCTAGATCTATTTTCCAGGTCTATAGTTTTTCCCAGTAAGTATTTGATGTTATTCTCCAGCTTTTAATTTTTCTTTGTTGTTTTGTTTGACTGATTCTTGGGTTCTCAATGAATCATTCATTTCTATTTGTTCCATCCTGAATTTTAAGGAGTTATTTTTATTCATTCACAGTTTTTAGTTCTTTTTGTAAATGCCCAATTTTGTTTTTAAATGAATTATTTTGCTCTATTAAATATTTTTCCATTTCCCTGATTTTTTTTTTAGAGAATTATTTTCTTTTTCCAATTCAGAAATCCTATTTTCTTGAGACTTTTTGTCTTTTCCAATTCAGGAATCCTATTTTCTTGAGACTTTTTGTCTTTTCCAATTCAGGAATCCTATTTTCCTGTGATTTTTTAACCTTTTCTAATTCACAAATTTTGTTTCCCTGAATCTCCTGTGAATTCTTTATTTTCTCCAATTCCAATTTCAGAACATTGTTATTCTCTATCATAGCTTCACTTTCCTTTCCCCATTTTTCTTCAAACTCTCTTAATTTTTTAATAGTCTCTTCTAGGATAGAGTTATGTGATGGGGGGCAGGTATCGTTCCCCTTTAGGCTGTTATCTGCTGACTCTCTGCTGTTAACTTCCCTGGGGTTGGATACCCGCTCTTTCTCTGTGTAGAATGAGTCAATGGTTCTTTTTGACTTCTTACTCATACTTGAAAAATCTTTTGGGGTCTGTCCCTGGGCTAAGAAATTATTTATTTATTTCTTTACCAGCTTCCTCCCAGACTGGATGGAAGCAGAGGCTCCTGTGCCTGAGCTAAGAGAGAGCTCTGGGAGAGAGTTCCCCACCCCCTCCCTGGAAGTGCCTCAGAGGTGATTAGCACTGCTGTGCTTTGAGGACAGCACTATGTGTCCTAGCGACTTTCCTGAGGTTTAAGACTGAACAGTAAAGGGGACACAAAGCCCAGCCTATGGATCCCATGGGGCGTGGATATCAGCAGCTGATGTGAAAAGCCCCTGCACTCAAACTGGAAGTGTCTGCCCTGATCGCGCGGTCCCTATTTCAAAGGTTCTGCTTCTCTGGGACTTCCGGGGCTGAGTTCCATAGCCTTCAGCCGAGCCAGGCACTATGTGTTACTTTGGGCTGTGTCCGCCCGCATTTCAATCTCTTAACTACCCCCAGGTGAAAGCCCAGACAGCCTAAGTCGGCCACACCCACAGTGCCGAGATCTGCTGAGTCACCCTCAGGATTGGGGAAGATCCAGTCTCTGGCTTTAAATTTTAAAGTGGCTTGATTTCTCTTTTGAACTGCTGTTTTATAAACAGAGAAGAGCTAACAGCCTGTGCCAGATTCTTCTATCTCAGTGGCTTCTCTGATCCCAGAGCCCTCCCTAGCGCGATCGGCACAGCGTGCCAGCACCCAACCGTCTGTGCTGGCCTTTCTTCTTCGTACCCTGGGAACCGACCTTTCCTGTTGAAACTCCAGATTCTCTTCAGCTGGTAAGTCGTGCTTCCAGTCCTTGTGGTTTCTATCAGTCCAGTGCTATTTTTGAGGCTGAATTTATCTAATTGGCAGTGAGGGAAGAAGGGTGCTCACAGAATTGCATGTATCTTCTCCGCCATCTTGGCTCCACCCCTGGGTAGTTAATTCTTGATGGTAACCCAGGTTTGTTGCCTTCTAGAATATGATATTCCAATCCCTATGATCCTTTATTGTAGACTGAATTTGAATTCCAAACCCAGAGCTCTATCCTTTGTACCATTTAGCTATAATATATATAGTTTTAAAGAGTTGACTAGAGAAATGAGAAGATACTTGCCTATGTTTACACAACACTTTGTGTCAGAAGCTAAACTTGAACCCCCTCCTCCAGCTTCAAGTCCAGCTACCTATCCACTCTTTCCTAATGCCTCCTTATATAGAATATGAACCAAATGATTACAATTGGATTTTTTTTTCAGTGAAGGGAGAAGTAATGGCATTAGAAGATGGAGAGAAATAAAAAATGACATCATATAGAAAGGGTCACTCAAGCAAAGGTTTTTAGGAAATAAGCAATTCTGAGAGGTTGAGGTGAAGAGGGAGTTTATTCCAGGCACAAATAACAACCAGCCGATGCAAGGAATTGAGATGTTGTGTTATACACAAGGATCAGGAAATAGGCATTTGACTGGATTTTAGGAGGACTAATGTGTAATATAAGGCTGAAAAAATAGGTTGGGGCTGAAGACATTTTTGGCTATTCCTTTACCTCACTCTACATAATTGATCAATTGTCAAATAATGTTGATTTTTCCTCCAAAAATCTCCACTAATGTTATATTTATTTATTCTATGATTTTTATCAAAAGGGAGAGAGAGAGAGAGAGAGAGAGAGAGAGAGAGAGAGAGAGAGAGAGAGAGAGAGAGAGAGAATAGTTTCTGGTATGATAGAAAGGACTGATACATGGTCACTAGTTTTTTCAACAAGAAATAAATTGGATGAATGGACTTCCTTTTTCTGCACTCCATCAGTAAGGGAGAAGAAAGAGAATAAGTGTTTATAAAGCTCCTACTCTATGTCAAACACTGTGTTTAGCAATCTACAAATATCTCGTTTGATTCTCACAATAATTATGTGGTGTAAATTCTGTTTTTAAGCCAATTTTAAAATTGATAGTTGAGGCAAACAGGTTAAATGACTTATCCAAGGTCACACAGATGTGATAAGGGTCTGTGGACAATTCAAACACATGTCTTTCTGACTCTAGACTCATGATTCTATCCATTGTGCTGCTTAACTCATTCAGTAAGCATTCATTAAACCCTTTACTATATGGTAGGCACTGTGCTAAGCTTTGGGATACAGAGAATGTGAGTTACTACCTTCAAGGAGTTCACAATCCAATGAGGGAAACAATGTATAAAGAACAGAATATATAGAATAAATGAATGAATGAAAAAATATTAAAAATTTACCCTGTACAAAGCAGTATGCTAAATGTTGGGAATATAAATAGAAAAATAATAGAGGCAATCTCAAAGAAGCAGTCACCAGTAGCTTTGGAAAGTAGAAAAATTATCCTATAAAATTGTTGGGCTATGTCAATGTCGTCAATTAATTGGCAAATAAACATTTATTAAGTGTCTATTATGTGACAAGTACTATATTAAGTGCTAGAGCTTGTTGAAGTCCTTTTTCTCAAGGAACTAATGGAAAACAACACTTTTTTAAGTTAAAAGAGGGAAGATAGGTAGGAGGGAACTAGGGAAGTAACTTAACCCAGGGAATAGTGGAAAAATCAGAAAAGAACCAGTATTCCAGATGAGAAATGAGATGTTCTGTTCTGAACTTCCATCATAAAATGGAAATTTTGGAGTTCAAGGTTTCATCTTCCAATCAGAGGACACAGGATAGTGATTAGACATAGCAACAAGGCTTAAGGGATCTTGCAAAATGATGAGGTTTTTACCAATAAGGAGTTTCCTAGAGCATGGTGCAAAACTGTTTATTCTATTCCACACTATCCAATTCAAGAAACATGTTGAAATACGTACTACCTTCAAAGACCCCTACCATATATGTTGCATATAAAAATAAACAATGACACATTTATCTTTTTTAATCTCCTGGTGAAAATGATGTTTATTTTAAGTGTAAGTACAATACAAAGCAGAGCACAATAGGCCCTATGAATATTTGACAGTTTTGAGTTAAGAATCTTTCTGTGAGGGGAGAGCAGTAAAGGAAAAGGATTTCAACAGGCAAAGTGAGAGGAGTGTTTTCTAGGCAAGCGGGGAGGCCAAATGAATTTCTGAAGGCTAGAAAATTCAGTGCAAGTTCTCAGATTAGCTAGAAGTTGAATTTAGTAGAAATTTAGAAATACAAAACATATGACATAAATCAGTGGAAAGAAATACTGGAACCAGAGTACAAAGGACCTTAAATTCCAGCCAATCAAAACATGGCACTTGCTATATGCCAGGGACTATGAAAGAAGCTGGAGATACAAATACAAAAAAATAGCATAAACCTGCCCCCCTAAGGAGCTTACATTTTATAGGAGACAGGCATATCTGAAAATTCAAGTACATAAAAATGAATACTAAATTATTATTATTATAAGATGAGAGAGACAATAGCAGCTAGGGGAATCAAGAAAGAGCTTATGGATATTTAGTTTTGACTTGAGATTTGAAGGAAACTGTAGATTAGAAGAAACAGACATTCCAGATATGGGAGAGAGCTTGGGCGAAGAAATATCACATGTGAAGATAAATAAATCAATTAACAAATATTTACTAAATGTCTATTGTGTGCCAGGTACTATATATAAATATAATGAATAAAACAATTCCTATTCACAAGGAGTTTTCATATTCTGGGGGAGTCAAAAAAGATATATAAAATACACAGCAAAAATATAGTTAATAAATATACATCTAAGCCCCATGCCAAAGCTCATTAGTATGAGACATTCTCCTTATTGGTAGATGTGGAGGCCCTATCCTATATGAGGTGTAGGGCAAGATGGAATTTGAGAGAGGGTGAGAGAGCTTTAGTTTTCAGTAGATCCCCCTTTGGGACTGGTCAAGCTTCAAGTTTTCTTCTAGCATCAAGTTAGGAGAGAAGTATCATACTTTAGAGATTTTGGAACTAGTTTTTGGTGGGCGAGGGATCAAACCTTGGATACAGAATTTGGGGTCCTCTTTTGTCCCAACTGACAAAGTGATCAAAAGTTAGATGGAACTTAATTATATCCCCAAGACAAACAATATTTCAGGGAGAAGATAGATATATTTTCATTTAATGATTTTATTGAGGCAAGTGGGTTAAGTAGTTTCTTGCCCAGAGTCACATAAACTAGAAAGTGTTAAGTGTCTGAGATCAGATTTGAACTCAGGTCCCTCCTGATTTCAGGGCTGATGCTCTATCTACTGCACCACCTAGCTGTCCCAATAGATATACTTCTAATCTAGTACCCATTCCCTCTAAAGAAATCAGAATGGTGATCTCTGGCCCCAACTTCCTGCTTCTTCTCTGGGCAAAAATGACCAGATTTGTCAATTGATTGGATATGTGGCAGAAAGGAGTTATGAGTCCAATATAATGCTGAAATTATGAATTTAAGACACTGGAATCATGGCCAATTTGACTGTATAAAAGAATAGGTGAGGAAGACTAATAATGAACAAAAAGTCCAGAAAGAATTGTAAATGCTATACAATGTTGTGAACTAAGGAGTTTATTTTTTTCTCCTGTAGGGAACTAGAATCCACAAAAAGACTTTCAACAGTGGTGTAAGATGGAAAGAGCTTGTACATTTTAACAACTATATAGAAATGAATTAGGAATTTATTACACTATCTCAGTTTGAGAGGCAGTGAGGGCCTGAAGAAGGATAGAAGCTGTGTG
Source organism: Sminthopsis crassicaudata (assembly GCF_048593235.1). Classification (NCBI taxonomy): domain Eukaryota; kingdom Metazoa; phylum Chordata; class Mammalia; order Dasyuromorphia; family Dasyuridae; genus Sminthopsis; species Sminthopsis crassicaudata. The sequence goes on from NC_133621.1 coordinate 234,676,982, forward strand.
AATCAAAAGGAGGGGATTGATGTAAGAATTATTTGAAGGCAAAGTCAGCAAGATTCAGAACTTGATCCAATGTATAGGTATTAATAAGGGACAACAAAGACTAAAAAAAAATAGAGAATTTAGCTTTAATGTGGAATATTGTTGTTAAATTTGCCAGTATTTTGTAAGAACAATTCAAAGGGAATGCTGATACTATCGCTTACTAGTTAAGGAGGGTAGGAGAAAAGAATAAGCATTTATATAGTACCTACTGTGTAGCAGACACTATGCTAAGCACGTTTTGTTTTTTATTTATTTTGTTTCATTTTGGTTTTTACACATATCGTCATATTTTACTTAGCTAATTGTGATTAATGGCAACTGCCCATCCAACAATTGAAAAAAAAATTGAATAGTTTACCTTTCAATAGAAAAAAAAATACCCTTGCTTTATAGATGGTGTTTATGAATAGATTTCAAGGAATCCAGGGACTTAGATAGGAAAAACATTATATTTTTATTTTCTAATTCTAACTGAAATTTAGCACTTCCTTCAATTATGAAAATAGACAATAAATCACAATTGTATTGTATTTCACTAGATTTTCAAAATTAAACAAATTTAAACAAAATTTTAAAATTCTGGTCTAGTATTCAAGACTGTGTTGAAATCACCCCCCTGGATGGATGAGCTTCCAAAAACGTATCATTGACCCCAAATTCTCTTTCTATCAACTTGGGTATCTTTCCCTCCAAAAAGGCCAAAATTAATTATTACTTTTGATTTTGAAGGAAATGAACCTACTTGATCTTATTTTTCTCACATTGTAGGATATTAAATAATCTCATAGTCCAAATTTATTGTGAGTAGAAAATACAGAACTTAGTTTTCTTTCAAGTGCATTTCTAGAGTTCTGGGCTTTAGATGGCCAGTCATTCAAAGATCAAATGGAACATGCTCCGGAGAAAAAAACTTTAAAAGCATATTACCAATCCAAAGTCATCTTTGAAAAGACTTTCAGATAAAATGTGATAATATTCACAGCCAAACAAGAGTTTTTCTAGAGGCTCAGAAGTATAATCTTAGCTCAGCCTGAATTTCCTTTTTTGCATCCTCAAAAACAGCTTCATTAAATAAAATGTTGGGAAAATGGAACAATTATGTAACCTGCTTTAGCTCTGTTTTTGACAAAGAATGGGACACTTAAAGGCTTAGCAAAGGCCAGTTTTTCAATTTAATCATCCTATAGAAAATAGTGGTTTATTCCCCTCTAAGGAGCACACTTAATTTGAACAGTATCTGCATTTGAATATTATACAACTTCTTATCTTCTGTTCTTAAAAGCTAAGGCAGAAAGAACTTATCCATTCACTTTATATAGATTGCTTAAAGTTCTGCCTTTTTGTTATGTCCTAGAATAATCTGCTTTTCATAATTGGTTGACTTTGTCTTCTTTTTATTAAATAGATTTGTCACAGAGTCACATACCAAGACATTTTCTACTATTTAAACAGCAGGTAAAAAACATTTTTTTCTTGGCTAATGGGTGCAGACTTCTTTGTGATAAGATAATCAATAAAGGTATTTAAATGTATTCTGTCCACAATCTAAGCTTGTAGCCCAGCTGAGCCATTGTACTCTCAAAAATAGTGATAATTCTAAACATAATGTGGCAGGATCAGAACACGAGGAACTGTCCATTCCTTGACAAAATTATTTTTTTTAAAGAATAGATAATCTACAAACAAAACTAAAGCAGATAAGATTAGAAGGGAAACAATAAACTGGGAAAATATTTTTACAATCAAAGGTTCTAATAAAGGCCTCATTTCCAAAATATATAGAGAATTGATTCTAATTTATAAGAAATCAAGCCATTCTCCAATTGATAAATAGTCAAAAGATATGAACAGACAATTCTCAGATGAAGAAATTGAAATTATTTCTAGCCATATGACAAGCTGCTCCAAATAATTATTAATCAGAGAAATGCAAAGTAAGACAACTCTGAGATACCACTACATACCTGTCAGATTGGCTAGAATGACAGGGAAAATATCTTTCCCTGCGCAATGTTGGAGGGGATGTGGGAAAACAGGGACATTGATACATTGTTGGTGGAATTGTGATTACATTCAGCCATTCTGGAGAGCAATTTGGAACTATGCTCAAAAAGTTGTCAAATTGTGCATTCCCTTTGACCCACTATTGGGCATATATCCCAAAGAGATCTTAAAGAAGGGAAAGGGACCTGTATGTGCAAGAATGTTTGTGGCCAGAAACTGCAAACTGGGTGGATGCCCATCAATTGGAGAATGGCTGAATAAATTGTGGTATATGAATATTATGGAATGTTATTGTTCTGTAAGAAATGACCAACAGGATGATTTCAGAAAGGCCTGGAGAGATTTACATGAACTGATGCTGAGTGAAATGAGCAGGACCAGGAGATCGTTGTATACTTCAACAACAATACTATATGATTATCAATTCTGATAAATGTGGCCATTTTCAGCAATGAGATGAATCAAAACAGTTATAATAGAGCAGTAATGAACTGAACCAGCTACACTCAGCAAAAGAACTCTGGGAAATGATTATGAACCATTACATAGAATTCCCAATCCCTTTATTTTTGTCCACCTGAATTTTGGATTTCCTTCACAGGCTAATTGTACACTATTTCAAAGTCCGATTCTTTTTGTACAGCAAAACAACTGTTTGGACATGTATACATATATTGTATTTAATTTATACTGTAATATATTTAACATGTATTGGTCAACCTGCCATCTGGGGGGGGGGGAAAGGAGGGGAAAATTACAACAAAAGGTTTGGCAATTGTCAATGTTATAAAATTACCCATGCATATATCTGGTAAATAAAAAACTATTATTAAAAAATAATAGATCATCCCTTGAGAAGACATATAGATTGGTTATGAGATACAATGGAACTTGCAAGATTATCATTTGGGTTTCTGAGAGGACACAATTTTGCTGAAACTTACCATATGATATTGATGTTCAAAAATCTACATCATCAAAAAAGCAGAAAAAATGTTTGATGAAGTTACTCTGCAGCATTTCTTTTAAAATTAACTTTATTTGGGACAATGAACTTTAACTAAGTATCTAAGGAAAGAAAATTGCTCATCATATAGTCTATAAACTAAATTTAGTCCCAAACAAGAATCTGTTCCATTGTCCAAGTTATGAAGATCAGTAACATGTAAAGGATGTAAGAAATGAGCTATACAGATTGGGGTTGTTTTTACACAATGATGTAAATTTTTCTTTTATTTGAAAGTAAAGATTTTGCATTTTGCTGACAGTTCATAAAGAAATATGAGTTTATTAAGCTATAGGAGTTTTCAATTTTCATTGTAGTGATCTTTTAATTCTCTGATAGAATTGACATAATTTCACTCTCTTTCTTTACATTCCCATGGAAGAAATGTCTCAGTTCACCCATTTTACAATTTACAAAAAAGGCTTTGTTTTCACAGTGATAAAGTACAAAGGGAATTTAAGAGACTTTTTCCTTTGCATTATTGATTCATTGAGGTGAAAAGTGGAAAGCATTTACTTAAACTATTTATTTACATCAGAATATGTCAGAAGAGAATTTTTACCTGGATAGTAAGGTAGATTTCATGGGCTTTTTCATATCCTTTCACTTCATAAAGAAAGTTAAAGTAGATAGCCAAAATAAAATATAATTGTATAAGTTTCAAGTAAAGACAATACTTCTCAATACCCTTAGCAGTTAATTCAGTCAAAAGTGAAGGAAACTATCCGAGATTATTTGCCAAGTATTTCAACTCACAAACATCAGTGTGTGCAACAATCATCATTTCTTCTGGGCTCCAAATGGAGCCAAATTTTCCTGCTACCTCCATGTCATATTACTATCCCAAACGTGATTAAATCTGATTTCTTGAATTTTATGGGGTTTTTTTGGGCAAAGTTTAATTGTAGAACTGCTTATATTACCATAATGTGTTTATAGATCATGAATCAAATGAGAAAATTAATAGTGTGAAAAGTATTGAGCACTTATATGTATATTGTTTTTCTATTATTGTTTAATATTATCATGGTTTTCATTGTTCAGATGAGGATACTGAGGTCCAAAGAAGTGAAGTAGTTTTGTTCAGAAATGTACATAGCTAAAAAGGGATAGAACTCAGACATTTTGAATTCCAATCTAGCTCCTTTTTTTTCCTATACCAACCTGCCTCCTATTTGAGATCTCAAATGTCCCATTACTCTTTTCTTCTAGTTCCTAGCAACTTTTAAAATCTATCTAACCTCTCCTCAATTTTAAGATGTTAATTGAGAAAGAAATCTGATACATTAAAAAAAAAAAAAACAGTAAGGGTAGCATGCTGAGTTAGTAAGTGGGTTAGTAAGCATGTTTAGTTAGAATCAAGAAGACCTAGGTTTAAAATGCTTCCAACATCTGCTAGCTGCATGACTAACAAGATGTCAATTGCAGCATCTAAGTCTGTTTCCTCATCTACAAAACAGGAAAAATAATGCCAGAATTACCCACTTTACAGGTTGTTATGAGACTTAAAAGAAATAATATATGTAAAAACACTCTATAAGTGACAACTTTTTACCATATATAGTAATTTTTTTCCCTGATCAACTGTCCTCAATTCAACTGTGAAATATTTAACTACTGGACCAATAAAATGATCCATGACAATTCCAAAGGACATAGGATGAAAAATTTTATCCATCTTCAGAAAGAAAACTGATGAATCCTGAGTGCAATGAGGCACAATTTTTAAATTTGTGTATATTTCTTGCTGTTTGTGTTTGTTGTTGTTTGCAATAGGGTTAACATGGAAATATATTTTGCATGACTCCAGATGTATAACTAATAATCCTATTGCTTGTCTTTTTCAATGATTAGGAGAGAGACAAAGGGGAAGGAGATAATTTGGAGCTAAATATTTTTTAATAAATGCTCAAAATAAATTCAAAAAATTATTATAAATTTTTATTGACAGAACATATGCATGGGCAATTTTTATAACATTATCCCTTGCACTCAATTCTGTTTCAACTTTTCCCTTTCCTTCCTCCACCCTCTCCACTAGATGGCAGGCAGTCTTATACATATTAAATATGTTTTAGTATAATCTAGATACAATACATGTGTGCAGAACTGTAAGTTCCCTTGTTGCACAAGAATATTTGGATTCAGAAGGTAAAATTAATCTGGGAAGAAAAACAAAAATGCAAACAGTTCACATTCATTTCTCAGAGTTCCTTCTCTGGGTGTGGCTGATTCTGTCCATCACTGATCAATTGGAACTAAATTAGATCTTCTCTTTGTCAAAGATATCCACTTCCATCAGAATACATCCTCAAATAGTATTGCTGTTGAAGTGTATAATAATCTCCTGGTTCTGCTCATTTCCCTCAGCATCAATTAAGGTAAGTCTTTCCAAGCCTCTCTGTATTCATTCTACTGGTCATTTCTTACAGAAAAATAACATTCCATAACATTCATATACCACAATTTACCAAATCATTCTCCAATTGATGGGCATCCATTCATTTTTCAGGTTCTAGCCACCGCAAAAAGGACTGTCACAAACATTTTGGAACAGACAGGTCCCTTTCTCTTCGTTAAAATTTCTTTGGGATATAAGCCCAGCAGTAATGCTGCTGAACCAAAGGGTATCCAAAGTTTGATAATTTGGGGGCATAATTCCAGATTTCTCTCCAGAATGGTTGGATTCATTCACAACTCCACCAACAATGCATCAGTATCCTAGTTTTCCTGCATTCCTTTCAACATTCATCATTATTTTTTCCTGTAATCTTCTCCAATCTGGCAGGTGTGTAGTGGTGTCTCAAAGTTGTCTTAATTTGCATTTCTCTGATCAATAGTGATTTGGAACACTCTTTCATAGGAGTGGAAATAGTTTTAATTTAATCATCTGAAAATTGTCTGTTCATATCCTTTGACCATTTATCAATTGGAGAATGGATTGATTTCTTATAAATTAGAGTCAATTCTCTATATATCTTGGAAATGAGGCCTTTATCAGACCTTTGATTGTAAAAATGTTTTCCCAGTTTTTTGCTTTCCTTCTAATCTTGTTTGCATTAGTTTTGTTTGTACAAAGGCTTTTTAATTTGATATAATCAGAAGTTTCTATTTTGTGATCAATAATGATCTCTAGTTTTCCTTTGGTCACAATTCCTTCCTCCTCCACAAGTCTGAGAAGTAAACTCTCCTATGTTCCTCTAATTTATTTATAATTTTGTTCTTTATGCCTAAATCATGGACCCATTTTGATCTTATCTTGGTGTATGGTGCTAAGTGTGGGTTCATGCCTAATTTTTGCCATACTAATTTCCAGTTTTCCTAGCAGTTTTTGTCAAATAATGACTTCTTATCCCAAATGTTGGGTCTTTGGGTTTGTCAAACATTAGATTGCTATAATTATTGACCATTTTGTCCTGTGAACCTAACCTATTCCACTGATCAATTAATCTATTTCTTAGCCAATACCAAATGGTTTTGGTGACTGCTTTTTATAATATAGTTTTAGATCAGGTATAGCTAGGCCACCTTCATTTGATTTTCTTTTTCATTAATTCCCTTGAAATGCTTGATCTTCTTTTCTTCCATATGCATTTTGTTGTTATTTTTTCCTAGGTCATTAAAATGTTTTCTTAGAAGTCTGATTGGTATAGCACTAAATAAATAAATTAATTTAGGGAGTATTGTCATCTTTATTATATTTGCTCAGCTATATTTTTCCAATTATTTAAATCTGACTTTATTTGTGTGGAAAGTGTTTTGTAATTTTGCTCATATAATTCCTGACCTTCCTTTGGTAGATAGATTCCCAAATATTTTATGCCATCAACAGTTATTTTGAATAGAATTTCTCTTTGTATCCCTTGCTGTTGGATTTTGTTGGTGATGTATAAAATTGCTGAGGATTTTTGTGGACTTATTTTGTATCCGGCAACTTTGCTAAAGTTGTGAATTATTTTAATAGCTTTTTAGTAGAATCTCTAAGGTTCTCTAAGTATACCATTATATCATTTGCAAAGAGTGATAATTTGGTTTCCTCATTACCTACTCTAATTTCTTTAATCTCTTTCTTAACTCTTATTGCTGAAGCTAGAGTTTCTAACACAATATTGAATAATAATGGTGATAGTGGGAAGCCTTATTTCACTCCTGATCTTAGTGGGAATGGTTCCAGTTTATTCCCATTACATATGATGCTTACTGATATTTGAAATATATTCTACTGACTATTTTAAAGAAATGCCCATTTATTCCTATACTTTTAAATGTTTTTATTAGGAATGGATGATGGATTTTATTACATGCTTTTTCTGCTTCTCTTGAAATGATCATATGACTTTTGTTATTTTGGCTAGTGATATAGTCAACTATGCTAATAGTTTTCCTAATATTAAACCAGCCTTGCGTTCCTGGTATAAATCCCACTTGGTCATAATGTATTATCCTGGGGATGATTTTCTGTTATCTTTTTGCTAAATGAAATATTTAACATTTTATGATCAATATTCATTAGGGAGACTGGTCTATAATTTTCTTTCTCTGTTTTCAACCTACCTGGTTTAAGTATCAATACCATGTGTGTGTCATAAGAGGAATTTGGTAGGACTCCTTCAATCCCTAGTTTTTCAAATAGTTTATATATATATATATATATATATAGCATTGGAGTTAATTGTTCTTTAAATGTTTGGTAGAATTTACATGTAAATCCATCTGGTCCTGGGGATTTTTTCTTATAATAGCTTGTTCTATTTCTTTTTCTAAGATGAGACTGTTTAGCCAATTTACTTCTTCCTCTTAATCTGGACAAGGTATATTTTTGAAGGTATTCTTCTATTTCATGTAAGTTACCTAATTTTTGGCATAAAATTGGGCAAAATAACTCCTAATTATTACTCTAATTTCCTCTTTATTAGTGACATGTTCTCCCTTTTCATTTTTTTTCCCTTGACCCCCCTGATCCCCCTCCCTGATATTTAATTTACAGACCCCCCTTGTGACGCGCAACCCTCCCTCTTTTTTTTTTTTTTTTTTAGGATCCCTCCCCCCTCCCTCCAAGTCCCTTCACTTATTCTCCTTTTCCTTTTCCCTTTTCCTCTCCCCCCTTTTAATGAGGTGAGAGAAAATTCTCTGAAAAACAAATATGTTAATTATTTACTCTGAGCCTCTCCTGATGAGAGTAAGATTCACACAATGATTCTCCCCCTCACTAAGTTCCCTCAGATATGGTGTATTTTCTATGCCTCTTCCTGGGATCTAGTTTCCCTCTTTTTATCCTTCCTTCCCCTTTTTCTGAACCGACCTCCTTCCCTTTACTACACCCCCCTTTTTTTCTTTTATATCAGTAAAATCAAATTTCCTTGAGTACTTTTTATATACCCACAACAGAGTTACTGTTCTCAAGGGTTCTGTGTACCTTTTTCTGTTTCTCTTCAGTCTTGTGGATGTAGATCAAATTTTTTGTTTAAGTCTGGTTTTTTTTTCTTAGAAACATATAGAATTCCTCTGTTTCATTGAATGACCATCTTCTTCCATGGAAAAAGATGCTAAACTTAGCTGGGTAGTTCATTCTTGGTTGCAGTCCTTGATCTTTTGCCTTATGGAATATCAGGTTCCAGGCCCTTCTATCTTTTAATGTGGAGGCAGCCAGATCTTGTGTGACCCTTATTGTGGCACCTTGGTATTTAAATTGTTTTTTTCTAGCTGCTTGCAGGATTTTCTCCTTTGTGTGGTAATTCTGCAGCTTAGCCACAATATTCCATGGTGTTCTTTTTTTAGGGTCTATTTCAGAAGGAGTTCGATGAATTCTTTCCACATGTACTTTCCCTTCTGTTTCTATTATCTCTGGACAGTTCTCTTTGATAATTTCCTGTAAAATAGAATCTAGGCTCTTTTTTTGGTCATAGTTTTCGGGAAGTCCAATAATCCGCAGATTATCTCTCCTAGATCTATTTTCCAGGTCTATAGATTTTCCCAGTAAGTATTTGACGTTGTTCTCCAGCTTCTCATTTTTTTTGTTTTGTTTGACTGATTCTTGGGTTCTCTGTGAATCATTCATTTCTATTTGTTCCATCCTGACTTTTAAGGAGTTATTTTCTTCTTTCACAGTTTTTAGTTCTTTTTGTAAATGCCCAATTTCGTTTTTAAATGAATTATTTTGCTCTATTGAATTTTTTTCCATTTCCCTAATTTTTTTTTTGAGAATTATTTTCTTTTTCCAATTCAGAAATTCTATTTTCTTGAGACTTTTTTATCTTTTCCAATTCAGAAATCCTACTTTCCTGTGTTTTTTTAACCTTTTCTAATTCATAAATTTTGTTTCCCTGCATCTCCTGTGAATTCTTTATTTTTTCCAACTCCAATTTCAGGACGTTGTTATTCTCTATCATAGCTTCCCTTTCCTTTCCCCATTTTTCTTCAATCTCCCTTAATTTTTTAAGAGTTTCTTCTAGGAGAGAGTTATGTGATGGGGGGCAGGAATCGTTCCCCTTTAGGTTGTTATCTGCTGTCTCTCTGCTGTTAACTTCGTCGGGGTTGGATACCCGCTCTTTCTCTGTATAGAAGGAATCTATAGTTTTTCTGGCTTTTTTGCTCATATTTAAAAAATCTTTTGGGGTCTGTCCCTGGGGTAGGAAATTATTTATTTACTTCTTTACCAGCTTCCTCCCAGACCGGATGGATGCAGCGGCTCCTGCGCCTGAGCTAAGATATAGCTCTGGGAGAGAGTTCCCCACCCCCTCCCTGGAAGTGCCTCAGAGGTGATTAGCACTGCTGTGCCCGAGGGCGCTGTGTTTTAGCGGCTTCCCTGAGATTTGAGACTGAACAGTAAAGACAGCACAAAGCCCAGCCTATGTGTCCGAGTGGGGCGTGGATGTCTGCAGCAGGTGACGTGAAAAGCCCCTGTGCTCAAACTGAAAGTGTCTGCCAGAAACCACGGTCCCTAGTTCAAAGGTTCCTCTTCTCTGGGACTTCCTGGAGCTGAGTTCCACTCCCTCCAGCTAAGCTAGGCAGTGTGTGTTGCCTTGGGCCGTATCCACCCACTTGTCAATCTCTTAACTATTCTCAGGTGGTAGCTGAGGCCACACCCCCTGGTGCCGAGATCTGCTGAGTCACCTCCAGGGTCTGGGGAAAATCTAATCTGAGTTTTAAAATATTTTGGCTTTCTCTTCTGAACTGCTAAATAATTAGCAGAGAAGAGCTAACAGCCTGTGCCAGATTCCTTTACCTCAGTGGCTTCTCTGATCCCAGAGCCCTCCCCAGCGCAACCAGCGCAGTGTGCCACTACCCCACTGTCTGTGCTGGCCTCTCTTCTTCCTCCCCTGGGGACTGACCTCCTCTGTTGAAACTCCAGATTCTCCTCAGCTGGTAAGTCGTGCTTCCAGTCCTTGTGGTATCTATCAGTCCTGGGCTTATTCTGAGGTTGATTTATCTGATTGGTTGTGAGGGAGTGAGGATGTTCACAGAGTCGTGTGTTTCTTCTCCGCCATCTTGGCTCCGCCCCCCTCTCCCTTTTCATTTTTAAGATTAACAATTTGATTTTCCTCTTGCCTTTTTTCTAATTAAATTTACTAAGGGTTTATCTATGTTACCCTTTAGCAAAATACAGTGCCCTTCTTTATCTCTTTTAATTAGATCAATTTTTGCTTTTGCTTGATCTAAGATCAGGATGGCTACCTCTGCTTTTTTTTACTTCACCTGAAACATAATAGTTTGTGCTCCAGCTTTTACCTTTATTTTGTATGAATCATGCTGTTTTAAATGTTTTTCTTGTAAACAACAATATGTTTTCAGAAAACACACTTGAAGCAGGGTGATACATACATACAACTCCACCAACAATGTATTAGTATCCCAGTTTTCCCACAGCCACTCCAACATTTATCATTATTTTTTCCTGTCATCTTAGCCAATATGGCAGGTGTGTATTGGTATCACAGAGTTGTCTTAATTTGCATTTCTTTGATGAATAGTGATTTTGAACACTTTTTTGTATGAGTGGACATAGTTTCAATTTCATCTTCTGAAAATTGTTCATATCCTTTGACCATTTATCAATTGGAGAATGGTTTATTTCTTATAAATTAGAGTCAATTCTCTATATATTTTGGACATAAGGGCTTTATCAGAACCTTTAACTGTAAAAATATTTTCCCAATTTGTTACTTCCTTTCTAATCTTGTTTGCATTAGTTTTGTTTGTACAAAAGCTTTTTAATTTAATGTAATCAAAATTTTCTATTTTTTGACCAGTACTAACCTCTAGTTCTCCTTTGGTCATAAAATCCTTCCTCCTCCACAGGTCTGAGAGGTAAACTATCTTATGTTCTTCTAATCTATTTATGATCTCATTCTTTATGCCTAAATCATGTTTCCCTGCACTTCCTGTGAATTCTTTGTCTTTTCCAATTCAAATTTCAGCATGTTGTTATTCTCTTGTATAGCTTCTTTCCTTTTCCCATTTTTTTTTCTAACTCTCTTTTGAGGTTTTTAATAGTCTCTTCCAGGAGAGAGTTATGTGATGGGAGTCACATAACATTCCCCTTCAGGGTATTATCTGTAGACTGTTTGCTATTAGTCTCCTCAGGCTTGCAAACCTGCTGTCTTTCTGTATAGAAGCTATCTATCATTCTCTTCATTTTTTTTACTCATTTTTAGAAATCTATAGAGTCTGCCCTCATGGCAAGGAGGGCAGCAGCTGTTAGGATTATCAGGTGAGAATTCAGGTTGTCTGGACAGTGACAAGGTGAGAACTCAAGTTGTCTGGACAGTGACAAGGTGAGAATTCAGGTTGACTTGACAGTTCTCTGGCTCAGACCTTTGGTTCGGGCCTTTAAAGGGAGTTTATACCTTAGGAATTCTAGGAGGAGCAAGCTCATTGGTTGAAGTAATGCTTCCCAGAAGCCCTTGCGTTATCCCACGCCCATTCTCTGGGAGGATAAAGGAGGAGCAGCATTAGGTCTGAGAGAATCGACTCTGGGATAAAGTCTTGATGCTAGGCAGGCTGAAAGGATACCAGTCTGATTTGAGAAAGGACAAGAGTTGAAGGAGATTCAGAGCTCCCAAGAAACCTGCACACAGAGGAAAAGATTTTACAGATCTCCTCCCAGAGAGGGATTATAATTGAGCAGACTACCAGACCCTCACAATTCAAGAACTTCACAATTCTCCTAGACTATATCTAGAGTAATGGGCTCATTCTCTAATGAAATATTGTGTCCATGTCGTGAAAATATTGAGAAGCTGGAAAATAACCAAAGTTATTGTCTTTTATCCTCCCAGAGAATGGGCGTGGGATAACGCAAGGGCTTCTGGGAAGCATTACTTCAACCAATGAGCTTGTTCCTCCTAGAATTCCTAAGGTATAAACTCCCTTTAAAGGCCCGAACCAAAGGTCTGAGCCAGAGAACTGTCAAGTCAACCTGAATTCTCACCTTGTCACTGGCCAGACAACCTGAGTTCTCACCTGGTAATCCTAACAACCAGCTTCCTCTGCATAACAGGAATAGGTATATAGATGGCAGCTTTCTTATGAACGGGCTGCAAAGGTATGAGGGTGCTCCATGAGAGAGTCTCCCCTCCCCCCCAGAAGTGATTTAGAGCTGGTTGGCACAGGCTGATCTGTGGAAGTGCCCAATGAAGAACTCTCACTGTGTAGCCTAGCAATTGCCCTGAAGCTAGAGGCTGAACAGTGAAAGTGTCACAACCCGAGGCCAAAGTCTACCATGGGGCTGTGGATATTAGAACACAGACTGGAAGTGTCTCTGCCCCAGGAAGCACAGACACTCCTGCGGAAGTTTTGCTGCTGTGGAAGTTCCACTGCCTCAGGCCGAGCCCTTCACTCTGCAGATTAGAGGGTGCTTTAGGCTTTGCCCCATGCCATGCAGGTTCTTAAACGTCCAAAGGAAAATCCCCATTCAGCAGAATGGAGCTGCACAGCCATGTTGTGATCTGTGCTAAGTCACTTCTGGTTTGGGATAGCTATAGGCAGACTATAGTTTCTGTTGTTTTTAAAAGTGGCTTTGATTTCTCTACTGATCTGTTGTTTTGCAAACAGAGTAAAACAATCAGCCTATGCCAGAGTTGTCTGTCTCTGTAGCTTTTCTAATTCCAGAGGCCCCTCTAGCCCGATCTGCATAATATGCTATCCTAGTTATATAACTATCTGCTGATGATCATTTTCCCCACCCCTCAGGATAGACCTTTTCTGATGAAATTCCAGATTCTCTTTGGCTGGTAAGATGTTGTACTTCTAATCTTTGTGGGTTTACCAGTGAAGCACTATTTATGAGGGTGAATTAAATAGTTGGTAGTGAGGGTAAGAGAGAGTTTAGAAAGTCGTGTGTGGGTTCTTTGCCATCTTGCCTCCACCCCCATTCATGTATTCTTTATGTATATTCATAACAAAAATATAGTTCCCAAGATTTCTTTTTACCTTTTCATGTTTCTTTTGATTCTTATATTTGGAGATCAAATTTTTTGTTTAGTTCCATTTTTTTTCATCAGAAATAGATGGAGTTCACCTATTTCATTGAATGTCCATCTTCTTCTCTGGAAAAAAATGCTTATTTTGGCTGAGTAAATTATTCTTGGCTACATACCAAGTTCCTTAGCCTTTGGGAATATCAGATTCCAGGTCCTTTGTTCCTTTAATGTGAATGCTGCTAGATCCTGAATAATTCTTATTGTGGCACCTCTGTACTTGAATTTTTTTTTTCTAACTGCTTGTAGTATTTTTTCCTTTGTCTGATAGTTCTGGAGTTTAGCCACAATATTTCTTGGAGTTTTGATTTGGGGATCTCTTTCAGTAGATGATCTATGAATTCTTTCAATGTTATATTTTACCCTTTGTTTCTATAATATCTGGGCAGTTCTCTGATGATTTCCTGAAAAATAGTGTCTAGGCTCTTTTTTTCATCTTAATTTTCAGAAAGTCCAATAATCCTTAGATTATCTTTCCTAAATCTATTTTCCAGGTCTGTTGTTTTCCCAAGTAGGTATTTAACATTTTTTCCCCTTTTTTTGTTTTGCTTGACTGATTCTTGGTGTCTCCTTGAATCATTTATTTCCATTTGTTCAATTCTGGTTTTAATTAATTATTTTTTTGGATTTACTTTTTTATTTCTCTTTGTAATTGTCCAATTGAGTTTTTAAATGAATTGTTTTGTTCCATGGAAATTTTTTTTTCCTTTTTGCCAATTTTATGTTTTAGAAAGCTATTTTCTTTTTTCTAGTTCACTAATTTTGTTTTTCAGGGAGTTGATTTCTTTATCCATTCTGTCTTATCCAGACCCTTTTGCCAAGCTTCCATTTCCTTTCCCCATTTTTCTTTTAGCTCTCTTGTGAGAGCCTTTTTAGTTTCTTCTATGAGAGCCTTGTGTGGTGGGGACCAGATCATATCTCCCTTTAGGATTTCATCTAGAGATAATCTGTTTTTAGTCTCCTCAGGGTTTGAAGTCTGCTCTCTAACAGTATAGAAGCTACCTTTAGCTTTAACTTTTTACTCATTTTGACAAAAAAGAAATAAAGAAAACAACAACAACAAAAAAAAAAAAACATATCAAAAACCTAACTGCAGTCTGCTTTTGGGGAAATATGGTATTACTAAGCTTCCTTTACAGACAACAGGAAATAGCAGTGAAGCAGCAGTGGGATAGCAATGGCTGCATCTGCATTGTGGTTGCAGGCTCTTAGAACATGCTGAGTCACTCTAAGTGTTGGGTGTGTGTGGCCAGGTCCCCAGACACTCTAGCATTTTGAAGTTATAGTCTTTGCCCCCTGTGTTTATAGCTTCTCTGCTGATCTACTGGCTTGCTGCCAGGGCAAAGTAACTCACACTGTGGTAAATTTCTCCCCGCAAATTTTGCATGGCTAAGACCACATCCTGCTACCCCACCCCTATCTGTTAATTGTGAGTTGCCTCCTATGCTCTCACTGCCTTTCTGAAGTCTGCGCCTGGTCTAATTGTCCCCTCCTGAGAGCAAAAAACAACCTTTTCTGGCAATTTTCAAAGATATCTTCTGTTGGTAGTGTGTTATACTCCCAATATTCCTGGTTTTTTTCAGTCAAGCACTAATTCCAAGGCTGTTTCATGAAAGAAGACGTCTGAGGGCAAGGAAGAGCTTAAATAGATGAATCTTGACTCCGTTTACCCTCTCCCCCATTCTTTGTATTTTCTACTGTGAAAATTAGCTTTGAAGAATTTGTTCTCTTAATATGGTAATCAAGAGATTATTAGAGAGATTCCACAGGTCTTTGTCAATATGTGAGCTGCAAATGTAGATTCACAAAGACAATAAGTAATCATTTTGGTGCCTGAAACAACTAGCACAAAATACATCTTTAAAATAAAATTTCACCATGTTGGAGAATAGAAAGGACTTAGTACATAAGACATTATGGTGAAGTGTTACTTAGATGTTAAATTCAGTTGTTTTGATGTACTATTCAAAGAGTATGAGTAGTCAGAATGTGATAAATGTAGGTTTTTAGGATAACTGGCATATGATGCCAGATCCTGTTAGTATATACCTGGAAATGTATTAAGCTTTCTCACCCTCACAGGTGAAAAGAGTAAAAACTTATGACAGGAATATCAGAAGAAGACAGTATATGACTGGAAAATGAGTTAAAAGTTGCCATATAATTAAAATTTTGTGTCGCCTAGCAGTGACTGACTGAATTTTTAGTTTTGAGCTAAATCCATACAGTTTTTAAATTGCCTATAGGGGCTTCATCTACAATATATGATAAAGACTCCATATGGTTGATTCTTCCAATTCTAGGGAGTGGATAATTCAATTAAGCTTGATTGAACCAATCACTGAAAATTAGCAAACTACACAAAAGTAGACCTGTTTACACCCTATCTCTTTTCTTTATGTCCTGGTGTGTAATGGATTAAAACAAAGAGTTGCCTGTAACATGGGGGGAAAAATAAAAAGAAAACTTCAAATCTGACTTCAGATGCTCACTAGCTATGTGACTTGGGCAAGTCGGTCAACCTCTGACTACTTCAATTTCCTCATTTGCAAAATGGGGATAATAATAGCACCTCCTTCTTGGTGTGTTGTTAAGATATAATCAATTAATATCTGTAAAGCACTTTTAAGTTTTTCTAAATATTAGATTTCATTATTATTATCATTAATCTCCATAGGACATTAATTTCCTCATCTATAAAAATAAGAGGCTTTGGCTAGATGACTTCAAATTTCTTCAAGCTCTCAAAGCCATGAACCCCAATGGTTTTCATATGATCATAAGAAACTATATATATATATATATATATATAAAATACAGAGGTATAATACAAAAAATACAGAGACGAGTATCTCCTCTGACACCCATAAACCAATTATTAACTCAATACTCAATCAATAACATTATTTACAAATTCTCTCTCCAAAAGTTTCATCCTATATTTCAAATGTTTATTGGCTTTTTCTTTCTGGATATCTCACTGACATCTGTACCTCAACATATATAAAATCAAATTCCTATCCCTTTTCTTACACTCCAGTTATATATTTCTGTCACTGAAACCACCCTCCAAGTGATCAACTTCATGACCCCTAAAATCATTTTAACCTTATCTTGTCTCCCATACTCATTCAGATTGTAATAACTGACACATCTTTCCTATTCTCTTAATTCTCACTAATATCACCCTTATTCAATCCCTGGTTCTCCCCTCCATCTGTATTTTTTCCTTTTTATTGTTTTCATTTTTCTTTCTTTCTCTCTTTTTCTTTCTTTCTTTCTCTCTCTCTCTCTCTCTCTCTCTCTCTTCTTTCTTTCTTTCTTTCTTTCTTTCTTTCTTTCTTTCTTTCTTTCTTTCTTTCTTTCTTTCTTTCTTTCTTTCTTTCTTTCTTCCTTTCTTCCTTCCTTCCTTCCTTCCTTCCTTCCTTCCTTCCTTCCTTCCTTCCTTCCTTCCTTCCTTCCTTCCTTCCTCTCTCTCTCTCTCTCTCTCTCTCTCTCTCTCTCTCTCTCTCTCTCTCTCTCTCTCTCCCCCTTCCTCTGTCCCTCCCTCCATCCCTCCCTTCCTTCCTGTCTTTTTTTCTGTTTTAATGTCTTTATTTCTTTTTCTTCTTCTCTCCCTCCTTTCCTTACTTCCTTTTTATTTTTTTCTTTCCTTCTTTCATTTCTTTCTTTCATTCTTATCTTTTTTCTCTTCTTATCTTACCAGGTTGCAGTAGCCTCTTAAAGATCCAATCCCAACATTGATTAGCACAGGAACTTTAAAATGATATCTTTCTGATCTGAGACACTTTGTCCCTATTTTGTCAACCTGTTGACCCCCCTTCACTTGGTCCCAAACTTAGAGAAGATACCCAAATATCCTTAGCTCTACTGCAGTTCAGAATTTCTGAGCTAAGAGGATCCACCATTCTCAGCCCCCTTAGTAGCAAAGATTGCAGTTGTGTTCAGACAATAGTTATGTATCTCTGGACAAGTCATTAAATTTCTGTTTGTCTTAGTTATTTTATCTGTAAAATAATACCTCATACTTCAAAGGGTTGTTATGAAGATCAAATGAGAAAGTTTTTAGCACAAATACATGCTTCTTTCTCTCCTTCCTTTCATGAGCCAATATTTGGCCATTCGATTTTTAATCCTGGAAAATTTCCAGAAATTCAGAAAAGTTGGGTAACTTATACATGGTCATACAACTAAGTATTGGAAACCATATTTGAAGGTTGGTCTTTCTGGCTCCAAGTCCATCATTCTATCTGATGAAGCATTCAAGTGCATGTCAAAGTTTTCTTGTCCCTTCCATATGAAGCATTGTTTTTCATGGTTCAGACTCTTGTGTAACATCTGGTGTCTAGAATAGCTTACATCTTTTTATGGGGAAAAAAATCAATGAACAAATTTGTAAATTGTAATTAATTTGATTGTCAAATTCCTTTTTTTGTTTTGTTTTTGCTGGTTGATTTGTTTTTGTTTGCTTTCTTGGTGACTGTGTTTCCCTGTTTCTTCCAAGTTAGAAATGTAGCAATCATTTGTAAACTTTATCCTGCTGGTTAATAAGGAAGATTTGACCTGGACCAATTCACCCCTCTTAGGCAGATTGGCAGCCTTCCACTCTCAGGGCTCACTATTGCCAGACAGTGGAGACATCTCATTAGCTTATTCTGCCACAGTTCAGAACTTCTAAGCTTAAAAGATCCATTATTCTCAGTTTCCCTAGTATCAGAGATTACAGATGTGTGTTGCTCTAGAGCTTAACAAGTTTCTTGCATTCTGGTCAATCCCTTTACTAAACCACTACCTCTTCCTAATGAGTGTTTATGATTGCATGGCTAGAAATTCTGACTCCAAATCTTTGAAAGATTTTCACTGACAAATGAAAGAAGTACAAACTCCTGATCCTGGAATAATTGACCTCTATAACATGGAACCAAAATAGCTTTCTTGATTTACCCTGGTTCTCTGTCTTTCACATAAATCATGTGCTAGCCAACCTGGGCTAGTCTCTTGTCCTCTAAGCCTTTTGTTTGACCCTTGCCTTTGTATTTATTTTTTTTTCTCCTTTGTATCCCATTTATTTGCATTAGTTTTCCACTATTATTTGATGATAATTTTCTTTAGAGTATAATAGTCTGTGTCATATTGTTTTTGTCTTCCAGGAGACTAACATAATGCCTTGTATTAGTAGGTGCTGCTTAATAAATACTTGATGGATGGATAAATAGTAGCTGTTTCTAAAGCTTCTGAAGAATGTTTATGTTCTTGCCAGCTCAAATTATAATGGCTCTGGGAAAAGTTAAAATGAAAATGGAGGTTCTCATTTAGATCAAATGAGGCAATAGGTATAAAATGTTTTGAAAATTTTAGAGTGCTATATAAATGTGAACTATGATTATTTTTATCATTTTTATTTGGTGGACAAATTCCTTTCTCACACTTGTTTGCAGGCCTATTATCTTCATGACATTGGGCCCATAGTACTCTCATCCTGTCCTCTGGGCACTCCTCACATCCTCCTCAATTCAAGTTCAGTAAGATATACTTTTTACCAAACTCTCTTACACTTCATCATAACCTACCTATACCACACTTCCTTACCTCATAATTCTCTCATGTCATAACCTGAAGGATTAATCTTTGCTAAAATGTTCAGTGAGTAACAAGTAATTAATAAATTATTCTTCCCAGATTATATATTTGTTTGGTAATGAGGGCCTTCAAGAAATAATTCCTCATCTCAAAAAAGTGATTTTAATGAATGCAAATTCAAACTACCTTCTTGGCATTAATTCACACTCTTCCCCTTCCCATCCTCTGTTTCTGTTAAACTGGTCTATTCTTTGGTCTGTAACCATTCTTCCTTGGTTGCATTCTCTTCATTGCATTTTCTCATGTTTCCCTATGTTTAAAGTTAACAATTCTACCTACCTACCCACAAGTTTAGTTTAAGTGATTAAAAAAACAAAATTGATAGGTATTATAAGTGCTATCAGAAGACAGGCACAGTAATATACTACTACTACAGCTTGGATTGTTTCAGCTGTTATGTAAAGCTATTTAGAATCATATTAGACTTGTCATTTTTTACAGTCAATTAGATATGTTTTAACCCAACCTAGACTCATTACTAGGGGTCTCTTGTTTCCTTTGTACTTATTCTCTTTCCCTTGTACCATGGCTCCTCGTTTATGTCTTTTACAAACTCTTAACCTAATGGTACAATAGTGGTCATATACTGCATAAGGTCAATAATAGAAGGAAAAGTCTGATGTGTTTAAAATATCTATAGTTACTCATGATAGCAAAGAAACTGAAAATGAAGTGAGTATCCACTGATTAGAAAGATGTTCAACTCCTTGTGACCCTATTTGGGGTTTCTTGGAAAAAATATTATAGTTGTTTTCCATTTTCTTCTCCAGCTCATTTTACAGATGAGAAACTGAGGCAAACAGGGTTAAGTGACTTGCCCAGGATCATATACCTAGGAAGTGTTTGAGGCCAGATTTGAACTCAGGAAGAAGTTTTCCTGACTCCACACCCAGAACTCTACCCACTGGACTTCCTACCTGCTTATTATATGATTATTATTTCTCTCCTCCTTGGCTATAATTGAAGCATAAACTGATTTGGGGGCATATTAATATATTATAATGATATTGTGTCATAAAAAAATATGAGCAATTCACATGCACAGAAACAAACTGAAATAAACAGAACATAAGAAAATATATACTTTGCCTAAGACAATGTAAAGTAAAATTGTTAAAAGATATCAGAATAATGATCAATTCAGTGAGCAATTGAAACCTCAGAGGACCAGTGATGAAATCTATTTCCATCCTCTCATGAATGAGATGGTGACTTTAGGTACATACATTGTCAGCAATGGCCAATGGGTCAGTTTGGTTTATTTAATCATAATTCTTTTTTTTTTTTTAAACAACGTAGGGTTCTATGGTATAAGTGAGATACAAATTTTTAAGGAAAAAAAGGGAAGTTACAATGATTGTTTTAAAAGCATCAACAAAAAACATTTAAGTAAATTATTTAAAATAAATTCTACTCATCCCAGCATAAAAGTTATCTCTCTTTGTTGTCATTCTTCAAGCTATAAATTATTTTATGACTTCTTGTGACTTCTAGCCTTTTGTACCTTTCTGGAATGTTTATAATGTACTTTTCATTATAGTTGTTTGCCTAAGATTTTTAATATTCCCCTATCTTACTGTGAGCTTTTTAAGGGGAGAAATCATATCTATTCATTCTTCTTTAAGGGAAAGGTAATATGCTATGAATGAAAGGGAATAAAGAATAAAATCACATATTGAGACATTATACATTTTTAAAAGTTTTATGAAACATGGTTGATTTAAAAATTCAATTGTTCTTGTCTTTGTCCTCCTCTACTTTCTTTAGTCAGATAGTCAGTCAGTTCTAGGATTTCATCAAAATTCTTCAATAATAAGTGGAGATTTATATCAGTTTAGCCCAAGTAGCTTCTATCTCATCCAAGTTGAGGAAATCATTAAATTATATAATAGTGGTGAATTTCATTAATATGAATGAGACAATACTCCCTCCACTAGCACTCCCCAATAGTATACTGTATGTGATTGATTTCCACTCCTTCAGTACCAGATATTTCTAAGTTAGTATGTATTCATTCATCCATTTATTGAATCATTCATCTCCTTAAGATTTCAAGTTAGAATCGGCAACAGAATCATTAGGAGAAGCTGATGAAAGTAGCATGACTGTAATGAATGGGAGAGCAAGAGATGTGCATGCTTAGTATTGTAGTCAGAGAAATTGGGAAAAAAGGATTTGCATTATTTAAGGAGGCTGTATCTATTATGGACAGAATAAAAGAAGATATTCTTCCATAAAAGGAGATTTATGCTAATCTAAACAATCTATTTTGAAATATCTTCCCTCTTAAAGCAAATGTTATGTCTTTCAGATAGTGCATTGGAGCACATGACTTGGAGAAAAGAAGAGCTGAATTCAAGTTCTACCTTAGACACTTCCTGTGATCTTAGGAAAGACTTTTAACATCTTTTAGCCTTGCTTTCTCCATCTGTTAATCAAAGTACCTACTTCCAAAGGTTTATCACCCTCTTCTCTTTGATACTTTCTTCTGAATTTCCATGCCTTTACTCTTTTCTGTATGAGAGGTCATTTACTGCCAATTCTTTGCAGAATCTTCTTCAGGTGATACTTGCTAATGATATCCTCCATACTGGGTTCTCTTTTCTTCTCCCTTTACAATATTTTGCTTCATGATATAATCATGTCATATGAATTTAATTGTCATCTCTATATAGATGATTCTTATATCTACTTATCTACTGCTAACTGTTGAACCAAAAAGGACCCTGTAGGTTTCTCATGAGAACCTGAACTTAGCCTCACATAGTAGATCACAGTAATAAGCATGACCATAAAATGAGTTTGCCTAATGCTATTTTTCTGCTTACTTGGGAATTACACCTTTGAGGTGCTTCTACAGATAAAATCAGTTATTCTCTGAAAATACTGAACATGGAAGATCCCCTTAAACCCATTCCCACTGTTCTATGCATCCTGTTATTGCTTTAGATTGAAAAAAGCATATTTTTCTTGTGTAACAGCTGCCTGATGATAAATAAAGAGATTGCCTAACTGTATTCTTTTTGCTTCTGTTATCACCTGCTTGCTTTACTAGTTACAATCCTATATAAATTCTGTATCTCAGTTCCTCTGGACCAAATGCTTTGGATGATAGTCCCATCAATCAGTTTGCTTATTAAATTCTCCACTTTTAAAATTATATCAGTTTCTACTCACCTCAGTTTCTCTGGTATTATATAACATCTCTCCTGAATTCCATCCTAAGTGTCCAACTAAAGTCATAGTTTTGTTGAAAGTGCCACATTCAACAGGAAAAATAATGGTCCCCATTATAATGGAGTTCCACACATATTCCAGCCAAGTTTTTGCCACTCTTAGCACAGTGCATGATACATCATGATTTTTAAATAAAAACTTAAGAGACTGATATCATATGGACTTCCCTGAAACCTTGGCCACTCTTGCTCCAGATAAAAGTTTTGCTAGTTATGCTTATGCCTTTAGCTATGACCAGAAGATTATAATCATAAGGTTTTTCTTTTATCCAATAACTGCTTAGTATTTCTAGTAATTTAATAAATTCTTATTGATTCATTCCTTAGATTATCTTTTGGATATAAGTTGTGTACATACACAGCCAAATAATCATTTTAGTTGAATTCTTTTTTCAATTGTCTTAGCTATCATTTTCACCCAAATCCATTGGATAATCTACTCCAATCTAGTCTTTAGAAATGTTGAATTCCCTTTTTTTTGACTCTGGGAATACTGATCTGGGTCTTAGTTTCCTTATCTCAAAAGGAAGAAGGTTGAGTTAAATCAAGAGGAATTAATCTGGGATGCATGTACTTATTTTTTAATTGATAACTGTATTTCAATATTTTAATATCCCATCACTCTCATATATTATGATCAAGGGAGAATTTGAACTCATTCTTCAACACCATCTTCTTAGCTAGCTATGCTCTTCTCATATCCTTTTTCTCCCTTTAAATTTCTCAACTTCAATTGGAAAGATGAATGAAGGATCAGTGATGCCCCTTTGAATCCAGTAGTTAATTTTTTAGTAATAGGTTTACAGTTCTTATTATGTTTCTTCTGGCAAAATCATCCATCATGTTATAAATCACCAGAAGTTGATCATAGCAGGAAGCCTTATAAAGTCTCAGTAGACTCTCCATTATATGCTTATTTAAAAACAATATATCAATTAGAAGGGATTGCATAATAGATCTACAAGTCAAAAAGTATGCATTTCAAATAGGCAAACTTAAAGGGACAATTAGCCCAAGAATAAAAGATGGAAGAAATAGAGGTGATGTTGTTCATAAGACCAAACAAATCTCCTGGCCAGGTGAGGAAATAGATCATGAATTCCTGATAAAATTCATCAAACTGGTATGAAAGCATGATATCAACCATCATCCTGGGAAGAAATTCCTTTGGAAATGTAGCTTAACACCTTTTCTTGTAAGTGATATTGTTACAGCTATTAAAGTCCCAGAGAAGACAGTTCTTACCACCAAAATCCTTTACATTGTCAAATGATTCTATATCATAAATAACATTAAAGAATAGGTATTACTACCCATTTTGTTGAGGCATTCTAATGACCAGGACATTCCCATCTGGCTCAGAGCTGAAACCTTCTATTTGGATTGTCCTTATGAGAACATGAACTTCTTAAGAACTGGAATAGTCTTGCCTTTCTATATTACCAGCACAGCATAATGCTTTATATACAGTAATTAATATGTGTTTTGTTCATTCATTTATTCAAGTACCAAGAGAGAAAAAGAGAAAGGCAGATAGACAAAGAAGCAGAGAGAAACCTTGAGAAAAAAACAAAACTATTATTTCATTAAAGAAAATGTTGGACATAATCAAACAGATGTTGATCAATATAATCTCCAGGAAAAAGCAGCTCAAGATGACTCCACCAAGGAAATTCTAGAAGGTTTAAAGGGGACATTGAGAAGCGGACAACTCAAGATTTAACCCCAAAGCAGGTAAGCCAGGGTGCCCCCTCCTGCCTCTGCCAGGGAAGCCTGACTATAGTCTTTATGGAAGTACTCTGTAGCTCATAACTCCTAACAATCCAAGCTATTAGAAAAGGAAATGAACTGTCTAGTGAAGTATACTCCCCATTCTTTGGAGGTGTTAACGTAGATTCTGAATGACCACTCAATAGAAGGGTAAAGAAGAGAGTCATATTTCAGTCATATTCAATTCATGAATTGCAAACTTTTTAACATATTTTAAGAGTATTTCCAATTTTAGATTATATAAATCTTCAATTCTATTAAATCCTGGAAGATAATATAGGTCATTATCCTGTTTACATTTTAGGATGAATCTACATGGGGCTATGATTTCAGCCATTTTTGTTTTACTCTCTTTTGTCACATCTGACTCTTCATGATCCCTTTGGAGTTTTCTTGGCAAAGATATTTAAAGAGGCAGGGCAGAGCCAAGATGGCAGAAAGGACACATGTATTTTTTTCTGAGCTCTTCTAATGATCCTCACACTTACAGCAAATTCAGCCTCTGAATTAATTTTGGACTGAAAGAATCCACCAATATTGGAAGTGTAACAAATTACCAGCAAAAGATAATTTTGAAGAACTTCAGAAAAGGTCTGTTTCAATCGGACATGGAGGGAGGCAGGCCAAGTGCAAGCAGGCTGAGCACAGTGCAGGCAGTGCACAGTCCCAGGGTAGTATGGGTTCTGCATGCTAGAGAATCTACCAGAAGGAATCTATAGCAGTGCTGGCTACTGTGCCCTGGATGCAAGCCAGTAGATCAATAGACAAGTTATAAGAAATTCAACACAAACACAAAAGGCAAATAGTGAACCTCGAAATGCCAGAATTTCATGAGACCCAGACACATCAGATCAGCATCAGAAGGTAGTCAACAGTGACCCAGTGCAGCCATTCTACTAGTAGAGGAAAATTGGACATTCTCTCCCTTGCCTAAAAGCAGACTTCTACTTAAAAAAATGAGTAAAAATAGCAAAAAGAACTCTGACTATAGATACCTTTTATGGTGAAAGATAAAAACAGATCTCAAACTGTAAGGTCACTACAGGCCAATTGTCTTCAGATAAAGCTTCAAAGGGTGGAATAAATTGGCCCCCATCTCAGAAGACTCTTGGAAGAAATTTAAAAGGATCTTAAAAGAGAGCTAGAAAAAAAATGGGGAAAAGAAATCAAAATTTTGTAATAGGGTTTGGAAAAGGAAACACAGAAATTATCTGAAGAAAATTCTTTACAAAAATAGATTTAGTGAAATAAAAAAAAATCATATAAATTTGACTATTGGAAAATGGAAATGACAAAAGAAAACAACTCCCTGAAAAACAAAATTTGTGAAAGGGGGGAAAATATCCATAGAACAAAACAACTCACTTAAAAATTCAATTGGCCAAATA
The DNA here is from genome assembly GCF_048593235.1 of Sminthopsis crassicaudata. Lineage (NCBI taxonomy): Eukaryota > Metazoa > Chordata > Mammalia > Dasyuromorphia > Dasyuridae > Sminthopsis > Sminthopsis crassicaudata. Next base: position 234,702,546 of record NC_133621.1, read on the forward strand.
CAAAAAGAAGTAAAAAAGGTAAATGAAGAAAATAATTCACTAACAATCAGAATAGAACAAATGGAAATGAATGATTCAATTAGACATCAAAAATCAGTCAAATAAAAAAAATGTAAAGATAGAAGAAAATGTAAAATATCTACTTGGGAAAACAACTGACCTGGTAAATAAATCTAAGGATTATTGAACTTCCTGAAAACCATGATTAAAAAAAATAAAAGGAAAAAAAAAGAAAAGAAACTAGACATTATGTTTCAGGAAATCATCAAAGAAAACTACTCTGACATCCTAGAATCAGAAGGTAAAATAGCCATTGAAAGAATTCACCAATCACCTCCTGAAAGAGACTCTTAAAATGAAAACTTCAAAGAATATCTTGGCTAAATTTCAGAACTATCAGACCAAGGAAAAATATTACAAGCAGACAAAAAGAAACAATTCAAATACCTAGAAGCTACAATAAGGATTACCTAGGACCTAGCAGCTTACCCCTTAAAGGATCAAAGGGCTGGAATCTGATATTCTCAAAAGCAAAGGAACTTGGAACACAGCCAAGAATGAACTAACCCACCAAACTGAACTTTTTCTTTCAGGGAAGAAGACAGAAATTCAATGAAACAGATGAATTTCATTTATTTCTGCTGATGATCTGTTTCAGATCAGAGCTGAATAAAAAAACTAACCTCCAAATATAGAGAAGCATAAAAAAGGTAAAAAGAAAAGAATTCTTGAGAACTACATCTCTGTTTTAGCTATACATAGAGATTGCAGGTATAATTTATACTGACATAATATAAAAAAGAAACTAGAGGGGAAAGGAGATTATACTGGAAAAAAGTGGAAAGTCGAGGTAAAATAAGAGAAATTTCATCTCATGAAGTGTTATGGGACAGAACTTGAAACAAGGTACTATGCACTTAGTTCACACCTTTAAAGGAGTTCATACCTTTAAAGGAATTCACACGATAGTTTTACACATTAGTCTTCACATCTTTAGAGAGCATATATAAGGAGGAGTTTACAAGCCGACTCTTGGACTTCTGGGAAATTCACAAGTCAGAAGTCCACAAGCCCACTCTCTGGGAGGAGGAGTCAAGATTCATTCCAACTTCCACTTTGGGCTAGCTGGAGACATTGGGAGGACAAGAGGCTGAAGCTGGCAGAGATAAAGGAGCTACAAGAGCTCTCGGGAACCAAGGAGAGAGATAGGCCTCTATTAAAGCTCTCTGGGCCCAAGGAAGGAGACAAGAGTTGGAAAGAGAAAATAAAGTATAACTCCTGGCTGCAGTTCAGGTAATTATTGAAACTGAACTGAAACGAAGGCTGCCTCCAGAAGCTCCCCAAGAAACCTGCTCCCAGAGAAGATTACATTTTAGAGAAGAGAACATTACAATGAAGAGGCAAAGAAAGCCTATTATACTTGAGATAAAGAAGGGAGGGGGATGAACACTGTGTGACTCTTTCTCTCATCAGGTTTGGCTCAAAGGGAGAATACTAGATATACTTGGTTTCACAGAGGAACTTCTTTTATCTTATAGGGAAGATTGGAGAGGGAAAGAAGAAGGAAAGAGGGAGGCTAATAGAAGAGAAAAGAGAAACAGTAGGGGAAAGGTGTAAGAAAGAGGGATGGAATATAAAGGGAGAGGGTTGCTTGAGGAAAGTATTGGTTAATAAGCAAAATACTGGAGAAGAGAGAAAGGGGGAAAGGAAAGAGAAAAGCATCATCTGGGGTAAATAAGATAGCAGGAAATACAAAATTAGTTGTTTTAACCATGAATGTGAATGGGGTAAACTCTCCCATAAAGCAAAAGCAGATAGTAGACAGAATTAAAAGTCTAGAATCCTACAATATGTTGTTTACAAGAAACACATTTAAAGCAGCATAATACATACAGAGTAAAGGTAAAAGGCTGGAGCAGAATCTATTATGCTTCAGATGAAGCGAAAAAAAGTAGTGGTAGCCATTCTGATCTCAGATTGAGCAAAAGCTAAAATAGATTTAAATAAAAGAGATAAAGAAGGAAACTATATCTTGCTAAAGGGTACCATAGATAATGAAGCAATGTCAGTACTAAATATATATGCACCAAGTTGTATATCATCTAAACTTTTTTATTATTATTATTATATCTTTTTATTTACAAGATATATGCATGGGTAATTTTTTAGCATTGACAGCTGCAAAACCTTTTGTTCCAATTTTTCCCCTTTCTTTCCTCCTCCCCCTCCCCCAGATGGCAGGTAGACCAATAAATGCTAAATATGTTAAAGTATATGTTTAGCACCTACATTTCTAAAGGAAGAGTTAAGAGAGCTGCAAAAAGAAATAGATACCAAAACTATAATAGTGGGGGATCTCAACCTTGCTCTCTCAGAACTAGACAAGTTGAACCACAAAATAAATAACAAATAAATTAAGGAGGTAAATAGAATACTAGAAAAGTTAGGTATGATAGATCTTTGGAAAAAATTGAATGAAGAAAGAAAGGAATACACATTTTTTTTTCAGTGATTCATGGAACCTATACAAAAATTGACCATGTATTAGGGCATAAAAAACCCAAAATCAAATGCAGACAGGTAGAAATATTAAGTGTTTTTTTGTTTTGTTTTGTTTTTTTGTTTTTTAAGATCATGATGCAATAAAAATTGCATGCAAAGAAAAGGTCAGGGGAAAAGAAACGAAAATTTAATTGGAAAGTAAATAATCTCATCCTAAAAAATAAATGGGTAAAACAGCAAATCATAGACACAATAATTTCATCCAAGAGAATGACAATAATGAGACAACATACCAGAACTTGTGGGATGTAGCCAAAGCGGTAATAAGAGGAAATTTTACATCTCTAGATGCATACTTGCATAAAATAGAGAAAGATAAAATCAATGAATTGGGCTTGCAACTTAAAAAGCTAGGAAACAAACAAATTAAAGACGCCCAATTAAATACCAACTTTGAAATTCTGAATATAAAAAGGGAGATTAATAAAATTGAAAATAAGAAAACTATTGAATTAATAAATAAAACAGTTGGTTTTATGAAAAAAAACTAGCAGAATAGATAAACCTTTAGTTAATTTGATTAGAAAAAGGAAAGAGGAAAATCAAATTGTTAGTCTCAAAAATGAAAGGGGAGAACTTTCCACCAATGAAGAGGAAATTAGAGCAATAATTAGGAGTTATTTTGCCCAACTTTATGCCAAAAAATTTGATAACCTAAGTGAAATGGAGGAATGCCTACAAACATGTAATTTCCCAAATTAACAGAATAGGAAATAAATTACTTAAATACTCTCATTTTAGGAAAAGAAATAGAACAAGTTATTAATTAGCTCCCTAAGAAAAATTTTCCAGGTGCAAATGGATTTACATGTGAATTTTATCAAAGTACAATTAACTCCAATACTATACAAACTATTTGGAAAAAAATAGGGAAAGGAGAGCTCCTAGAAAATTCTTTTTATGACACAGACAGGGTACTGAGTGCTAAACCAGGTAAGATGAAAATAGAGAAAGAAAATTATAGGCCAAGCTCCCTAATGAATATTGATGCAAAAATCTTAAAATATTAGCGAAAAGATTACAGATAATCATCCCCAAAATAATACACCACGACCAAGAAGGATTTATACCAGGAATGCAGGGCTGGTTCAATATTAGGAAAACTATTAGCATAATTGATTATATCAATAACCAAAATCATATGATTTTCTCAATAGATGCAGAAAAAAGCATTTGATAAAATCCAATACCCATGCCTATTAAAAACACTAGAGAGAGTATAGGAACAAATAGACTTTTCCTTAAAATAGTCAGTAGCATCTATTTAAAACCATCAGCAAGAAACATATGTAATCAGGATAAACTAGAACCATTCCCAATAAGATCAGGGGTGAAACAAGATTGTCCACTATCACAATTGGTATTCAATATTGTATTAGAAATGCTATTCTTGGCAATAAGAGAAGAAAAAGAGATTAAAGGAATTAGAGTAGGTAGAGTAGGAAACCAAATTTTTACTCTTTGCAGATATGATGATATACTTAAAGAACCCTAGAGAATCAACTAAAAATTACTAGAAACAATCCATACTTTTATCAAAGTTGCAGGATACAAAATAAATCCACATAAATCATCAACATTTTTATACATAACCAACAAAGTCCAGCAGCAAAAGATACAAAGAGAAATTCCATTTAAAAGAACTGTCAATAATATAAAATATTTGGGAATCTGTCTGGAAAGGGTAAGCCAAGAACTATATGAACACAACTACAAAACACTTTCCACACAAAGTCGAATTTAAACAATTGGAAAAATATCAAGTGCTCTTGGATAGGTTGAGTGAATATAATAAAAATGACAATATTACCTAAGTTAATCTATTTATGTAGTTCTATACCAATCAAACTCCCAAGAAATTACTTTACAGACCTAGAAAAAATAATAACAAAGTTCCTCTGGAAGAACAAAAGGTCAAGAATTTCAAGAAAATTAATGAAGATGGCATAGCTATACCAGATCTAAAACTATAATAAAAAGCAGCAGTCATCAAACCCATTTGGTGCTGGCTAAGAAGGAGAGTAGGCAAATAGGGGAATAGGTTAGGTTCACAGGACAATATATAGAGAATTAATTCAAATTTATAAGAATTCAAGCCATTCTGCAGTTGATAAATGGTCAAAGGATTTTCAGATGATGAAATTGAAACCATTTTTAGTCATATGAAAAGGTGCTCTAAATCATTTATCAGAGAAATGCAAGACAACTCAGATACTACTGCACACCTGACAAATTGGCTAAGATGACAGGAAAAGATAATGACAAATGTTGGAGGGGATGTGGGAAAAGAGACACTAATACATTGTTGTTGGAATTGTGAAAAGACCCAACCATTCTGGAGAACAATTTGGACCTATGGCCAAAGAGCTATGAAATGTGCATATCTTTTGATCCAGCAATGTTTCTTTTGGATTTATATTCCAAAGAGATCATAATGGAGGGAAAGGGACTCACATGTGCAATAATCTTTGTGGCAACTCTTTTTGACATAGCAAGAAAAGAAACTGAATGGATGCCCATCAATTGGAGAATGGCTGAATAAATTATGGTATATGAATGTTATGGAATAGTATTGTTCTGTAAGAAATGACCAACGGGATGATTTCTTTTTTTTTTTTTTTTTTTAATTTTATTTCATAATTATAACATTTTTTGACAGTACATATGCATGGGTAATTTTTTACAACATTATCCCTTGCACTTACTTCTATTCAGATTTTTTCCCTTCCTCCCCCAACCCCCTCCCCCAGATGGCAAGCAGTCTTATATATGTTAAATATATTACAGTATAATTTAGATACAATATATGTGTGTAGAACCGAATTTTTTGTTGCACAGGAAGAATTGGATTCAGAAGGTAAAAATAACAGTTTACATTCATTTCCCAGTGCTCCTTTTCTGGATGTAGCTGGTTCTGTCCATCATTAATCAATTGGAATTGGATTAGTTCTTCTCTATGTTGAAGAAATCCACTTCCATCAGCATACATCCTCGTACAGTATCATTGTTGAAGTGTATAATGATCTTCTGGTTCTGCTCGTTTCACTCAGCATCAGTTGATGTAAGTCTCTCCAAGCCTCTCTGTATTTCTCCTGTTGGTCATTTCTTATAGAACAATAATATTCCATAACATTCATATATCATAGTTTACCCAACCATTCTCCAATTGATGGACATCCATTCATCTTCCAGCTTCTAGCCACTATGAAAAGGGCTGCCACAAACATTTTGGCACATACAGGACCCTTTCCCTTCTCTATTAGTTCCTTGGGTATAAGCCCAGTAGTAGTATGGCTGGGTCAAAGGGTATGCACATTTTGATAACTTTTTGGGCATAATTCCAGATTGCTCTCCAGAATGGTTGGATTTTTTCACAACTCCACCAACAATGCATCAGTGTCCCAGTTTTCCCACAGCCCCTCCAACATTCATCGTTATTTGTTCCTGTCATCTTAGCCAATCTGACAGGTGTGTAATGATACCTCAGAGTTGTCTTAATTTGCATTTCTCTGATCAATAGTGATTTGGAACACTCTTTCATATGAATGGAAATAGTTTTAATTTCATCATCTGAAAATTGTCTGTTCATATCCTTTGACCATTTATCAATTGGAGAATGGCTTGATTTCTTATAAATTAAAGTCAATTCTCTGTATATTTTGGAGATGAGGCCTTTATCAGAACCTTTAACTGTAAAAATGTTTTCCCAATTTGTTACTTCCCTTCTAATCTTGTTTGCATTAGTTTTGTTTGTGCAGAAACTTTTTAATTTGGTGTAATCAAAATATTCTATTTTGTGATCAATAATGGTCTCTAGTTCTCCCTTGGACACAAACTCCTTCCTCCTCCACAAGTCTGAGAGGTAAACCATCCCATGTTCCTCCAATTTATTTATGATTTCGTTCTTAATGCCTAAATCTTGGACCCATTTTGATCTAATCTTAGTATGTGGTGTTAAATGTGGGTCCAGGCCTAGTTTCTGCCATACTAATTTCCAGTTTTCCCAGCAGTTTTTGTCAAATAATGAATTCTTATCCCAAAATTTGGGATCTTTGGGTTTGTCAAAGATTAGATTGCTATTTTTATTCACTATCTTGTCCTGTGAACCTAACCTATGCCACTGATCAACTAGTCTATTTCTTAGCCAATACCAAATGGTTTTGGTGACTGTTGCTTTATAATATAGCTTTAAATCAGGTACACTTAGACCACCTTCCTCTGACTTTTTTTTCATTAGTTCCCTTGCAATTCTCGACCTTTTATTCTTCCATATGAATTTTGTTGTTATTTTTTCTAGGTCCTTAAAATAGTTTCTTGGGAGTCTGATTGGTATAGCACTAAATAAATAGATTAGTTTGGGGAGTATTGTCATCTTTATTATATTCGCTCGGCCTATCCAAGAACATTGAATGTCTTTCCAATTATTTAAATCTGACTTTATTTTTGTGGCAAGTGTTTTGTAATTTTGCTCATATAATTCCTGACTCTCCTTTGGTAGATATATTCCCAAATATTTGATACTATCGACTGTTATTTTGAATGGAATTTCTCTTTGTATCTCTTGCTGTTGGATTGTGTTGGTAATGTATAAAAATCCTGAGGATTTATGTGGATTTATTTTCTATCCTGCGACTTTGCTAAAATTCTGAATTATTTCTAATAGCTTTTTAGCAGAGTCTTTGGGGTTCTCTAAGTATACCATCATGTCATCTGCGAAAAGTGACAATTTGATTTCTTCATTTCCTACTCTAATTCCTTGGATCTCTTTCTCGGCTCTTATTGCCAAGGCTAGAGTTTCTAGTACTATATTGAATAGTAATGGTGATAGTGGGCAACCTTGTTTCACTCCTGATCTTACAGGGAAAGGTTCTAGTTTATCACCATTACATATGATGTTTACTGAAGGTTTTAAATATATGCTCCTTATTATTTTAAGGAATAGTCCATTTATTCCTATACTCTCAAGCGTTTTTAGTAGGAATGGATGTTGGATTTTATCAAATGCCTTTTTTGCATCTATTGAGATGATCATATGGTTTTTATTAATTTGATTATTAATATGGTCAATTATACTAATAGTTTTCCTAATATTAAACCAGCCCTGCATTCCTGGCATAAATCCCACTTGGTCATAGTGTATTATCCTGGGGATGATTTTCTGAAGTCTATTTGCTAATATCTTATTTAAGATTTTAGCATCAATATTCATTAAGGAAATTGGTCTATAGTTTTCTTTCTCAGTTTTCGATCTACCTGGTTTAGGTATCAGTACCATGTCTGTGTCATAGAAGGAATTTGGTAGGACTCCTTCAATCCCTATTTTTTCAAATAGTTTACATAGCATTGGAGTTAGTTGTTCTTTAAATGTTTGGTAGAATTCACCTGTAAATCCATCTGGTCCTGGGGACTTTTTCTTAGGAAGTTGGTTAATAGCTTGGTCTATTTCTTTTTCTGAGATGGGACTATTTAGACTACTTACTTCTTCCTCTGTTAATCTGGGCAAGCTATATTTTTGAAGGTATTCTTCCATTTCGTTTAAGTTATCGAATTTATCAGCATAAAGTTGAGCAAAGTAGCTCCTAACTATTGTTCTAATTTCCTCTTCATTAGTGGTGAGTTCACCCTTTTCATTTTCAAGACTATCAATTTGCTTTTTCTCTTTCCTTTTTTTAATCAGGTTTACTAAGGGTTTGTCTATTTTGTTGGTTTTTTCATAAAACCAACTCTTAGTTTTATTAATTAATTCAATAGTTTTTTTACTTTCAATTTTATTAATCTCACCTTTTATTTTTTGAATTTCAAGTTTTGTGTTTGTCTGGGGGTTTTTAATTTGTTCCTTTTCTAGCAATTTTAGTTGTAAACCCAATTCATTGGCCCTCTCTTTCTCTATTTTATGCAGGTAGGCCTGTAGAGATATAAAACTTCCCCTAATTACTGCTTTGGCTGTATCCCATACATTTTGGTATGATGTCTCATTATTGTCATTTTCTTGGGTGAAGTTATTAATTATGTCTATGATTTGCTGTTTTACCCAATCATTCTTTAGTATAAGATTATTTAGTTTCCAATTATTTTTTGGTCTATTTTCCCCTGGCTTTTTATTAAATGTTATTTTGATTGCTTTATGGTCTGAAAAGGATGCATTTACTATTTCTGCCTTACTGCATTTGATTTTGAGGTTTTTATGCCCTAGTATATGATCAATTTTTGTATAGGTTCCATGAACTGCTGAGAAGAAAGTATATTCCTTTCTGTCTCCATTTAGCTTTCGCCAAAGATCTATCATATCAAACTTTTCTAGTGTTCTATTTACCTCTTTGACTTCTTTCTTATTTATTTTGTGGTTTGATTTATCTAATTCTGATAGTGCAAGGTTGAGATCTCCCGCTATTATAGTTTTGCTATCTATTTCCTCTTGCAGCTCTCTTAATTTCTCTTTTAAGAATTTAGATGCTGCACCACTTGGTGCATACATGTTTAATATTGATACTGCTTCACTATTGATGCTTCCCTTTAGCAGGATATAATGCCCTTCCTTATCTCTTTTAATTAGATCAATTTTTGTTTTTGCTTGATCTGAGATGAGGATGGCTACTCCTGCTTTTTTGGTTTTGCCTGAAGCATAATAGATTCTGCTCCACCCTTTTACTTTTAGTTTGAATGTCTCATCCTGTTTCAGGTGTGTTTCCTGTAAACAACATATAGTAGGATTCTGACTTTTAATCCAGTCTGCTAACTGCTTCCTCTTTATGAGGCAGTTTGCCCCATTCACATTTATGGTTAGAAGGACTAATTCTATATTGCTTGCCATCCTATTAACCCCTGCTTATGCTTTTCCCCTTTCCTTCCCTTTTACCCTCCTATCCAGTATTAAACTGGTAAACACCACTTGCTTTTCACAGCCCTCCCTTTTTAGGATCCCTCCCCCACCTTAAAGATCCTCCCCTTATTTTACCCCTTTTCCTCGAAATTAGTGTATTCCCTTCCCCTTAGCTTACTCCTTCCCTTTCACTTTTCAATGAAGTGGAAGAAGTTTCACCATAAATCGAATATGTCTATTGATACACGCTATGTTCATCTCCCTCCTTTCTTTCTCTCAGATATAATAGGTTACCTTTGCCTCTTCATGAGATGTAGTACCACCACTTTATACTTTTTTATGATATAATCTCCTTTCCACCTCTAGTTTCTAAGACAAATTGTACATATGTTCTTTACATATTTTTTTGACAGAAGTATAGTTCTCAAGATTTCTTTTTACCTTTTTTAGAAGTCTCTTGAGTTCTGTATTTGAAGATCAAACCTCTTATGTAGGTCTGGTTTTTTCATCAAAAATAGATGGAATTCATTTATTTCGTTAAATGTCCATCTTCTTCCCTGGAAAACGATGCTCATTCTTGCTGGGTAAGTTATTCTTGGCTGCATACCAAGTTCCTTAGCCTTTCGGAATATCATGTTCCAGGCCCTGCGTTCTTTTAATGTGGATGCTGCTAGATCCTGTGTTATCCTTATTGTGGATCCTCCATATCTGAATTGCTTTTTTCTAGCAGCTTCCAATATCTTTTCCTTTGTCTGATGGTTCTTGAACTTGGCCACTATATTTCTTGGCGTTTTGATTTTAGGGTCCCCTTCAGTAGGTGATCGATGAATTTTCTCAATGTCTATTTTACCCTCTGTTTCCAAAATGTCTGGGCAGTTCTCTTTGATAATTTCCTCGAAAATGGTGTCCAAGCTCTTTTTTTCCTCCCATTTTTCAGGGAGTCCGATTATTCTCAAATTGTCTCTCCTGGATCTGTTTTCCAGGTCTGTTGTCTTTCTGGTAAGGTACTTGACAGTCTTTTCAATTGTTTCATTTCTCTGGTTTTGCTTGACTCCCTCTTGGTTTCTCCTTGAGTCATTCATTTCTACTTGTTCCAGTCTAATTTTCAATGATGTATTTTCTTCACTCACTTTTTTTATATCTCTTTGTAATTGTCCAATTGAGTTTTTATCTTCTATGGAATTTTTTTTCCATTTTATCCATTTTATTTTTTAGAGAGCTGATTTCTTTTTCCAGCTCACTAATCCTGTTTTCCTTGGAGTTGTTTACCTTTTCCAGCTCACTAATCTTGTTTCTCAATGATTTGATTTCTTTATCCATTCTGTCTTTGAATGCATGGGATGACTTCTCCAGGCTCTCTTGCCAAGCTTCCCTTTCTTTTTCCCATTTCTCTTCCAGCTCTCTTGTGAGAGCCTTTTTGATTTCCTCTATGAGGTTCTTTTGTATTGAGGAGCAGCTTATATCCCTCCCAGGGGATACATCTGGGGACATTCTGTTCCTAGTCTCCTCAGCATTTGAAGTCTGCTCCCTCTCCACACAGAAGCTGTCAATGGTTAGAGCCCTTTTGAATTTTTTGTTCATTTTGTCAGAGCAGGAATCAAAGAAAACAAACTGACAAGAGAAACAATTGGTCTGTTTTGCGGGGGATGGGGCTGGATGTTATTAATGGGCTTCCTCTACAGACTGGGGGTAGGGCAGCAGAGAGCCACTAACAGAACAGCAATGACTGTACTGAGTCTGAGCTCTGAGGCTCTGAGAACGCACCGAGTCAGTCCAGGTGGGGGTTGGGGGTGGCCGTGCTCTGAGAGACGCTGGCTTTCTGGGGTTTTAATCTTCACCTCCGGTGTTTACACCCTCTCTGCTGCTCCTGGCTTGCTGCCAAGACAGAGCATCCACACTGGGGCAAAAGCCCTTTCGCAGAAACGGTAGAGATCACACCCCTCCCCCTCAGGTCTGAGCTGTGTGAGCTGCCTGTCTTGCTCTGGCTGGCTGCCTGCCCTCAGTCTGCGCCCAGTCTGATTGACCCTCCCCCGAGCAAACACAGACCTTTTCTGGCGACTCTCAAGGATGTCTTCTCTTGGTGATAATTTGTGGATTTCTTTCTGGGTCAAGCATTAAGTCAGAGGCTTGTCATGAAGTAAGTTCTGAGAGAAAACGAGGAGCTCAAGCAGCTGTCTGCCTCCACGCCGCCATCTTCCAATGGGATGATTTCAGAGCAGCCTGGAGAGACTTACATAAACTGATACTAAGTGAAATTAGCAGAACCAGGAGATCATTGTACATGGTAACAATAAGATTATATGATGATCAATTCTGATGGATGTGGCTCTCTTCAACCATAAGATGATTCAGACCAATTACAATTTTGTAATGAAAAGAGCCATCTGTACCTAGAGAGAGGACTGTGGGAACTGAGTGTGGTTCACAACATAACATTTTCACTCTTTTTGTTGTTGTTTGTTTGCATTTTATTTTCTTTCTCATTTTTTTGGTTTCATTTGATTTTTCTTGTGTAGCAAGATAATTGCATGAATATATATGCATATATTGGATTTAACATATATTCCTACCATGTTTAACATAAATTGGACTTCTTGTATTTTGGAAGAGGAGATGGGGAAAGAGGGTGAAAAATTGGAATACAAGGTTCTGCAAGGGTTAATGTTAAATAATTATCCATGCATATGTTTTGAAAAATAAAAAGCTTTAATAAATAAAAATATAATTTTAAATTATTATTTTTATTAAAGCTTCTTATTTACAAAACATATGCATGGGCAATTTTTCAACATTGACCGTTGCAAAGCCTTCTGGTCCAAATTATCCTTCTTCTTCTCCCCATCCCCTCCCCTAGATGGCAAACAATCCAATACATTTTAAATATGTTAAAATATATGTTAAATCCAATATATGTATACATATTTATATGGTTATCTTGATGCACAAGAAAAGTTGGATGAAGAAGGAAAAACAAAAACTGGGAAAGAAAACAATACAAGCAAATAACAATAAAAACAGTGAGAATGCTATGTTGTGGTCCACACTCAATTTCCATGGTTCTCCCTCTGGATGTGGATGGTTCTTTTCATCACTGAACAATTTGAATTAGTATGAATCAACTCACTATTGAAGAAAGCCACATACATCAGAACTGATCATTATATAGTCTTGTTCTTGCCATATACAGTGATCTCCTGTTTTTTCTCATTTCATTTAGCATCAGTTTATATAAGTCTCTCCAGGCCTCTCGGAAATCATTCTGCTGGTCATCTCTTACAGAATAATAATATTCCAAAACATTCATACACTATAATTTATTCAGCCATTTTCCAATTGATGGGCATTGATTCAGTTTCCAGTTTCTGGCCACTACAAAGAGGGCTGCCACAAACATTCTTGCACATACAGGTCCCTTCCCCTTCTTTAAGATTTCTTTGGGTTATAAGCCCAGTAGTAACACTGCTGAGTCAAAGAGTATGCATAGTTTGATAACTTTTTGAGCAAAGTTCCAGATTGCTCACCATAATGGTTGGATCTGTTCACAATTCTACCAACAATGTAACAGTGTCCCAGAAAAAAATTAAATTAAAAAAAAGTTATTTGGAGAGGTTTTCTCTTTCTCCAGCTCATTTTATAGATGAGGAAACTGAGTCAAACAAAGTTAAATGACTTGTCCAGGTACACACAGGTTATTGTTTTCAGATTTGAATTCAGGAAGATGAGGCTTCCTGACTCAAGCCTGCTCAATGTTCCCAGGAGTATCATATCAATTTTAACAATTTAAAAGTTTATTTAGAAAGCATATACTAGTGTCTACAAAGCTGAACTTAAAATCAGATTTCAAATCCTGCCTCTGATGTTTATTAGCCATGTGACTTTGGCAAAGCAGTTCCTTAGAACTTTACTAATTTATTGATAAGTTGTAATCTCTATTGGTGGATGAAGAATCTCAACCCTTTCAAAATCACAAATGATTCATATCAAACTAGAGTTTAGTAAAACAAATACTGTTTGTGTATTCTTCTTTGGATTCAGTGGCCAATTTAGTACAAATAGCTGAATCAGTAGGCACAGCTTCAGATAGAAAAGAAGAGTTGAAGCTGCTTTCCCATTCTGTCTAGAAAGTCAAATGACTTAAGAGTCTTGGAAATTGACTCAACTTTTTCTATAAAGGTAATCAAATCCTGGGGAAATGTATGTGATAAATCCACCTTTGTTGAGGGCTTTGTTCCTGGTTGCTAAAACTGAATTAGTCAAGGAAAGCAGTTTCAGAAAAAGCAGCATTAGGTCATTTTTTCTATGAATATATGATTACCTCTTATTCTGTGTAGTATTGGAGTATGTCTGTTGAATTATAAACACATTTTAATCAAATTACTTATACCCTGAAGAGATTAAACAAGTTCTCCGATGCCCAGAATTTTCAATTGGCAATAAGAAATGTCATTACAGAAACAAGGAAAATGTCCCTTCTGTATGAAAATGGGGTGGGCACTAAAATCAATGTGCAGGGAGAATTGAAACCACAGTTATCAGGGAGTATGAAAATGAATGAACTTCACCCTACAACTTGTTCAAGAACCATTTTGTGCTTTGGGGCTGAAGGCCATGTTTGCTCCTCTTCCCCTGTTCATACCATTATGTCCATTGCTGACATACTTTGTTTCTTTTCTTTCCCTTGTCCCAGTTTGCCTCCTATTCCCAAAGGAAATATGAAAGAGAGTATTGGGAATAGAATACAAAAAGTTATTTAACTAAAAATGGGATTTAAATTATTTTATAACAGTGTATGCTTCTATTCCATAACCATCATGTTACAAGGGCCACCTACTATTTAATAAATTTACATTAATTCTGATTTTGGGGGGACAATAGCTTAGGTTTATGAGAGGTGGACATAACATAATGGATAGAAAGGTTGCTTTGGTTTAGTAATATTTCCACCTCTGCTATATACTGACTGTGTGATCTTGTGGAAGTTAATTAACCTTTTCTTAGTAATTCAGGTAAGTAACTAAGCTGCAGATCAAGAATAATTTTGTTTTGCTCTGGGAGTTCCCTGTACCAATGAAATTGCAGGTTTGGTTAAAAAAAAATCAGACATCTAAAGCTGAAAGAGACATTAGAGACCATCTAGTCAAATTCCCTAAAAACATCCCACAAGGAATAAGCAAAAGAGCTGGAATTTGAACCCAGGATTCCTTATTTCAGAATACAACATACAAATTTTCACTGTACTACATTGTCTTCCCATGAGTCTTTATAATTGATACATATAATTCTCTGTCACTGTTCTGGATAAATGTTTTTCCTGACAATGGTATGAGTTTATAAACATATAAATTATTAAGTTCCCCTCTTCCAAGTTCTCCAATGTATGATTACATCATTATAGCACACTAAGTATGTGCCAACTAGAGACCATTATATCATCACCTTACACTGAGCAAGTGGTAACAATAAGCATCCTGCTATTGATATGTAAATGCCTCTTTTAAATATATCTCTTGCTTCAAGTAGAACTCAGATGGTCCCACTTTCCTTGACTTCTTAGGAAGAATGAGAATACCAAAGGGAAGTGAGGAGCCAAACCAGACATTTATTAGCAGGGTCCCTCTGGGCTGACGGGTCTTATACCATACCCAGAGTTCCCTCACTATCTGTGGCCTTCTACAATTTTCCATGTACAATGTGACAATGCATCTGCATAAGCAACTTCAAAAAGTGAATGTTTGCCAATTACTGGTCTTATACATGACATTTTCCTCAAGTTAAAATGGCATATACTGGATTTATAAACCTATTATAAATTAGCATAGCAAAAATTTACTATCAATTAGAATAGAAACATATTCCCTTTTAAAGGAAAAAAAATTCTCTTTCATGAATCTTGGAAAGTTATATTTTGATAATTCTGTCCCTTTTACAATGAAAAGGGGATTGATAATTTATATGTTAAGTTTGGAGGAAAAAAAAGAATTTTAAAGATTATTTAGACAAGCTTCCACAGATCATTCCAGTTGAGATCACCTTGAGGTAAATTCAAAGATTTCTTCTTTTAGTTTCTGTTTCTTATTCATTAACGGAAAGTTCATCCTAATTAGTTAGATAGAAGATGCTATATTGCAAACAATATTTTCCAAAACTATTAAAGTTTGGTTCTAGAACAAGGAGGAAACACACTTAGAGAGTTTAAGAACCTCTGCTCTATAGACTTAAAGATAGAAAAGCTTAGGGAATTTAGAAATCTTAAGAAAATAATCCTCCGAATAAAGAAAAAAATGATCATTGATGAAAATGTAATATAATATTAAATTTATTTTAGGATAATATCTGCTTCTAAGTCAAGGTCTCCCCCCTAAAGTTATGCTTTAATAGAATAACTTTAAGCCTAACTTAAATAGTAATAGTTAATAGCATAACTTTAAATTGTAATATTTCTTGTTTCATTTATACTCTTTGTTATCTCTTTCTATAAGCATATCTCATCAGGCTCATTTAACTCATCATTTTGATTTGAGTCATTAAATCTCTGCTTCCCTTTGAAAGATAATTTGAATTTAATAGCCATATTATGTAATATGCAGCAAGCCAAGAATATCTTTCATTCTAAAAAGGGTCTCCCTTCTTATGTGTCAACAGATTTATCTATGAATCAAAATTTCATTCCTTCAATTAGCAATCCAGTAAGTTTTTCACCTTCTTTATAATTCTTCTCCCCACATCCACATCCTACCCCCAGTAGTTTTGGGAATTAAAAATCCAAATCAATTTTCAGTTTTTCAAGGGAAAATGCATAACACAAAAGATAAGGGTGTCATAAATTAAAATGAAATGGAAGATTAAAAATAGATTTAAATAGCTAAGTGCTTATAGCATTTATTTCCAAATATAACTAAACTCCCTAACATTTACCAGGCTTGATCCTGCATACATAAAGGAGAACATTTTCTCTTCAATATAAACATGTAAATAAACAGTCTCACCCTGGCTGAGGAACTTGCCTGATATGGGGAAAATTTTCTTGGAAATCAAATATTTAGCAATAAGAATAATAATTTTAAAAGAATGATAAGTATTTTTAAAATAGGCTGATATATAGAATATTTAAACTACAATGGTATTTATTTCATTGTATGCCCAATAAACTCCAGTTTTACTCTTATTATCTGCAATGGCAATTTCTAAACTTTTTTTGATGTCACAACCTAATGAGAAAAAAGGAATTTTAAACACTTAAAAGAACAGAAATTGGAAAAATAATGAGATAAAACGGAAATAATACTAAATGGTAGAGTCAATAGGTAAGCTATACCAATGAAGCATGTTGAATTAAGGAACTAACATGGTCAGAAATACATAGTAGAGGAAAATCAATTTAGCAGCTGTGTGAATAATAGAGGTATGGAGCCCAATTAAGCGACTATTATTGCATTAATAATCCAATAGAAAGAGGATTGTGGCCAGAACTTAGTTGATAGGAATGTGAGTAGAAAAAAGCAGAAAAATATGAAAGTTGAGAAGGAAGAATTAACAAGATGTGGAAACTGATTGAATATATGGATATGGAGAAAGGGGAAAATAGTAGTAGAAGGTTATAGTGATGTTGTAAGAATCTGAATTAACTGGAAAGATGATCTTTCCATGATGGAAAATGGGTTGATTTGGTGAGAAAGAAAATAAGCATGTAATTCCCTTTGACCTACCCAAAATGAAAAGGTAGAAGAAGGAATTCTTATCCCAGAATCCACCCTCAAAAGGGTGCCTACTACAGCCATGAGGGGATCTGGAGAAAGAGTGAGTTTGGAGTTGTCCTAATAGCACCTGAGCAGCTAGGTAGGTAGCATTAGTTTAAGTTACAAGTTACAAGTTACTCAGGAATAAATACTGGTGAGGTGGGGAGAAGAGAGAAAGTTGGTAGTAGGCACTGCAGAAGAAAGGGACATGGGGGGAGTAGTATTGTGAGATCAGGCTGAGAATTATTGTTTTGGAGATAAGCCATCCAACCACCCACTTCCATTGATTATTCATTAAGAATTGGATTCAAGTTTTCCTCCAATTCTGACTGATCACTTACTTTTTAAAGTGAGATCATGGAGGGAAGAAAGTTTGAGGGGATTAGAAAAGATAGTGGTAAATTGTGGGAACTGATTAATTGCAGTGATTCTGTTGAGGTGGAAGACAACCTAACAAGATTAGGGTCCTTCTCGTCAGTGTTGTGATTTTGGTGAAAGAATTCGCACACTCAGTCTCTAAGTTAAGGGGCAAAAATTTATTATGATGCTTGACAGAGGGTCAGTTTCCAAGAGAATTTTAGTAAAGAGTCAGAATCAAGAAGATACTTTTATAGGAAAGAGAAACAAAGATTAGATTGATGTACTAATGTAGTTCCTGTCATTGAGTCCTATAGTTTATTACCAACAGATTGGCCAGCATTGTTTGTGGCCAGATAGCCTTAGGTCTCAGGCTTTGCTACATTCTCACACCTCATCAATTCCATCTTGTGATTCAATTCTGTAGCTAGCTCAGTCTACTCCAGTTTTTTATCTCATGAGAAAACTTTATTCAATTGTGGGAATATGTAAGAAAACTTTATTTCTTTGTTTGAATCTAGCTTTGCATGATAGGAAAGCTGGATCTCCTCTCCCTGATGCATAGAGTCCTTTAATTGAAGACTTGGATCATGATGACTACACAGCCAGATCTAAAGACTGATACAAGGTGTTTTCTCAAAGTTACTTAGCTCAAGCAACTCCTGTGCTTATCTGAAGACTGGCCTATAGTGATCAATCAGTTCTTGTTTCTATGTTCCTTTGATTGTTTCAGATAGTTGAGGAGTGGGAATCTTCATTTTCTGAATTAAGGAAATTGTCACCTATTCACTATCTTCCTCCCAAATAATAGTAAGTCCCTAATCTTTTGTTCTAATTAGAAATGACATTACCTATGGTTCCTTTTAATTAATTGGTCTTATTGGAGTAATTGTCTTTAATATACAAATGTTTGTCTCCTATATTTGAGGTCCAGACCTAAGCTGAGTAGGTATGATCTTTGTCAGTCCCTTTGTTAGGCTACTGTCATACTTTGGTTATTAAGTCAACATCCTTCCTTTATTTTCCTTCATCATTTAATCATCACTTGTCAATAGAGTCAAGAGAGGGAGGTCACAGACCTTGTTTTGGTAATCACTGCTATAGAACACACTTTTGATGTGGTATACCTCCTAGGAAGAATGTAGCCCTAACCCTAAAGGTATCTGACCTCAGGAGGGGCCACAAACAATGCTGGCTGTCAGATAACAAAGTTTGTGAGACAATCTAAGGCATAGAATTCAATGATGGAGTTCAACTTCACCTCTAAGTCCTAGAATTCAATATTCCCCAATACCATCTCTAAGATCACTCCTCAATTTTACCTCTAAGTTATAAAATTAGAATATCAGTGATTGAACAACCTGATCTTTCTTTTTTCCTATAAATTTATTTTCTTGCTCGTGATTCTTTGCTAAATTCTTTTTGGGATCTTTGCCCCTTATCTTGGAGACAAACTCAGTTTGTAAATTCTTTCACCATACCTGCAGACATTGACCTCGGGATCTTAATATGGTTTGGGTGTCTTCTGCCTCACCACTTTGAAGTCCTTTTTGTGTCACTTCTTTCTATGTCCTATTGTGTTTCCCTCTATGCGTCATTATTATTTATAAATCACTCTGCTACTCCTATCCATCCCATTATTTAAAAGACCACAGAATTGAGTTTGCTTAGGTGCTAAGAGCCACACCTAAGTGTAAAGGGGCAGTCATTTCTCCAAAAGCCTCCACAGCTGTGAATTATAAAAACCCTGAAGGAATTGCAAATCAGCCTTTACTGACACAGATGTTGCTTGTGGATTGGGAATGAAATAAATTGGAGACAAGAGGAAAGAGGAGAGAGGTCAGAAAAGGCAACTGCCTCTCAGTCTCCTTGTATCATTATTATCTTCTCACATGAAGGGATCCATTCTGCCAGTCTGAATTGGATTCCCAGCAGCCACTGGCAAGTGGCTCCCATAACAAATGGCACCCAACAAGGACACTAGAAATACAAGAAACAAAAAAGCAGCAGTGCTCCAGAGCTGTTTGTGAGTAGGATCCTCCCAAGAGAGTTCCTTCAGTAACCTGCAGGGAAAGAAAGGGAGAAGATACCTAGTAAGACTTTTTATAATTAAGTGGGCCAACTCATCAAAGGGCTGAGCAGGAGACTGATGAGAGACTTATGAAAAATTCCTGTTCTGACTACCGTCCTCTTCTGTTTGTTAGAAAATTTGCCTCTATGACATCTCACAAGATTCAACACCTATTATATTATCTCACCCTATAACCATCCAGAGGTGATAGTGCTGTTTGCCTTCCTCAGTGTACAGACTCAGATAACAGCTGTTTCACAATATTGGACAAACTTACTGACTATGCTGTTGGGGGAAAATTAATCATGTTCTCATAAAGCAAAAACTGGGAAATCGTTAAGCACCATGCCTAAGAGTGAAATGGCAGGTCAGTTCTCCAAAAGCCCTCATAGCTATGAATCATAACAACCCTGAAGGAATTGCCAATCAAATCAGCCTTTACTGACAAAGATGCTGCTTGTGGATTGGGAATGAAACAAATTGGAGAGAAGAAGGAAGAGGAGAGAGGTCAGAGAATGCAACTCCTCTCAGTCTCCTTGTATTATTATCATCCTCTTACATGAAGAGATCCATTCTGCTGGTCTGAGTTGGATATCCAGCAGCCACTAGTAGATGGCTCCCATAACAGCCAACAGCCACTAACAGGTCACTCTCATAAGAGCTAGGAACATTTCTCTTATTTTTCAGACAAGGAAAAAGATTTAGAAATAAAATGGTAAACTATATCTTGAATTTGGAATCAATAGAGACCCGGATCTAAATCCCAACTCTGATATTTAATATCTGTTAGACTTTGGGAAAGTCATTTAGCCACTATGAACTTTATTTGTTGTTGTTTATCTCTCATTGTTGAAAGGAAAAATAACTTCATGGATGATGTTTTGACTTGAGAGTGAATTGGATCTAAATGAGGCAGAGTTATGAAAAGCCATCAGTTTCACTCTCTCCTCTTTAAGTCATCAAAGGACCAATGACAAGACAAAATCCAAGATGACTGGCAATGACCAAGGATGCAATAGAAGACATTGGCACTTGGTCAAACTCTTAAGTGGTCCACAGTATCTGATTTATCCCCCTTAATGGCCACACATTGTTTTATTTGCTCATTCTCCTGAGGGAAGTCTTAATAAGCTTTGAGTACACATCCCTGAACTCACCTACAGGTTTGAGGCCTGTCAGTTTCCCTTCACCTGATATAGCCTGTCTGTAGAGATAGTTAACCAGGGTGTGGCCACTGTACATGTTATAATTTCTTGGAGCCACAGGTTGGGTGAAGGTGGACAACAAAAGTGGGTGAATAGCTCTGTAAAGGGCTTGTCACGTCCTCAGATCAAAGGTCTTAATCTTCCTTGAATACCTCATATACCCTCCTTATTTGTAAGATTGGTACAATAATATTACATCAGAAGACATCTGAGTATGGCCTCAATCATATTAAAACATAATTAGGAAATATCAAACAAAATAAATAAAAATTCAATTGAATATAGATGTATTGTTTTCTTTTTCCTTTTTTATTACTATAGCTATTTATTTACAAAATATATGCATGGATAATTTTACAACACAAATATTTGCCAAGCCTTTTGTTCAAAATTTTCCCCTCTTCCCCCCTACCTCTCTCCTCCAGATGGCAAGTTGACCAATACATGTTACATATGTTAAAGTATAAATTAAATACAATATATGTATACATGTCCAAACAGTTATTTTGCTGTACAAAAAGAATCGGACTTTGAAATAGTGTACTATTAGCCTATGAAGGAAATAAAAAATGCAGGCGGATAAAAATAGGGGTATTGGCAATTCTAAGTAGTGGCTCATAGTCTTCTCCCAGAGTTTTTTCGCTGGGCATAACTGGTTCAGTTCATTACTGCTCTATTGGAAATGGTTTGGTTCATCTCATTCTTGAAGATGGCCATGTCCATCAGAATTGATCATTATGTAGTATTGTTGTTGAAGTATATAAAATGATCTCCTGATCCTGCTCATTTCACTCAGTATCAGTTCATGTAAGTCTCTCCAGGCCTTTCTGAAATCATCCTGTTGGTCATTTCTTACAGAACAATAATATTCCATAATATTAATATACTTCAATTTATTCAGCTATTCTCCAATTAATGGGCATCCACTCAGTTTCCAGTTTCTGGCCACCACAAAGAGGGCTGCCTCAAACATTCTTGCACATACAGGTCCCTTTCCCTTCTTTAAGATCTCTTTGGGATACAAGCCCAGTAGTAACACTGCTGGATCAAAGGGTATGCACAGTTTGATAACTTTTTGAGCATAGTTCCAAATCATTCTCCAGAATGGCTGGATGTATTCACAATTCCACTAACAATGTATCAGTGTCCCTGTTTTCCCACATCCCCTCCAACATTCTGCATTATCTTTCCTTGTCATTCTAGCCAATCTGACAGGTGTGTAGTGGTATCTCAGAGTTGTCTTAATTTGCATTTCTCTGATTAATAATGACTTGGAGCATCTTTTCATATGACTATAAATAGTTTCAATTTCTTTATCTGAGAATTGCCTGTTCATATTCTTTGACCATTTATCAATTGGAGAATGGCTTGATTTCTTATAAATTAGAGCCAATTCCCTATATATTTTGGAAATGAGGCCTTTATCAGAACATTTTACTATAAAAATGTTTTCCCAGTTTATTGTGTCCCTTCTAATCTTATCTGCATTAGTTTTGTTTGTACAAAAACTTTTCAATTTGATATAATCAAAATTTTCTATTTTGTGATCAATACTGATCTCTAGTTCTTCTTTGGTCATAAATTCCTTCCTCTTCCACAGGTCTGAGAGTTAAACTATCCTATACTCCTCTAATTTATTTATAATCTCATTCTTTATGCCTAGATCATGAATCCATTTTGACCTTAGGTGTACAATGTTAAGTGTGAGTCAATGCCTAGTTTTTACCATACTAATTTCTAATTTTCCCAGCAATTTTTGTCAAACATTGAGTTCTTATCCCAAAAACTAGGGTCTTTGGGTTTGTCAAACACTAGATAATTGAAGTTATTGACTGTTTTGTCCTCTGAACCTAACCTATTCCACTGATCAACTAGTCTATTTCTTAGCCAATACCAAATGGTTTTGGTAACCACTGCTTTATAATATAATTTTAGATCTGGTACAGCTAGGCCATCTTCATTTGATTTTTTTTTAATTATTAATTCCCTTTAAACTCTTGACCTTTTGTTTTTCCATATGAACTTTGTTGTTATATTTTCTAGGTCATTAAAATAGTTTATTGGGAGTCTGATTGGTATAGCTAAATAAATAAATTAGCTTAGGTAATATTGTCATCTTTATTATACTTGCTCACCCTTTCCAAGAACATTTAATATTTTTCCAAATGGTTGGATCTGACTTAATTCATGTGGAAAATGTTTTGTAGTTTTGCTCATATAGTTTCTGATTTTCCCTTGGCAGATAAATTCCTAAATATTTTATGATATTGGTAGTTACTTTAAATGGAATTTCTTTTTGTAACTCAAACTGTTGGATTTTGTGGGTGATATATAAGAATGTTGATGACTTATGTGGGTTTATTTTGTATCCAGAAAGAAAGAAAGAAAGAACCTTGCTAAAGGTGTAAATTACTTCTAATAGCTTTTAAGCAAAATCTTTGGGGTTCTCTAAATATACCATCATATCTAATTCCTTTAATCTCTTTCTCAACTCGTATTGCCAAAGCAAGCATTTCTAATACAACCTTGTTTCACTCCTGATCTTATTGGGAATGGTTGCAGTTTATGCCCATTACATATGATGCTTACTGATGGTTTTAAATAGATGCTACTGATTATTTTAAGGAAAAGTCGATTTATTCCTATACTCTCAAGTGTTTTTTAATAGGAATGGATGTTGGATTTTATCAAAAGCTTTTTCTGCATCTATTGAGATGATTATATGTTTTTTGTTAATTTACTTATTAATCTGGCCAATTATACTGATATAGTTACCTAATATTGAACCAGCCTGGCATTCCTGGTATAAATCCTACTTGATCATGGTGTATTATCTTGGGGATGATTTTTGTGGTCTTTTTGCTAATATCTTATTTAAGATTTTAGCATCAATGTTTATTAGGGAGATTGGTTTATAGTTTTCTTTCTCTCTTTTCAACCTACCTGGTTTAGGTATCAGTACCATGTCTGTGTCATAAAAGGAATGGTCTATAGTTTTCTTTCTCTCTTTTCAACCTACCTGGTTTAGGTATCAGTACCATGTCTGTGTCATAAAAGGAATGGTCTATAGTTTTCTTTCTCGCTTTTCAACCTACCTGGTTTAGGTATCAGTACCATTTCTGTGTCATAAAAGGAATTTGTTAGGACTTCATTCATTCCCTATTTTTTCAAATAGTTTACATAGCATTGGGGCTAATTGTTCTTTAAATGTTTAGTAGAATTCACATGTAAATCCATCTGGTCCTAGGGATTTTTTTCTTAGGAAGTTGATTAATAGCTTGTTTTATTTCTTTTTCTGAAATAGGACTATTTAAGCAATTTACTTCCTCCTCTGTTAATCTATGAAGCCTGTATTTTTGGAGGTAGTCATCCATTTCACTTGGGTTATCAAATTTATTGGCATAAAGTTGGGCAAAGTAACTCCTTATTATTGCTTTAATTTCTTCTTCATTGGTGGAAAGTTCCCCCTTTTCATTTTTAAGACTAATAATTTGATTTTCCTCTTTCCTTTTTTCTAATCAGATTTACCAGAGGTTTATGTATTTTATTGTTTTTTTTTTTTTCATGAAACCAACTTTTAGTTTTATTTAATACTTCAATAGTATTTTTCTTTCAATATTATTAATTTTTTTTAATTTTACATTTTCAAGTTTAGTATTTGATTTTTTAATTTCTTCTTTTTCTAACTTTTTAATTTGCAAGCCAAATTAATTCATCTTCTCTTTCTCTATTTTATTCAAGTAAACCTCTAAAGATATAAAATTTCCCCTTATTATGGCTTTGGCTGCATCCCAAGAATTTTGGTGTGATGTCTCATCATTATCATTATCTTGAGTGAAATAATTAATTGTTTCTATAATTTGCTATTTCACCCAATCTTTTTTTAAGATGAGATTATTGAGGTTCCAATTACTTTTTGGGTTATTTACCCCTAACTTTTTGTTGAATGTAGTTTTTATTGCATCATGATCTGAAAAGAAAGCATTTACTATTTCTGCCTTCCTGCATTTAATTTTGAAATCTTTATGTCCTAATATGTGGTCAATTTTTGTGTAGGTTCCATCAACTGCTGAGAAGAAAGTATACTCCTTTCTGTCACCATTCAGTTTTCTCCAAAAATCTATCATACCTGATTTTTCTAATATTCTATTTACCACTTTAATTTCTTTCTTATTTGTTTTGTGGATTGATTTATCTAATTCTGAGAGTTCAAGTTGAGATCTTCCACTAAAATAGTTTTGCTGTCTATTTCTTCTTGCAGTTCTCTTAACTTTTCCTTTAGAAAGTTAGATGCTATACCACTTAGTGCATATATGTTTAATATTGATATTGCTTCATTGTCTATGATACCCTTTAGCAAGATATAGTTTCCTTCCTTATCTCTTTTAATTATATCAATTTTTGCTTTTGCTTGGTCTGAGATAAGGATGGCTACCCCTGCTTTTTTGACTTCATCTGAAGCATTTTAGATTCTGCTCCAGCCTTTTACCTTTACTCTGCATGTATCACCCTGCTTTAAATGTTTTTCCTGTAAACAACCTATTGTAAGGTTCTGACTTTTGATCCAGTCTGCTATTCGCGTCTGCTTAATGAGAGAGTTCATCCCATTCAAATTTATGGTGAAAATTGCCAATTCTTTATTTTCTGCCATGTTATTATCCTCAGATTATGCTTTTCTTTTTCTTGCCCTCCCCAGCCGTCTTTCCCAGTATTAAACTTACAAGCCCCACTTGTGTCACGCTGCTCACCCTCTTTAGTATCCTCCCTCTCCCCTTTGTATCTCTTCCCCTTTCACCATAGTAATCCTGCTCAGTACAAGAGGAACCACAGGTTCAGAGATTTGGTGTATGTGATTGGCTGAGGAGCCAATAGGGCAAAGCTACCATCTGTGGGATTATGACTGAATGCCTCTAAGTCAGAATCCCCTCTAAGCGTGACGATACCGCAGTGACGAGGAGCCTCAATGGGACATGGATAGCTGGGCCTCTGTGCCCTCTCCCCTCGCTCCAGCAGGGGGGGCCTTGGGGGTCGGGGCCTTCCCTTATTACTCTTTTCCTTTTCCCTTTCTCTCTCCTCCTTTTAAATGCGGTGAGGGAAAATTCTCTGTAAAACAAAAATGTTAGTTATTTTCTCTTTGAGCCAACTCTGATGAGAGTAAAATTCACACAATGTTCCTCCCGCTCTCTAAATTCCATCAAATATGGTAGCTTTCCTTTGCCTCTTTGTGGGTTGTATTTTCCCTCTTTTTGTCCTCCCTTTCCCCTTTTTCTGACACTATTTCCTTTCCATTTCTACTTCCCTTTTTTATGTTATATCAGCAAATTCAAATTATACACGTAGTTTTTATATACATGCACAACAGAAATACAGTTCTCAAGAGTTCCTTTTACCTTTTTCTGCTTCTCTTGAGTCCTGTGGTTGGAGTGGAGATCAATTTTTTTTTTTTTTTTTTTTAGATCTGGTTTTTGTCTTAGAAACAATTGGAATTCATCTGTTTCATTAAATGCCCATCTTTTTCCATGGAAGAAAATGCTCAGCTTAGCTGGATAGTTTATTCTTGGCTGCCTTCCAAGTTCTTTTGCCTTTTGGAATATTACATTCCAGGCCCTTCGATCCTTTAATAGGGTGGAGGCAGCCAGATCTTGAGTGATCTTTATTGTGGCACCTCAGTATTTGAATTGGTTTTTTTCTGACTGCTTGTAATATTTTTTTCCTTAGTCTAATAGTTCTGAAATTCGACCACAATATTCCATGGAGTTTTTTTTTTTTTTTTAGGGTCTTTTTCAGTAGGCATTTGATGAATTCTTTCAATGCCTATTTTACCTTCTGATTCTATTATATCTGGTCAATTCTCTTTGATGATTTCTTGCAAAATAGTATCTAGGCTCTTTCTTTCATCATAATTTTCGGGAAGTCCAATAATCCTCAGATTTTCTCTCCTAGATCTATTTTCCAGGTCTGTTGTTTTTCCAAGAAGATATTTAACATTTTTCTCTAATTCTTCATTTATTTGGTTTTGTTTGACTGATTCTTGATATCTTAATGAATCACTCATTTTGATTTGTTTAGTTCTGATTTTTAATGAGTTATTTTCTTCATTAGCTTTTTTTTTACTTCTTTTTGTATATGTCCATTTGAGTTTTTAAATGAATTGTTTTGTTCCATGGAATTTTTTTTTAATTTCATTAATTTTTTTTTTTTTTTTTAGTGAGTTATTTTCTTTTCCCAATTCACAAATCCTAGTTTCTTGGGAATTCTTTATCTTTTTCAATTCACAAATTCTGTTTCCCTGCACTTCCTGGGAATTGTTTACCTTTTCCAATTCACCTTTCAGGAAGTTGTTACTCTCTTGTATAGCTTCTCTTTCCTTTCCCCATTTTTCTTCTAACTCTCTTTTGAGATTTTTAATAGTCTCTTCTAGGAGATTGTTATTTGGGGTATTGTCTGAAGGCTGTTTAATATTAGTCTCCTTGGGGTTGAAAATCTGTTCTCTTTTTATATAGAAACTGTCATCCTTTTGATTTTTTTACTCATTTTTAAAGGCCTGGAGGGTCTGTCTTCAGGGCAAGGAGGTTATCAGCTTCCTCTGCAAAGCAGGGATAGTACTAGCTGGCTACAGAGAGTGGCCAGTTAGGGGAGTGCTCTGGGAAAGAATTCCCCACCCCCAGCAGAAGTCATTTCGACCTGATTGCAAGGCTGAGATGTGGAAGTGCCCAGTGAAAAACCCCACTGTTCCAATTAGTGACTGTCCTGGGGCTAGAGACTCAGCAGTGAAAGTGTCACTGCCCTAAGCCAAAGTTCTATGTGGAGCTGTGGATATTAGTAGCTGATCAGCAAATATCCCCACATGGACCTGAAGTGGCTCTGCCCCGGAAGCACATTCACTCTGTAGAAGTTCCATTGTCCCAGGCCGAGACTGCCATTGTGTAGCTTAGAGGCTGCCCTGGGCTGTGCCCCCCTGCCATGCAGATTTGCAACTGCCCAGAGGAAAAGCTCCCTATTGCAGAATGGGAGCGTACAGCTGTGTTGTGGTCTGTGCTGAGTTACTTGCAGTTTTGGGTGGGTATAGCCAAGTCCTATTAGGGTTTGGCGGTTTTTAGAGTACCCTCTGCCTTTGTTCTATTTTCTCTGCTGCTGTGCTTTTTATAAGCAAGGTAGAGCAATCAGCCTATGCCAGAGTCGTCTGTGTACTTTTTCTAACCACAGAGGCCAATCCCTCCCCCCTGTCCTCTCTGTTTGCCAGCTTCTCCCACCTCCCAGTTTGTGCTGATCTGCTCCTGCCCCTCAGGCAAACCTTTTCTGTGAAACTTCCAGATTATCTTTGGAAGGTGAGCTGTACTTCTAATCAGTGAATTTTGCCAGTCAAACATTATTTTTGAGACTGAATTCAATTATTGGTCTTGAGGTATGAGAGGACCTCAGAAACTTGAGTGTGCCTTCTCTGCCATCTTCGCTCCGCCCCCATTATGTTATTTTCTAAATCAATATGTGCCTCCAGGGATCTTGATATATAATTTAGTGGCCCATTTCTATTTAAGTTTGACACCACTTCCATTTGATAGTAGATGGACTAGATGACCTCTGACATACCTTCTTACTGTCATCTCATGATCCGATAAATTTAATTTAATTCAATTGATTGTGAATTTACTGATTGTGATGATCTGATTATACTTTTTCTTTTTTGTCTTTGACAATCTAAACTGAGTTAAACCTTAGCAAGACTTATAATTACTTTTGTACATGTTCCTACTACCCTCTTTCAGTAAGAGGGAAGAGAAGAGAATTGAGTGTGGAATTTCAATTTATGCCCTTTAACCTCTTTCCCTTTGCTATTTCCCAAATGGTTTCTTCAAATGTAAATTTGCTGTCACTTAAACAGCCTTATATAGGGAACTCACCTAAATCCTGTTGAGGGCAATTCTTTAGCTTAAAGGAAATTTCTTCTTCCTCCTCAATCATAAATGCACAGTTTTTACTGTAAGCATGTTTTAGACATTCTCATTTTTTCCATAGTCACTGAAGAGGGGATAAGAGAGGAGAGAAATCTCTTCCCTCCAATTGAAAATTCAAGGAAGGAAAATTGACAAAGTCCCAAAATGACATATTGGAGAAAAAAAAGAAGAGATTTCACTTCACTCTCTTATGTAGCCCACTGAATAGGCAGTTTTTTCTCGGTTTAGTAAGTAATCATCGTTTCTGTTCTGTAGCCTAACCTCAACCTCCGGACCCGAGGATCAAGGGAACAACTAAAAACTACTGTTTGCACATATTATTACCAAGAAGCTAGGGTGTATGACAAATTTGATGGCAAG
Organism: Sminthopsis crassicaudata; assembly: GCF_048593235.1. Classification (NCBI taxonomy): domain Eukaryota; kingdom Metazoa; phylum Chordata; class Mammalia; order Dasyuromorphia; family Dasyuridae; genus Sminthopsis; species Sminthopsis crassicaudata. The sequence goes on from NC_133621.1 coordinate 234,731,612, forward strand.
TCTTCTAGTTGAACTGCCAGTATAAGAGGAAATGACATTTTGTTTTTGCCAGGAAAGCAACAATGAATTTATATTAAATGAGCTGAGAAAGGACATGCCAGAAACATTTTTAATGAAAGATAAAACAATTTAGATGTTCAGTAATTAGAGAATTTCAAAACAAATTGTAATACATATATGAACTGCATGAAAAGAAATGATGAATATGGGGTATTCAGAAAAGTATTGGAGGATTTATAAGAACTGATGCAGAGTGAAATAAGCAAACTCAGGAAACTAGATATACAATTATGATATCAATGTAAAAGGAGAAAAATGAAACTGAACATGGTGGAATTGTAATGGACAAACACAGATGCATAGAAGTATTGAGAAAATAAACTTCCTTCCTCACAAAAGCTGTGGGATTGTGAAATACTGCATTTACCATCAATACCACTTTCTCTTATTCTTTTTTATATGGGCTATCTAAGAAGAGGAGGGGAGAGAACTCTTGGGAAATTAAAATTACAACAAACAAAAAAAAATCCATAAAGCTGAAAGAATTTTTAAATTAATTTTTAAAATTAAAAATGCAAATGATGTAATCAACAGGGTTCTAGATTTGAAATCATCTGGGTTTGAATTCTGCCTCCTGTCTCTTACTATATGAGACCCTGGACAAAATCTTTTCCCTCCTTACAAGTTCAGATGACCTTGTAAAAATATATGACTCAGGTATGTAGCAACAAGGGTCTACACTTGGAGAGATTACAGGGGAAGAAACAAAAGATGTCATGGAGTTGAAAAAACATGGAAGAGATATATTATCTTTTAGCTAACCTTTCATCTTGATCATTTCCACTGCCCTTTCTTTCCTGTGACTGAAGAATATAGATGGCACAAGAATATGTTAGAAATAATGGTTCATAGGATTGTTCATTAACATGAACAAGTAAAATAATATACTTGGAAAAGCAACTAGAATACAAAATATTCATTTTTAAAACCAAATGTTTAGTTATTGATTGATTGATCATTGCCCCAAATGTTTTTCCTGTCAATAATATGCCCCAATGAGACTAAATTCTAAAAAAAAAGATAGTTAAATCATTGTTCTCAAGAATAAAGGTGGTTGAGCTGAAAAAAGCCATTATCCGCATATCTGCCGCATTGTGGAAATATTTCATGACTGAAATAGGAAACATCCACATCAAAGTCAACCATTTAAATCACATGAACACCCACAACTAGTGAGTAGAAGACAGAATGTTTTTTTTTTCAAGGGTGTGAGTGGTAAAAGGTAAAAGTTATGCCCTAATCAATGACACATGAAGCTTCTTACTGATTATTGTAGTAAATTTGAGATCAGACTACACAGAATTTAGGAAAGTAGCTGCCCTTTACACAGCCTTGGCAGAGACATGTATCTGGTTCTCCTGAATATCATAGATAAGACACTGTGTAAGGTACCAAATCATGATCAGGCTATGGTGACCCTGCCAATTTTTATCTCCATCAGCAGGTTTTTCAGGCTGACAACGCCTTTATATTTAGGGTCTAACATAGTAGAGAGGGCACATAAACTTCAAAGGAATGATACAGGATCATGGCCCTAGCGAAAGCCTTTTTCCCAAACCTTATGGTTATGGAAAATAATTTTTTTTTTTTGCCTTGTGAGATGACCTCTTGTCATAAACTTCCATTTGAGCAAGCATCCATGTCAATCAAGCTCAATTCAATATCAGACCTGCACATAATTCCTCAGAAAACTTCTCTATCTTACTATGACATGGATACTTTCTCCTATCCCATAATTCCTCAGAAAACTTCTCTATCTTACTATGACATGGATACTTTCTTTTTCTATCCCAATTACCATCATGCCTGCTACATATTAAGTACTTAATAACTTATCTATCCACTTATCTATCTTTCTTTCCCCTCCCTCTTTTTTCTTTCCCTCCTTCTCTCCCTCTCCCTCTCTCCTCTCTCTCTCTCTCCCTCTCCCCTCTCTCTCTCCCCCCCCCCCTCTCTCTCTCTCTCTCTCTCTCTCTCTCTCTCTCTCTCTCTCTCTCTCTCTCTCTCCTTTCCCCCACCATCTATCTTGTGGAGTGGTTGGGATACATAGGAAAATTCCTCTTTTAAGTTTTTTTTTAGCAATTATAGGAGTTTTTTCAAACCACAGTCTGGTATGTACACATACCACATTTGGAGGAACAGGAAAGAGGAAGAACTGTAACAGGATAGGTAGAATACCTAGAAGAACATTCTGGGTACCACATTTTAATTAGAAAAGACATTGGCAATTTGGAGTAAAATCATTGGAGGATGCGTAGGATGAAGGAGGCTGGTTGAAATTATTAGTTGAAGATATCTGGGAGGATTAGTCTGAGAAGAGAAGCCTCAAGGGAGTTATAATAACTTTTTATTTTTTTTTAAAGATTTCAAAGAAGAAGAAATAGGGAATGTGGGGAAGATGACTTGTCATCCTTTCTTACTTACTAACAATGTGATAGCAACTCACTATTTATATAACAACAATTAAGCTCTATGCCTTAATTTTCACATAAAATATAAAATGGGACTAATATCTGCAGTGTTTTTCTCAGGGTTCCAGTGAGTCTCAAATGAGATATGTAATGTCTATTGTAGAAACTTTTAAATTCCTTTATTTTTAAATTTATTTTATCTATCTATCTATCTATCTATCTATCTATTTATTTATTTATTTTTTTGCTGAGGCAATTGGGGTTAAGTGTCTTGTCCAGGATCACTAGAAAGTGTTAAGTATCTGAGACCATATTTGAACTCAGGTTCTCCTGACTTCAGGGCTCCTTCTATATCCAATGCATCACTTAGCTGCCCCCAATTCCTTTACTTTTTGAATACTATCATTGATTTCATTCGTTTAGGGAACTCTTACTAAAGAATTTTGGGGTTTCATGTTTTGGATCGAAACAAAATGAAATAATCGTAGACCATTTATCATTTTAAAATGAGAATCTTATTCAATATCACGGAAGGGATGTTGAACAAAACTAATAATATTTGGGTTGACAAAACTTTTTGGGAACTCCGCAAGAAAATGCATTTGGTTGGAAAGATGTGTTGGATCAGAAAAGTGTGTTGTTGAACAATAGTCTGACATTCTTTAAGGCTGAAAACCTTAAGTTTTCATGAGTCTTTTGTTGTTTTATTTTGTTTTTATTGAGTTTTTGTTTTTTTGTTTTTTAATGCCTTAATTGACCAGAAACTTCATCAGAATTCAAGCATTAATTTCCTGGACTAACCAAGTTTTGGAAATTGCATCCATGTCTTTTAGGGGAAAAGTATCCCAACCTGCAGTTTCTAATACATGTGTTGCTGCTGTCACACATTACCAAAGGTATATGCCCTAATTCACAAGGTCCTTCTGAACTATATTAACTGCCCCTCAACTCTTTCTCATGAAGTCCTGGGGCACACTTCATAAATCAATCACGTGTGTAATCAGCAACACACCTCCTTACCAAAAAGAGACACCATGAAATACAATAATATTAAACAATGAATTTAGTGAAATAGAAGAGTAGGTTAATTGGTTAAAATTGTTAAAGACAACCTACTTCAGATTTTACATTATAAACTATAAAATGTAATTATGAGTTCTTGGTAAAATGATTGACCTGATGAAAATTATTTCAAGAACATAAATTTTGTAGTAATATCAACTTAAGAGAAGGGACCAGGCAAGACAGGAAAACATGCAAACTGTTGAAGTAATTTGGGGTGAAAAATATCTGATAGATATTAAAAACTGTGACTTGAGAGTAAAAGAGAGAATGACAGTGAGTCTCCCACAAAAGACAGAAAGGAATTAAAAATAGAAAGTGCAAATTCAAGCCTAACTTTGGTAATACTCCATTGTAGAATTTTAGCAGATACTTCTCCGACAAACTTGTCTTTTGAGTTGTACTCATACTGTAATTCCAGAGTATATGTTATATTTGGATTAGTCTTCCTGATCCCAAGCTTAGTGTATCTACTGTATCACTTAGCTGGTCCATCTACCATTCTATGAACTTTTTATTCTTTTGCTTATAAAACAATTTGTAATATCTTTCCTCTGACCAAAGGTATTTGATTAAAATTACAATGTAACACATCACCAGAGTTCCACACAATTTTACTCAACTGTTTTCTTCCTTTGCTATTTAGTTAATTCTAATAAGTTAACTGTACTTTGATGGATCCCTCTAGAGGGAGTCATCCTTCTCCATTCCTATTATTTGGCCTTTTTGTCAGAAGTTCAATAAGATTTCCCATGTTTTATTTCCAATTGGTCAACAAAAGATGTAAGAATAAGCACTGAACCAACTCAACACTCAGAGGCAAAATAATTCTTTGCATTATTTAAAACCCACAGCAATACCTTGTTGAGGTTAGCAGATATCCTTACTAAAGATAGGAAAATGCCTTACTGTGAACAGAATTATCCAGTTTTAATTGAGTGTCAAAATGGAAAGTGTAAGCTTGCCTTTTTGCCTACACTATAGTGTGAACTGCTTTCATGTACTTGGACTTTAGAGAAGGAAGTAGCACAAGGTAAATGACTTTTTTCCTAGTCTGTTATATAGTGAATACACACACACACACACACACACACACACACACAACTAATATTTGACAGGCCAGACTTGGCTGTGGGAATTACAAATGATATCAGTGACAGACAGACTGGTAATTCTTTTTTTTTTCCTCTTTTCTGAGGCAGCTGGGGTTATGTGACTTGCCCAGGGTCACAAAGCTAGGAAGTATTAAATGTCTGAGACCAGATTTGAACACAGATGCTCCTGACTGCTCTTTCCACTGCTCCACCTAGCTGCCCCAACACTGGTAATTCTCAGGCCTCCAATTTGTGAATCACATCTTGATTCTCAGGATGATTTTACTATATTAAGCTATGGAGGTCGAAAACCATACTTTCTGTCAATATGAACATTTAAAGAGAGAGGGGGGAAAAAAAGCAAACTTGAATCAACTATCATTTAACAAATTCTGTGAACTAAGTTTAGTTTAAGCAGGAGTTTTCCTAAGCAGTTCATTTATTTTAATATAATGGAAACCTTTTTGAGTTGTAGTGTACAATACTGTTCACAGTGTCCTAGCAGCAGAAAAAAAAGGAACACTAGAGGTAACTAGAGGAGGAGAGAAAATTCTAAACAGATTTACTGGCTTAGCACTTCCTCTCTCTCTGAAACATAGCACCCAGAAGCTGCTGTACATTAACCCCCCAAAAATCAAAAGGATTCCAACATTCATTCATCATATTTTGCATCTTACTAGAAATAGGAACTGTATCTCTAATTTCATTCATGTAAGGCGTTTTCAAATAAGTAAAACTTCACTCCCAATTAAAGTTGGTTCCTTCTTCCTACTTTTAGGTTTAGCTAGGATACTGGGAGTTAAATGACTCGCCTAAGGTCTTAAAACTAGGTCTTCCAGGTTTCCCAGATGGGTCTCGATACATTACCTCAAGCCACCAAAACACAAACACTAAATTCTTAAAATGATTAAAATCATAAATCACGAGCTGAGAGAGGTCACATAGACCATCTCACCTAACCCCTTCATTTTATGAAGGAAATTTAATGACTTGTTATGCCTCAGAAATAAGATATTCATCTATATCATCTCTTTCTAGAATCAGTGATCTTTTCCCTGTATCAAAGAACTAGAGATTTGTTCTCTCTCCTATTTGGCTAACATTGAATGAGTGATTACAAGTTGCAAAGCCCTTTATATATATAATGCCATTTTATCCTCATTAACAATCCTATGAAGTACTATTATTCTCATTTTACACATGAGGAAATTGAGGTTGAGAAAAGTTGTGATTTATCCATTCACCTAATAAGAAGCTGAGACTATTTTTAAACTCAGGTTTGCCTTATTCTGCTTCTTGCATTCTATCCACCATGAAAATCACTTAGCTTCCTCAAAATAAGGTGATTGGTTTGGGATGTGTGGTTTAGGAGTTATGAGTGATTTGATGTAGATTTTATTACTGTTATCTCCTTTACTCAAAAAACTTACCATGGCTATGGTGATTGCCAATACATACCAGTGAACATTACTTCTTTTATAAAATAAAATTTATAAAAGTAGGGTAAAAAGTAGAAGGGACAAGATCAACAGTGTGTGTGTGTGTGTGTGTGTGTGTGTGTGTGTGTGTGTGTGTGTGTGTGTGTGTGTTTTCCTTTCAAAGTGATCTTATTTTAGGGCTTATTTGGGGACTAGGTCAACCTATATTCGTGCTTTTTTCATTCTTTCCTACTATTCTTTCCCCCTATTTTTAAACAATAATTGCTCTTTCCAGAAAATGCCTCTCAAAATGGTTAAAAGCTTTGCTCTCACCAGGACAGGCAAAATTTTAACCAAAAGAAGCACCAGATATTCTTCCCTGGCTGCAGTAGGAAGAAGGAAAAGCTGATTAGTATTGAATCCTGTAACATATTCCAGTTGCATTTCACACATTCTTCTTTGGCTCTCCCATCTCTCTTAAATTAAAAGTACAAGATTGACTAGCCCTCTGTTCCTCCTTTCACTTCTCAATTTACTTCTAAGCCTATGGAAAGAAGCAGGCAGAGGCTTGGCCTGCAGCAACTGCTTAGCTCTTTCTTTGGCTCAAAAGTGTTTATTAAACCCCAAGCTTAAAGCCTGAAGGGAAGAGAAGTAAAAAGCTCATTGGAAACACATCTTTCAGTAACTTACAAATGAAATTTCCCCCCCCTTTTTTTTTTTTGCTCATAAATACATTCATACAGACAGCCTCACCTGAAGTAATCTTTTAGTCTATTGTGCTGCAAGGAACTGCAGAAACAAAGGAGACATGCTAGCTGCCAATTAACTTGAATACTGATTACTCAAACTCTGAGTCACTATATTATTGTATATCTGAATTAGAATCCTAGGATATGGTGAAAACAATACCATGCTAGAGTGGAAAGAACATTGCACTATAGTTTCGTGGAATTTGAGTTTCAGCTCCTCTACTGAAGCATTAACAAATAGAGCTCTGGAATTAGAGTGCAGAAGGAAGACCTGAAAATACAACTAGGTCCTAATTAAGTGTGGATAATTAGCTCACTGAAATACTTACAGGTATTCAAATGTATTTGAAATTATAATTATGTTAATTGTGACAATTAGGGCAGTTGGGTGGCACAGTGGATGGAATACTGAGTTTGGAATCAGGAAGACTCATCTTCCAGAGTTCACCCATCTGGCCTCAGAGAGTTACTACGTGACCCTGGGCAAGTTGCTTAACTGCTTGCCTGCGTTTCCTCATCTGTAAAATGGGCTGGAGAAAGAAATAACAAATTATTCCAGTATTCTTGCCACAAGTCCATCCCACACTCCCATGGGGTCACAAAGTTGAACATGAATAAAACAATTGAACAACAACTATGAATTATAACAATTGATTTCAGCCCAATGGAAATATGCACTTTGAATTTATAAAATATATCTGACTACCTGAAAGGATTCTTTATTATCATTGATTGGAACAAAGGAACAAAGGAGTTAAACAAGTGAACATTACACTTTTCTATTTAAGTGCATGGCCTTAATAAAGAAATATAGAAAGAACAAATAGCATCATAGATTTTAAGATTGAGAATATAAAGGAGGCTTTAGGTGCATTTAGCAGTGGGTGAACATAAGAGTGAATTGTGCATAAGAGGGCAAGAAGCCGGGGTATTTACTGACAAGCCAGCATGGTCTTGTATGATGTGCAGACCTGCATTGGACTTAGGGACTCTTAAATTCCAGTCCCTGCTCAGTCACTAATTGGTATGACCTTGGGTAAGCATTTCACTCTTGCCAATCCAGTTTCCTCATCTGAAAAATGAGGGGTTTCTGTCATTTCATTTCCTGGGTTTCCTCCAGCTCTGCTAGTTTATGGCTCCATCATTGTAGATATATGTGGAGCTGATGCAATCGCCTAAGTGAGCGGGGCATTTTGCTATTAGAGAACCTCAATCATCAGGCAATAGAAAACTCTCCTACGGTATTAAAAATATTTCTAACTATATTCTTGGTTAGTTCAATTCTTTAACAGGGAACTTTCTGCTCCCTCTCTCACCTGTGTTTTCTACAATCTTTTGGCAGCTTTTTGTTAGAAGGCCCAAATACATTCATAATTGCATCTCTTACATACATTTATCATTGGCAAAGGTAAGACATGAATTACTGTAATAGATGTGTCATAAATTAGCATCTTATTATCCTCTCCCTTTTCTACTTTCTGCACTAAGCAGGTCAAATACAATAACAAGCACTTTTCTCAAAAGGGAACTCTGAACAAATTAAAGAAATCGAATCAATGTTTTGGGTTTGGGCTTGGCAATTTTTTGTTTGTTTGTTTGTTTGTTTTTGAGGCTGGGGTTAAGTGACTTGTCCAGGGTCACACAGTTAAGTGTCTGAGACCACATTTGAACTCGGGTCCTCCTGAATTCAGGGCTGGTGCTCTATCCACTGCGCCACCTAGCTGCCCCTGGCATTTTTTTTAATGGTCAACATTTTCCCAATCTCTTCCTGTACTTTAGAAACTCTGAACTCTTGACTCCTATGAGCTAAGTCTGCTCTTATTTCCATGTGTTTATCATTTCTGCACCTGCCTAGAAATGTTCCTAAGATAAAAAAGTTCTTGGGAATTCTTATTACTGTGTGAGATAAAGTAGCCTAAGTTAGAAGCCCTGCCCACATAGGGTTTACAATCTAGTGAAGGGGTTTAACATTGGTAGATGAAAAAGATAATAAAATATGCAAAATATATGCACCAAAAAAACGACCTGTAGTGAATTGTTATAAAAAGGTAGAAGAGAGTGATTATTACTCTTCAGAAGAGAAAGAAGGCAAATTAACAAAATATTCTTTAAAACTTGACTAAAAAAGTGTATCATTTGAAAGTGTTTTGAAATTTAACTCCCAAAAATCATTGGCAAGAACATGAGATGAGGAAAGCAGAAAAAGACATTGACAATTTACTAAAATGCTTTAGACTTTCCAACTGATAAATGGTCAAAGGATATGAATAGACAGTTTTCAGATGAAAAAATTAAAACCATTTGTAGTCAAATTGAAAAGGTGCTCTAAATCACTATTGATCAGATAAATGCAAATTAAGAGAACACTACAGACCTTTCAATTTGACTAAGATGACAGGAGAAGATAATGAGGGATGTTGGAGGGGATGTAGGAAAACTGGGATACTAATACATTGTTGGTGGAGTTGTGAACTGATTCAGCCATTCTGGAGAGCAATATCAAACCCAAATCACTGTCAAATTATGCTTACCCTTAGATCCAGCAGTGTCTCTACTGGTCTTGTATCCTAAAAAGATCATAAAGGAGACAAAGGGACCTGTGTGTGCCAAAATGTTTGTAACAACCCGTTTTGTAGCGGCAAGAAACTGAAAATTGAATGGATGCCCATCAATTGGAGAATGGCTGAAAAAGTTATGGGATATGAATGTTATGGAATATTATTGTTCTATAAGAAATGATCAGCAGGATGATTTCAGAGAGGCTTGGAGAGATTTACATGAACTGATGCTAAGTGAAGTGAGCAGAACCAGGATATCATTGTACACGGCAACAGCAAGATTATATGATGATCAATTCTGATGGACTTGGCTCTTTGCAACAATGAGATGATTCAGACCAGTTCCAATGGTCTTGAGATGAAGAGAGCCATCTGTATCCAGAGAAAGGACTGTGGGAACTGTGGATCACAATAGAATATTTTCATTCTTTTTATTGTTTGCTCTCATTTTGTTTTCTTTCTGCTTTTTGTTTACTCTCATTTTGTTTTCTTTCTGCTTTTTTTTCCTTTTTGATCTGATTTTTTTGGTGCAGCATTATAATTGTGGAAATATATATAGAATTGCACATATTTAACATATATTGTATTACTTGCCTTCTGTGGGAGGGGGTAGGAGGAAAGGAGGGAAAAATTTGGAACACACGATTTTGTAAGGATGAATGTTGAGAGTTATCCATGCATATGTTTTAAAACAAAAAGTTTTAATAAAAATACATAGATTTAAAATAAAAGAAAAAGAAAGGCTGATTTTGTCATTTGCAGAGCAGTGAATAGAGCACTGTGATTTGGAAAGAGGAAGCCTTGGATTCATTTTCCATTTCAGATATTTTCTAGCTGAGTGACCTGGCCAAGTCACTTATCCTCTTCAACTCTGTTTCTTCATCTGTAAAATGGGAATTAAAACCCCTATGTAATAAGGTTTTCCTGACAAACAAATGAAATAGTTTATGTCTAATGTGTTATGTACCAAATACAATAAAAAAGTAAGCCATTGTCAAAAACAATAATAATAAAATCATATTTTAATAGTGTTTTATGGTCCCCAAGATGACTTCTTCACAACAATCCTGTGAAATCAGTGCAAAAATTATTTCTACTTCGTGGAGAAAACAGGCGCAGTGTTGTCAAATGAATGATACTCAGTTATATTAATAAGTGACAGCTTTGGATTTGAATCCATGTCTTCTGCCCCTCATCCTTTCCACACCTAAATCCAATGCCCCTTTTCAATCTCACATTTTATTTTGACATCCTACCTCTTATAACGCTTCTTTCATTATAAAATTGTTACTAGGTGCTGTTGTGTACAAAGGCAAAGATAGGGAGGGGAAACGAAAAGTTGTCAGAAAAATTAGCTGTGGAAATATAGCCTGACACCATTTCTTTTGGGTAGTCTTAAGAAGGGTCAAAGGATCCTATTCTATAGGTATAATATTATTTTATTTTATTTAATATAAATCAACAAGCATTTAAGTCTTACATGTACTTTTTAAAATGAAAAAAAAAAACCCAGAAATTAGATGAACTGTATGCTATTCCTGATTTCTTATACTTTTATTAGTGCCTGAGGAAAAATGTAACTATTAAAGCTACGTAGTCTAAAACAAACTACCACCATGAGTGATGGTAATCAATAACCAAAATACTATCTTTCAATTTTGTAGTGTGTCTATTTGAGGAATGGGAAGAAAGAGTCTATTTTGGGGGGGCTTGCAATATAAATGCAAATGTATTTAGGAATCAGAAATATTCAAATGACTAAAGCAATTATCCACAGACATTACCTTTACCTAAATTATTTAGCCTAATCCTTAAAATTCTGGATACACATAAATGAAGTTCATTTCAGGTTTTTTTTTTTTTGTTTGGTTTGGTTTTTGTTGTTGTTGACAGAAATTTATATATGTATACACATACATGCCACTCTCACAGATGAAATAACTAAGCCTGCCCTACTTTTGAAATAAAAAAAAATTGGATTGCCATAATCCAAAATTAGTTTAGTAAAGAATTTTTTTTGTTGTGGTTATTGTGATTTAAATAAAATCCCCAAAGAACTAGTTCAAAACATTTCATAGAGGTGATAAAAATATATATTTAGAGTTTTTGTATAGGAGAGATAGAATCTGATTTTACGCTCCTCCATTATCCCTTCCCTTCTCTTCCCTCACAAACCATCTCAGATGATTAGACTCTTCCTAAGCAATAAAAATGGGATTAAAGATCAAGTTTTGTTTGTTTCAGAAATAACACACATGGTGCTGAAACTCTATATTTTTCTTGGAGTTCCCCCAAACAATACTTCATATTTGCATATTACAAGTTCTTTTCTCAGATCTGAATGCCACATATTGGGAAGAATTTTGGCAAATAGTGAGTAGTGAGGGGGGTACCCACAACTATCAGTTTAAAAAAAAACAAGCACTTAATAAGCATCAGCATTGTGCCAATTGCTGGAGATGTGAAGACAAAAATGAAACCATGATAAAACAAAAATTGATTAAAGAAGTTGAGGGCATTTGAAGATTGATGAAAATATGACAACTTCAAATCAGTGAATAGCTCTTATATGGAATCTCCTCAAATAATTATTTCAGTTGTCTTTCTATACTCAGTATTCAGCTTATAACGATGAAAATTTAGTATTTTTTTAAAATTAACTGATAGAAGAATGATTCGATTTACTCTTTCTATTTCTAAGGTGCAAAACTGGAAATATTAGGTGGGAATTGACAAAAAAATCTTGATTCAATATCTTGGAATTTTTCTAATTATTTAAACTATCCAAAATTGGAAAGAAACATGTTAAGAGTAGTAAGTTCTACATACCTAAGAGGTCTCTGAGTGGAATCTTGGTTAAAAAAAAGTAAAAAACAAAAACAAAAACAAAACATTGTTGAAAGGATCTAATTTCAGGATGATCTTCAGAAGACTTTTATCTTTTACCTCATATTTTAAGATATGGTTGTTAGAGATCCTGGAATAATTGTTTCCTTAAGTCATTAACTGGGGCTGAGTTCTTATTTTAAGAGCTTTCTAAGATAACGTTGAAAGGTTAGTAACCCAACCTTTTAAACCCCTGTGAAACTTTAAACATCTAACTTACCAAAGTTGGGTTACTTACACTCCTTGCTAATTTTTATCATCAGGAATTTTACTTCATTCCCTATTAGTGATAAATAGCAAAATAATGCTATTTCAATGAACGGTAAAGATTTTCTGATCCAATCCTGTCACTTTTACAATGAGAAAACTAAATCAACAATTAAACATGGCTTAAACAATGTGGAATCAAGTATAAAAATAAAATGTTGGTCATTAAATAGAAAAAAATGACTAAACAAATGGCTAACAAATTCTAGATCATGTACTATGAGAAACAATGAAATGACAAATATAAAAGAAGCACAGTAAAACAGTGAATTTGATGTATAATAAAGAAGAAACAACAATATTCACAGTGATGGTAACAATGTAAAGGGTAAGGATGTCTCTCAAAAAACAATTTAAAGTGAATACTGCAGAATAGCAAAGAACTAGCTCTAAAATTATATGTGAGAAGATACCTCTCCATACTCTTATGAAGAGATGGGAGGTCAATGAGTATGGAACATGGAATATATTTTCAGAACTTTTTGAAGTAATTGTAAGTTTTTTTTTCTATTTTCTTATTATTTAAAAAATATAAGAGATACTTCTCTGGGAGGGAAATGGGAGATAAAGGAAGAAATAGAGGTGATGAAAAATAATATCAAAAATTTAACTGAAAAATACAATATATATGAGAGAATTCCTTGGAGGAATTTTAATTCAACTACAAAAGAATCTCTGGGCTTTGGAACTCCAATGTTGAGAAATGGTCCTCCCTCAGTAAAGGAATTTATGCTACCGAATGGAGTCAATTCCTTAATTAAAAGGAGTTGACTAATTCCAAGATTAACAGAGTAATTGAAGACAGAAAAATAAGCATATTATGAGATTGGGGCAGGAGGAGAAATGACATAAGGATACTAAGAGAGCCAAGGATACAAGGCATTGGGAGGGGGAATAACAGGCAAAGGAGAAAAATTGAGTCTGTGATCCATTTAATGAGCAGGGACAGAAATGGAGTCACAGTATTTGCTTTTGAGAGCAAGGAATTAAAGAAGGCGTCTAAGGAAGAGGTTATTTAAAGTCCTTGTTGGACCTACTGGTGTGTGGGAGGAGGACTCATAGGATCAGATTTAGAGCTGGAAGGAACCTTAGAAGTCCTTTAATTCAACTCATTTTACAAATGCGAAACCGAGGCTCCATTGTCAGGTAACATATTTAAGATTGTATTCTGATCTTTCTGCACCACATTTTCACATATGTATAATGAGAGGGTTGACATAGATAACCTCCAAGATCTTTTCCAACTCTAAGATACAGAATGGAGTAGAAAAGAGCAATTTATTTAACCATACCTGTAGACAATATCTGAGTTCTCTAGCAGACCTAATATCAATTAGCTTAATCTCAAAAAAAAAAAATCATCAATGGTATTATCCAGCTGAAAAATTCTAAGTTTTATTTTTTTTAAAGCAAGAACACCTAAATATTTGGCAATAGGCATCATTCCATCCCTTACCATTATACTCATGAAAGAAAAGGATTTTGCTAGGAGTTTCTGCCACAATCAATATAAAATCTTATGGGCAAAACTCACTATGGTAGATATTATTTCTTTAAATATTGTCCTTTGGGGTTTATAGCAGATTAAAGTACTGATGCTCTATGAACAATCCTTTGAAACAGAATAGTACAAATAATACAATAAATGAATTGGGAGTGGGAGAGTACAGAGGGTCAGATATTAGAACAAACAAGTACAAACTTCTTTTTTTTAGACCCAGCACGTAATATTTTTTTCAACATAAAATAGAGAATATGCTTTTTTTTCTTTTCTAGGTTTCTACCATGTGTACACAGAATAATTAAAAAAAAAAGATTTCTCAAATGAAAATAGCATGTGTGTGTATGTGTGTGCATATATAAACATATATACATACATATACACATAAATATATATAGACACACATAAACTGAAGTTATTTATCTTAGCTTTGTCCCTACATGTCAGAAAATTAAGACAGTGATGAATTACACATTGCTATACAAAATTTTATTATCAGAAGTAAAATTCAAGTTTGTTCTGTTTAAAATACAGAAAATAAAATTTCTTATTTAGAAAAATCCATTTTCTTAGTGTTTTGTTAGAATGGAATAAAAATTTCAGATTGAATACACTCTCACTCAATATTTACTGAATAATTTTAAAAGGCATATCATATAAAAACATTTTCTTGTAAACTGTAGCAAAATAATTTATTTGATAAATCTTTTAATTGCTAAGTAATAATTTTTACTGAAATTTTTTTCTTTCTAATTTGGTATATTTATAATTAGTCTGTTAACATGGGAGTTGGTAAATATGCTTTATGTTAATAAATGTTATATGTATCACATAATTTTACATACACAAATATTCATATATGAATTCCTACTATGAGGTACTGTCTTTGTAGAAGCAGATCACTACCATGCTCTGATTTAGAAGACACATAGATTTGCCTGAAAGTCACCTAAGGTCATATAGTTAGTGTAAGGGATGGTATTCAAACCCTTCCTAACTCCAGTTAGATTATTTATGTCATATACCCAGGCTGCCTTCCTTTTGTTTGTGATTAATTCAGACCTATGATCTCATCAAAGCAGCTTGCTCCCTGAAAAGAAAATGTTCTATAAGGCAGATCAACATTGGTTCTGCAACATAAAGTCTTAGACAGTTGCTGGAGGAAGTGGAGATTAAATAATTTTCTTAGAGTCACACAGCCAGAGTAAACCTAAATTGAAATTTGAATCTTGGTCTTTGTGACTATAAAGCCAATTCTCAATCCACTTGTTCCAACATGGCATTTGTACATATAGTACACATATATTTATTTATGCATGTATATAAATTTATAACAAATTAGAAAAGATTTGAACTGTTGATTTCAGCAGTGTCCAAATTCCTGATGAAAATAGATCCTGACCCTTAAAATAATCTGATAATTATACAATCTGTAACTATTTTAACTACAGAGATTTCCCTGTTTTCAAAAACAATCACAAGGGAGGTTGATTATATTGTTAATAAGACACCTGGTCAATATATTCATATGCTTACTTTGTCTAATTATCACAATTTACACCATTAGTATTCACATGCCTTTTAAAAAATGTGTGTGAAAGTACCATTATATAATATTTAAATGGCATAACATATACTCCTTACTTAGGGGAAAAATGTATGTTAAAATTCTGAGAAGTGATAGTACAACCGAATCTTAATGAATAATAAAGTTAAACATAGTCTTACTAAAATGATTGTTCTCCCTAATAGCACATAGACATCTTAGGGGTAAGATAAAAATTTTGAGTTCCCCAGTGGACTTGGTACATTGTAAATGGTTAAGAAATCTGTGATGAATTAAAAAAAAATTAATGAATAGATAATCAGCTAAGTTCACACCTGCCCAAGACAGATCTAACTTTATTTTGCTCCAAATCTTTTTTTTTTCTTAAATTCCTCCGAATAGGAGTATGATCAATGTGTGTTGAAAAGAATTTTTAGGTTATTGCATAAAAATAAAAATGGTAGAGATTAGCTAGAATGTTAAGAACCTGTTCAAAGTCAAATCATGCTAAATAAGGTATCTTAGATGGTTTATGCTTAGGTATATAATAGAGATATTTCCAATAATAATTTTTAATCATTAGAGATATTAATTTCATGATTTATTTATCCATTTCACTACTGTTCAAAGACCCAGGATTATCGATTATTTCAATCTTAATCCTTTTAGGATTGACTATTGCTAATCATTTTAACTAAAAACTATGGTCTGAACAGTTTTCTCATTTTGCATATCAACTTAGTTTTTCAATTCTGTGGACCAATGATGAATTTATATTTTTGGTTTGTCACTGCAATTATTTACATCCAGCCTATAGAATGATGTGTCATAATTAGCTGCTCATCAACAATTCTATTTAGAAACTTCCCACAGTCCTGTATGATACACTGCAGTATAGATTTAGTATCAGGTGGTTCGGGAATGTTCCTGATTTTGCCTTTTCTTTCTTGACTTCTGGGGAATATTTCTCTTCTTCAGTTTTCTCATTTATTAATGAAGTGAGGTAGTCAGAGATATCAAGTTCACTCTAAGATACAAATTAAAATGCAATTGGGAAAAATTTAACAAGATAAATATAAATACAACAAAAATAATATTAATTTGTGATTTTTCTAAGTCAATATACACCTCCCAGGGAGCCATTTCTCTGAGATTTTAAAATGTCCTCAATATTTCTTTCAATTCTAAATCTAGGATTCCATGATCTATTAATATGGGGAAATGGTTAGACTCAGTTGTCCCTCCCTAAGGTCTCTTTATTACTCTAAACCCATAGTTTTATTAATTTAACAGAAAAATGTTTATGTTTTCATGGAGGGAATTATGGATAATTAAAATAGCTCTATCCTGTTTTGTTATGCAGAAGCAAAGAAGTTAAAAATAATCATATTTTGTCTAAAGCAAACAAATGGTAATTTTTTTTGTTGCTATTGTTTTATTTTTTAAGAAAAAATTTACACTTTCCATTTTCAGACATGGGCCAGATATTTTCAGACAAATACATCTCTTCAAATTTTTCTTTAAAATTAAAATAATGACAATCTCATTCATTTAACTTTATTTATTTATTTATTATTTAACAGATATTCTTCAAACATCTACTGGGATATACCTAAATACCAATTAAGGAGCTGAATGTTTACCTTAAAGAGATTGTGTTCTTTATTTATGAAATTAACAAACTGAATAAATTAGCTAATAATTATTACATTTTCTAAACTGACCAGACATTTTTAATAACAAATTAATTACCTTTATGGTAGATAATTTAGCAAAAAAAAAGTTATACTTTCTGGCTACTAATAGCAAAAATAGAATAGAAGTTGGATCTATAAATTGATCAGAAATATGAGTCACTAAACTTAGAGAAGCATTAGGTATTTGCCAAAGTTTAGCACCTATCCTGCCATATAAGTTGGAGTACAACCAGTTTTTTCAATATATCTGCCACAAGTTCTGCCTTTTAATGTATCTAATCCTGGCATACTTATTTGTAGATTGACTTTAAATTTGCTTCATTATCTAGCTAAATTACTCTGAAACTTGAAAAGATAAATCCAAAGCAGAAACCAGGTGATTTTTTAAAATGTTTAAAATGCAAATCTAAAAATAAATCCATGAATGTATAGACTTTGATACTATATATTTTAATTTTTCCCTAGCTTTTGGTAATTAAAATTGATTTTGAAAGAGATTCTTTACAAAAAACAATGTCAGATTTTACAAAGATCTTGAAAAAAGTACAAATAAAATCTGTCATAATACATTTCTTTTTTTTTCAAGTTAGCTAGTCGTTAATCAACAGGTGACATAATACAAAGACTATTGATTTATAAAGGAAAAGCTTGAAATAGATTCAAAATTAATCATGCCTCACTAACACAAAAATTGGATAAAATATCACTCACTTTGAATTATACAACAGTCTGGACTATGTAATAATTTGAAAGAAATATTGCAATTAGGCATGAAGACTAATTTGGACAAATAAGTCCTAGTAATGTCCTACTGAATTATTTTAATAAATATATAAGAATAATAAATAATTAAGAGGGCAGATAGGTGATACAATGGATAAAGAACCAGTCATGGAATCAACAAAACTCATCTTTATGGTTTCAAATCTGGCCTCAGTCATTTATTAGTGATCCTGGACAAGTCACTTAACTATTTGCCTCAGTTTCCTTATCTTTAAAGTTAACTCGACAAGGAAATAACAAGCTACTCCAGTATCTTTGCCAAGAAAACCCAAATGGAACAACAAAGATCAAGACATGACTGGAAAACAATTGAACAACTAATTAGCATATAGCTTATAAAAATGTGAAATATTCTATGAGTTTTTTTTAAAGTTTGCTTTTATTTTTTAACTAGGCTTACTCATTTCTCTGTCAACTTACTGAAATTATTTGTTAACTTACTAAATGTTCTTGCAAAAGGATAGAAAAAGTGAACACCTTAGTAGGTTGGCAATATGATGAGTTTTCTAATTAGACCAAACTCCCTAAGACTATCTACTAAAATCATAGGTGAGGTAAAGGGAGAGAGTTTCCAAATTGACAAAATTACAGCTTTGTGAGGTATTGGGAGAGAAAACCTAGTTCATATCCAAATTGTCAGAATTCAGATTAATGATCTTAATATGTCTTTAATATGTTATGTGTATTTCTATACATTAATATTGATGTATGAAGTATTAGTTGCTTTAACATGGAATAAAAAAGCTACCAAACTATATTTTCTGAAGACTGAGTAATGATGAGATAACTACTACAATTATTGTCACATTTATCACACATTGTAATGTCATATAACTTACTTTATTACTCCCTTTGTTGAAGGAAAATAGGTGCTAAGATACTCATTTTCCAGTTCATCTGTCCTCTACTGGTATCATCACTATAGTTCTTGTGCACTCAAAAGTATTTAAAGAATAAACATAAACATCTATAAAAAGTATCTTTAAGAGAATCTTAAATTAGCAGTGATGATGATGTTTATGGAATTTAATCCTCTACAATATGTGAAATGAAGTATCCTATGAAAGCTTTTCCTAAGTTTTGACAGTAAGTCAAAACTTTATTCAAAAGATAAGTCATCTCATTTTCCAATATAACTGAACACTTGAGTAATTTGTGACAAAATCACTCTTCAAAAAGGTTCAGGTATAGTGAAAGAATGAGACTCTATATGTTACCATCAATCACTTACACTGACATGGTTTCATCATTTCACTCTACACAGTGAGTTACGTGAAGGTACATCACCTAGGAAGATTTCTAATAAGAATGAAGCCAGATCTCTAATTATGACAACCAAAATTGAGAGGCCACTTCGGCACCAGGCTACACAAGAAATAAAAAGTGAAAAATATTATTCCTAAATTTAATCTCTTTCAAGCATCCAGCCATTTCCAAATATTTCTTAATATCTAGATTTTTGGTGTTAACCAGATCAAATTTATAGCTAACTGATGTAGAATATATATTTTCATTTGAATATGTTTCTATGCAAAAATTTATATGGCATAATTTTAGGATGTCTAATCCTTCCTTCAATGTCTGGCATGCTTTTTAATGAAATGATAATTCTTAAAGTTATACATGTTAAATTGTATAGTAAGTAAGGAAGTAACTTGGTGAAGGAGGAAAGAATACTCAAGGAGATGTTGGGTCCCAGTGCTAGCTTTCTTGATAACTTGTTAATCAGGTTATACGTTTGATTTTCATTTTTCTCAGCTTTATAATGGGAATTACAATGATATCTGCTCAACTTCTTCCATAAGTTACTATGAAGATGTGTACATTAAAATGCTTTAAAAATAAAGCAAGCCACAAAAGTAAGGATTATTATGACATTTATAAAGAGAATCTTATGATAATGGGTATACACAATACAAAATGCATTGCTGCCTCCTGCTAAATTTACCATTTTATGAGTCCCTTAAAAATAAACAAGCAACTATATGAGACCTATGCTGAGACAGTAAGTAACATAGTAGAAGAAGCAGTGGTAGATTCTAAGGGTTTTTAAAATTAGGTATTTGTAAAAGCTTCAAAATCTCAAAGTAAAATATTTTGATAAAAATCATGTTTTAAGGTGCTTTAGTCCAGAATTATAATTTTTAGCCGTGTAAAGAAAACTCCTGGTATGGAAATTGTTGCCACCAAAGAAGGATAGCAAATTGCCTATAAGTGATAATTTTATACTGTTAACCAGGGAACTAGTAAGCAAAGTGGCTTTGCTGGGGTCAGAAAGACAAGAAGTCAGAGGTGAGAACTGAACACTGGTTATATCCATTTCAAAACCAGTCCTTCATTATATCATGCTACCTCTTTTTAAAACGACTTCATGCTTTATTCTCTTTGATAATTTCTCACTTAAGCAACTAAGTTAGTCTTCCTCTCTGAAATAATATATATATATATATATATATATATATATATATATATATATATATATTTTTTTTTACCTAGATCAGGTCCTTAAAATAGAGTGAGTCTATAACTTGCAGCTCAAATGGTAAATATTATCAATGTGTTATTTTCATAAAAATGATTTACAAAAAAGGGAGAAAAATGAACAAAAATACAATACATATAAATATATTCTTATAAATATTTTACAAAAGTTTCCAGGAGTTATATAATATGATTTTTTATTATTTAGAAAAACACAATGTATTTTAGTGACTGGAAGAAAAAAAAAACCTAAAGCTCAATATAGTTTAAAACAATGAATAGACTAAACTATGAAGAAATGTGGATCATTACTGTCACTACTGTACTGAAAAGCAAGAACAATATAAAGTATTGAACAATATGTCAAGTATATACTTAGGATTTGATATTATACTTGCTCAAGGCCTCTAAAATATTTGCAGAGCAGCAAAAATTATTAATAGAGTAACTAAAAAACCACTCAGCTTTTTTTAAAGGTATTATCAATTATATAAGCTTAGATAAGAGGGAAATGTAATAAACAACCAGGATGTTCATCTATAATATTTTTTTGTTTCAATTTGCCTAGTTTCTTTAACCATTGGTGATAAATATCTGGCATGGGTCCAAGCTTGCTACCAGTATGTTAAGAATGCACATGTTCTTTCATGGACTTATTGTTCCTGATTAAATAGTTTGTAAACACACACAGTAGGAATTGGTAGAGAAAACACTTTCTGACAATATTTCTTAACAATAGTAACTGAGTTATGGCAGTTCATGTCAATGAGTTGAGATTTAGAACCCTTGGCACCAGACATCAAAAAGGCACACTAATACCATATGTGCCTTCATGCAAAATGTTTAATATAGATATGTATTTACATGAATACACTATTAAGAAATTCAAGAAGTTGAAAGACATCATGCCAAAAGAATGGAATTCAATTTCAGAAGTAAGCTTTCAAATATATTTATAGCTCTAGTTATTAAGATTTACTATTTTACTATTAATATATATCCTAAAGATACTGGTATTTGTTTTGATAGTTTGCAAGGAGATTTTGGTAGAGTGGCAACCATCCACAAGGGATTAATTAAAAAGCACTTGATTTATATATAATAGATCTGGATGATAATTACTAGCGATAGATTTAAATCTGAAATGGGGAGAGTATGGCCAATGGGTATTTCTACAAATCAGAAATAAGTTTTTAAATGTTGATATACAACATATTCTGTACTTTCTTGGGCAGCACGGCAAAGTCTATGCAAAAAGAAAGCTTTATACAATGACACAAGAAAAGTAACTTTTCAGCCCTAACAGATGGTACAACTGGTATGTACCAGTTGTCATTTAACACTAATAGATGTTGAGGTATGGTTGCTTGATGGAAGATTGGGAGGACACATACAATATAGGCACTCAGGCAGATTCTATAATTCTAGAATGCTTAGGGAGCATTTATATTGTAGGAAGTGGAACATGAACAAAATAACATAAGGGAAAAAAATCACATTCTCAGCACTGTGTACCATGAATACATCTATGCATATACATTTATGAAATGTAAAGACTGAGCAAAATAACATTAAAAAAACACTTAGATTTAACAATGTGGATTTTCTTGGGGTGGGAGGAGAGCACTAACTCAAATATTAAACATTCTCTACTTCTTTGTTATAGCATTTAAGTGAATGAATGACCTATTGGTACACTTGATTGGGCTTGAGTTTCATGTCTATGCACTGGAATAAGAATCATCATTCACAAAAATGGCTAAAGAACTCATAGCAGTTTAAGGGAACCATCCTGATTGTTTACTGCCTTAATTATCTAGGAGAGACAGGAGTCATTTCAAGCAGTTTCAAAGTTTGCATACGTTTAGAAATAGAGAACTGTTCATTGATCTGAAGAGGTTCATTGTTTTCAACGTGTGGAGAATATATATATATATATATATATATATATATATATATATATATATATATATACACACATATATGTACATATGTATATATATGTATATATATATATACACATATATATGTATATATATATGTAGTGCTTTTCACTAGAAACATATAGATATGTATATAGTATCTAAATGCATTCTATATGAACACAGTTTTAACTCAAAGAATGAGTTGGCATCCTGATAATCTCTGACAGACAATCTTCTGCGTGTTTGGTGATTGGTACCAATCCTGTAAGGGTTATTATACATTTCATATTACCCAAGTATTAGGGATTCTATAGAATCCTCCTCTTTTTTCTTCTTTGATGATGACATTGATTGTCATACATCTTTTTTGTGCTTTTGCATAATGCCCATCCTGGTGTAATATAAGTTCACATACAAAACTAGGGACATTTGAAGAAATGCATGCTGGAATTATGGACAGGACCCTATGACCCATGCACAAATAACTCAGAATTGTTGTCTTCCAGACTGACATCAACATGCACCATATTTGATCCTGTACAGTGAGGGTTGGTAAGCAGCAGCTGCCACTATGATTGCTTCTCATCGAGGATTTTACCTTTGTAGATAAGGAGGAGTCCCATACAAAATAAAGCCCAGAACAGATCAAAACAAAAATGACCCTTCCTCGCCAAACACCCTGCAAATCCGAGTTTGTCTTTGCCATTTTGATGTCAAACATTTTCCTTTTGATGTTGCTACTTTCCTCTCCTGATATTTCAAATTATATTGTCTTTAAGGGACACAGACTAGTGCCTGAGAGCTTTTCGTAACCAGTGGAAAAGTTCTTCTTTGTAATACTTTTGCCATCGAACATTGGCTTCCACAGTCTCCACAGCCCGGGAAAAGGATGCAGCTGCTACTCCATCGTAGTTCTTTATGAAGTTTTTCAGCTGAAAATATAAGTTTATTTTTAAATAAAAGTTCATTGCTCTCTTTTGTTTTTGCATTACCTAAATTTCACTTTATAATTTTCCTTAGATCTCCAAAAAAGCTACAAATATAGATTTTTTTTTTCCTTAAAGATAAATATTGGGGTGGAAGGGAAGGAGAAAAGGAAAAAGTCAGCCAAAAACAAAAAACAAAAAACAATTGATACATAAAGAAAAAAACCTGACAATATTTCCAATATTTAATATCATTTCTTTGGGTCCATTGTTATTCTATAATTCTGCAATATTAAATTAATTTTCCTTATTTTGGAATAGTTGGAATTATTTTGTAAAAATAATTGTAAATTGTATATTGTAAAATGATCTCATAACCAACATATGTAAACCACAACCTTTTAGGAACTAGAAAGAAAGAATGAAATATGTACCATAATGGACTTGGAGTCAGGGAAGTGTAGGTTCAATTTTTTCTTTTTTCACTGTATTGCATAGTATATCAATTCTTGAAGCCTACCCAGCCTAGGTCATTGCTCCCTTTTTGGCCTATGCTTTCTCATCTGTGTGATATGAATGCATAGTTCTGTAGCACTTACTTCTTAAGATTATTGTGAGTTTTCAATGAGATAATGTATATTAAAGAATGTTGCAAATCATAAAGTAGCTTATCACTGGCATCTGTTATTAAAATTAAACCTTTACATTCGTTACAAAAGCAATCACGATGTACAAAGAAACTAATTTGATTGGATCCTAGTCCTCAAGTTGCTTGGTTCAGTCACTTTGGGCAAGTCATTTAAATTTTCTGAGCCATTTCCTTATCAGTAAAATGGGGAGGATGATCTTGTATTATCTCCCTCACAGACATGTTGTGAGAGTAAAGTGAAGCAATGATTATGAGAGTGCTGAGTAAACTGTAATGGGCTGTACAGATGCAAGATAAAATGCTTGTTAATGAGACAGTACATGATAGCAGACAGATCCTGTCAACTAGATGTGATGTGATTGGAGCTTGGGGATCTATAAGAAAAGAAAAAAGAGGGAGATAGAACAATGTTTTCTGCTTACATAGGTTTTAATGGACTAATTTTTTTTTTCTGAACAAATATGAGAACAGACTATTGAATTTGTCATTGTGATGGTTGCAGTAGTTAGTGATGATAAAAGGCATATCATCAGGTTAGTTCAGGAGCTAGGAAGCATTCATTGAAATAGAGGAAATAGCCTTAAAAGACTGTGATATTACCTCTTTTTCCTTTCTTCCAGATTGTTTGGGATACACAATGTTGTTTCTTCTCCTACCTCTCTGACAATTTCTCAGTTTGCTTTGTTGGAAAGTCAATTTGAACTCAGTTCAAAAAACATTTATTAAGTAATTACTATATGACAGGAATTGGACTAAGTGCACAGTTTTCCAGATCATTCCTATGTATGCTATAGGGTCCTGTTCTGGTTCTCTTTCTGTTCTCTCTCTATACAACTTCATTTGATGCTTTCATCAATTTTGATGGATTCAATATCATTTCTATACTTATTTTCAAGTCTATTTTTGCAGTCCTAACCACTCTAAAGAGATACACTTCCATATCTTCAACCACTTATTAAACATCTTCAAAAAGATATCCAATAGACATTTAAAACCTAACATTTAAAAAACAGAATTCTTTATGTTTCCTCTACCTCCTTTATAACTGTAGAAGGCAAAACTAGTCCCTCAGGTTCAAAGCCTAGAAGTCATCCTTGGCTTCTCACTATTTCAAACTCTTATATCCAATCTTTTGCCAAGGTCTGTTGATTGTACCTTTGCAACATTTCTCTTTCTCCTCTGACACTCACCATCCTGGCGCAGATCCTCATCTGCTCATACCTGTACATTGCAATCACCTGGTGGTTGGTATGCCTGTTTATCATAAATCTTTCCTAATTCCAATCTCTCTTCCATTCAGCTTTCAAAATGATTTTCCTAAAGTCTAGGGCCAACATGTCATCTTTCTACTTGGATAAACTCTTATAACCCCTTCTCCAGGATGACATACAAAATGAATTTTGGTGTTCAAAGCATTTAATAACCTATTACTCATCTTTCCCATCTTCTTAAATCTTATCACACACACACACACACACACACACACACACACACACACACACACACACACACAGACACACACACAGACACACAGACACACACACACATCCTTTGATCCTGGCCTCTTTTTCCTGAGAGTCCAGTTCTGATTATTTTCAGAGGGTTAGAATGTTCTCTACTTACCTCTACCTCAAGGCTTCTCTGGTTTTCATCAAGTTTTCATTAAGAATTACTTTCTACAGGAAGTTTTTCTCATCCCACTTACTTCTAGTTCCTTTTCTCTGTTGATTATTTCTATTTATCCTGAGTATAGTTTGAATAAATATGTTTACATGTTGCCTCCTCTATTAGATTGTGAGCTCTTTGAGGACACGAACTGCTTTTTTTTTTT